>NC_140169.1:201031614-201589114 GCF_963971535.1 Notolepis coatsorum | reverse complement strand
TACAAAATGCTTCTTACTGTTACGCAAATCCGTCAAACAGCGCATCTCATCAGACATCTTAATCCCAGTTACAATAACCACGTCATAATGTGTACATCGCACCGAGCGAGCGCCACGGTATATATAACGTGCATTATTTAGGACAAAGTGAATTTAGTATCAGCATTTTGGGTCTATTTTACATTTCAAAAGCCCCCTCTGGAAGAATGGAGCACAAAAACGTCATTCAGAATGGTATAATGCAGATCGTAGACTGTGGGAATAGTTTCAGGAAACGGGCTGTCACTTTTTTGCGGGGGCGTGGCGATGGTTCAGGCTAACTTGAACTTAAACTCTGCTTTCGACCAGGCTCAAACTTTTGGATCTGTTGTCATGGTGATTTGGAAAATCCAGGTACGGGGAACCGGAAAGTCCGGCTAACTCAGTTATCCAGTTAAAGTTATCCGGCTAACTCAGTTATCCAGGTACGAGGAACGGGGCCCAGGCCTATTGCAAGTTGCTGTACTCTGTCGTCTACTCTAAGCCATCCTAGGTTGTCAAAGTGGGCAGGGGTGAGGTGGGTTCTTGGAGTAAGGTCAAGCAGTAGTCTGACCAGTTTGTTTTGAGATGTTTGTAATTTAGTTTTTAGCGCCTTTGATGTACTTTGGTACCATGAGGTGCAAGCATAGTCGTAGTACCCTTGAATCAGTGCTCCTGCCAGAGTCTTCAGGGTATTCTTGTTTACCAGAGAGGAGATCCGGTACAAGAATCTAGTTCTTTGGTTGACTTTTTTTATTACATTGGATGCCATTTTGTCACAGGAAAGATTTTCCTCTAGGATGGAACCCAGGTATGTAATTTCATCTTTCCTTGCGACAATATTGTCACCCACTGTAACTGAGAAGCCGTCGGTCGTGCTGAGTTTGTTATTTGATCCGAAGAGAATGGACTCGGTTTTACCCAGGTGTAATGATAGTTTGTTATCAGCAAGCCAGGTGCAGATTCTGCCGAGTTCCGAGCTGAGGGTTTTTTCAACTTGTAACTTGTTCTTGTCAGAGACCAGCAGGGCTGAGTCGTCCGCGAACAGGAACAAGTTGCAGTCACAAGCTGACGACATGTAATTTGCATAGATTAGGAACAGTAACGGTCCTAGTATGCTTCCTTGTGGAACACCACAGCTCACTGGGAGGGGGGGGGGGGCGGTAGAGTACCGTTTACCTCCACCATCTGTTCTCTCCCCTCCAGGTAGGATTGCATCCAGCTCACTGATAGACTATCATAACCAATTGCTTTTAGCTTGTCAATCAGAATGGAGTGATTGACAGTGTCGAAGGCCTTTTGTAGGTCCAGCATGACCATGCCGCAGTATTTGTCAGTTTGGACCACATAGAATACCCTGAAGACTCTGGCAGGAGCACTCATTCAAGGGTACTACGACTATTGTTGTGAAGGGCCAGATTAAACCGAATATATATATTTATTTATATATATATATTTAATTGTATTTGTATATTCTCTAATATTCCCTGATATCCCTTGTATATTCCTTGTACAATATGCATTGAATATCCATTCTAGCCTACTGAACATCCCATAATAGTCTCCATTCTACTATTGGTCGAGACCTTGGTGCCAGGCTGCCATACCCCTCAGACCCAGTTCAAACGTACCGCTCGACATGTACGAACAAGTCCTAGTTCCGCGTAGGAATTTGGCTACCGCACCACTAATGGGACTATTTGTTCATAGTGCGTATATATACTGCGCTACTAAAGTAGGACTTTCCTTTCAGTCCAGTTTCTTACCCTCCAATAGAGTCACAGACGTAAAGCCTCCCCGCGATGCCACGTGTGGGAGTAAGGCCAAGTTCGGCCTACCATCGGTATTGAGACATCGTGTATATTAATATTTGAATAGTCATATTTGGCACTATATCGTCGAGTTGGACGTAGTCTATTAAGCTAATAATAGTCTGTTAATATATAGTGCTTCGTGCGGTGAGAATACTACCGTAGTCAGTACCCCATCGTTTCGGGCAGAGAACTGGCTGCTTACCCAGGGTGGTTGACCCTATGTGAAGCTGCACCCGAGGAGCCCCAGAGCCGACGAGCGAGTGGACCTGTATACCGGATTATTCTACCGACGACAGCCCGCCTTCCCAGGCACGGATTATGCTTTGGATACTTTGATTATTCTATGGATAAAGACCCCCGACACTACCGTGTGTTGGAACCCCCCCCCCTGGAGAGGACGCAAGGTGAGGAGACGCTCTGCAAGACGAGGTCTCTCCACATCTCTCCCCCGTGGACCGGAGAGAGCCGGCCCACAAAGAGTCCACCTGCTTTCATCTGTGGTCCAAGGATCGCCGGCGCATTGAACGGCACTACAGTGGGTTCACCTGGGATACCCTTGGCCGGACGAGGCAGCTGGATTCTACCCCCCCCCCCCCCCTCCCACTCCTGTCGGCTTACAAGCGACCGGATTAACCCCCTCTAGTGTATCCAGCCTATAATCATTAAAGTATCATTGCTGTTATTCCTTAACTATTCCAGGTCGTATATTTACCACCTGCGCCTTCAGAGATTGGACATTATCTATTGATATACCGACGAATACTCCTTGCCATAAAAGTGCATACTATTTCAATTCATAAATGTAATTAAGTGATTAAGTGTTTATTCTACACACCATCGCTGTGTAGGAAATAAAGACCTGTTTCTAATTCGTACATTTGTGTTGGATCCGTTTCATCTACGTGAGAGTGTTCATGATAATATATTTATGCCGTGTACTGGGTGGCCGAATATTAAGTACAAAGGTAGTGGTAGTAAGTATCATATCTAGTAATACAGTCAGGGAATTGTACCCCTCAGTTACAATTGGTCCTTCGAGCCGGAGGGTAATTAGTGTAATATTAATATAGTGTTATTAATATTTAAATGGCCTATGATGAACACTCCACGAAACGATCCTCCTAACCAATGCCCGCAGCGCGAACGACGGCTCCCTCAGTACTTAGAGGCTTACGCTGTCAGTCAACAACCTAGTCTTCTACTAACAGTAAACGCGGTAAAACTAGAAAGTAAAAGTATGTCTAACCCCAACGCCCAGACTACCCCGACCATAGAGGCCCCTACGGGCTCTAATGTAACTGACCAAGTTCACGGTGGGGACCAGTGGGAACCAGACATGACTTCACACCCCGCCAGTAGTGAAGAAGTAGTCCCCGATGAGTCCCGCGAGGAATACAACGCTACCGAGAGAGAACTCTGCACGGAAGAAGACGGGGAGAGCACCGTGGAGATAGAACTCCAAGGCTCCGCAAGGAGTACCCCGAGGGAAGGCTCCCCTATACAACCGCCTTCTCCCAGCGAGGCAGAGAGGACCCTACAGCAGGCCTTCCTCATCAGCCTGAACGCGACCGACTGCAGATCCAGCAGCGAAGCGAACACGAGCAGATACGTCTAGAAATAAGACGCATTCAGATGGAAGAGAATGTGGCCCGAGAACGAGCCGGTGCTCAACGGGACGCAGCGCGCGACAGACAGCAGTCGCAACTAATAGAACAGCTGATCAGACGGACAACACCCTCTCCCTCCGCCAGAGGCTCCAGGAACTCGTCTAGACACACCTCCAGGGCGGCATCCCCTAGCCGAGTAAACAACCCTGAACTTGACCAACAGACGAGGTCTATACCCCCCACAGACCACCTCCCCCCACCGGTCCAAGCGAGACCTAGCAACCGGGAAGGAGCAGCATATCCTGTGGAGAGGCTAAACCAGAGACTACAAGCACTGGATGACCTAACTGAAGACGAAGAGGAAGAGGAGGAGAACCGCGCCCGAAGACAGCACAGTACTCTACCGGACCAGGAGGTCCGGTACAGCCCAGGCTATACTCCCGCGGAGCTGCGCTACAGACCCCCGACTCTATACACGGGTGAGCACGACGCACGACCCGCACCGAGGAACAGCACCTGGACAAGCGGGCCATGGTACACTGCCGGTACCAGCCCATACCAAGGAGCGGGAGGAGACTCGCCTAGGAGGCCTCCCCCCCAACGCTCGCCGATGTATCCACAGTCAGCGTCATACATTGGCACGCCTATGGTACCCGACTTCACCCAAGAGAACCGGGCCCAGTATACAGAACTCCGCATGTGTCTGGAGACCATGTTGTTGGATGTATTGGATGAACGCCACAAATACGCCATCCTACTGCAGCACTTAAAGGTGCCCCGCGCACATAATATAGCGCTCGCCTACGCGACTTCCACCACCCCATACACAGCAGCGCTGGTAGCATTGGACCAGAGGTATGGGCGCATATGGGATTACGTGATCCAGGAGATCCGACACATCGACCGCTTACCCCCAGCAATAGACAATCGAGCACTGGACGACCTGTCCATCAGAGTGCAGTCCCTAGTAGGGATGTTGGGAGCGCAAAGAGAGAAGGGGAAGTATGAACTTTACGCCAACTCAAATGTGGAAAGGATCCTGGAGAAGCTGCCGCCCGCTCGTCAGGAGCGCTTTAGGCGGCAGAGGGACCACAGAGACCCGAATGGCCCCGAACCGAACCTCCTCGATCTAGCAGACTTCCTGGCGAGAGAAGTCAGCAGCCTACGGCTAGATACATTCGGACGGAGCACCCCTGGCTCCAGAGAAGGAACCAGACGACTAAATGATGGAAGAAGATCGGTGACTGTGATGCACCAATCGGAGTCAGTACCGAGCAGCAGGAGCCACAGTACCCCCTCCAGAACGGAGAAGTGGAAGATAGTGTGCCCCTACTGTGAGAAAGAACACTGGCTAGCGCAATGTGACTCCTTCCCCAAGCTGAACGCGGAGGAAGCAGGTCAATGGATAAAGTCCAACAAGCGCTGTTTTCGCTGTGCGCGCTCACACATGGCAGCCGAATGCCGCTTAAAGAAAAGGTGCACCAAGTGCGATGGAGCCCATCTGGACATACTTCACGACAGTAACAGACGGCGCCCTTCACCTGCACCATCCAGCCGCAAAGCGAGCGTCATGTACATCGATCCCGCCAGCAGCAGTGGAGCCCGAGTACTCCTAAAAGTAGTGCGTGTGACACTAAGCTACCAGAATAAAGTCCTGGACACTTACGCCGTCCTCGATGACGGGTCAGAGAAGACCCTGCTGCTCGCCTCCGCTGCGGCCCAGCTAGGGCTGCGGGGAAGCGAAACCCAAATGACAATTCGGACAATAAGACGAGATTTGAAGACGATAAAGGGCGAGAATGTCTCATTCTCTATCGCAGCAAGCGGCCAGCCTGAGCGACGGTACCAGATTGCAGACGCTTTCACCAGCCAAGAAATAGGACTGTCGCGGTACACATACCCCGTCGCCAAGCTGATGGAGAAATATGCACATCTGCGCAAGTTACCGATCCCGCTCATAGACAATGCTATGCCGACCCTGTTGATAGGCTCCGACCATGCAGACCTCATTGTCCCGATAGACCGGGTTCATACCGGACCCCGAGGCTGTCCTGCAGCAGTCGAGACCCGTTTGGGATGGACTCTCCAAGGCCCGCTCGCCAAATCTCTCAACCGAAGTACAGCCACTAGATGTCTCCACTCCCGAGTCACAGAGGGAGAAACCGCACTCCTGCAACACGTAGAGCGGCTATGGAGCTTGGAACAAATGCCCTTTAAGAATGGAAAGAAAGACATTCGCTCTAAAGATGACATTTACGCCATTCACCTCCTCGAGACAGGGACCAAGAGAGTCCCGGTCAACGGCGTGTTGAGATACGCCACGCCACTCCTGCGGCGAGAAGGAATGCCTACTTTCCACGCCAAGACAGACGCCATAGAACGGTACCTGCTGAACACGGAGCGGCGCTTAGCCAAGAACCCCGCCCAAGAGAGTGTATACCGCGCTGAGATTGAGAAGCTCATCACAGCGGGACACGTCACAAAGATGGACATTAAAGAGGCTGACCAGACCACTGAATCGTGGTACGTGCCCCACCACAAGGTCCATCACAACGGTAAAGACCGCATAGTATTTAACTGCAGCTACCAGATCGGATCCCAAAATCTGAATAAAGAGTTACTGCCCGGTCCCACACTCGGCCCCTCCCTACTCGGCGTTCTACTCCGCTTCCGCCAGGAAAAGGTGGCCATCAGCGGGGACATTAAAGGAATGTTCCTGCAGGTGAGATTAGTAGAGGCGGACAAGCCCCTGTTACGGTTCCTATGGAGAGAGAAGCCAGGAGATGAGCACCCAGCCATCTACCAATGGGAAGTCCCCCCCTTCGGAACGACGTGCAGCCCCTGCTGTGCGACATTTGCACTACAGAAACATGTAGCAGAGGACCCAGCAGCGGACGAAGAGGTCCGACACAGCGTAAAGAACAGCTTCTACGTAGACAACTGTCTACAAAGCCTTTCAACCCAGGAAGAAGCCGAGGCTCTCCTGATTAAACTCCGCGCCTCATTGATCAAAGGCGGCTTTGATCTCAGGCAGTGGGCCAGCAGCGATCCGCAAGTACTGCGCAGCCTCTCCTCCGAGGACAAGGCAGCCAGCTGCGAGACCTGGATGGCTACAATCCCGGGAGAAGCCCAGGAGATGACCCTGGGATTGGTGTGGCGATTCAAAACAGATTCGCTTCACTACAGACACAAGCCCCTGACTACGGAGCAGGGAAGGCCGGCGGCGGCGCCGACCACCAGACGGAGTGTGTACACAACACTCGCCCGACAATATGACCCGCTAGGATGTATTCTACCGTACACCACCAGGGCAAAAATGATTGTACGAGCATTGTGGGACAAGGACCAGGGCTGGGACGACCCCATTCCCGCACACCTTGCATCCACCTGGAGAGAGTGGGAGATGGAGCTCCACTCACTCCCAGGCGTTAATATGCGCCGAAGCTACTTCCCACCCAAGGTGAGGCCAGAGACATGTAAAATGGACTTACACGTCTTCAGTGACGCCTCAGAGGTCGCATACGGATCAGTAGCCTACTTGCGGGCCCAAGACCAAGGGGGAGAGATCTACACAGCATTTGTCCTCGCCCGCTCGAGAATAGCCCCACGCAAGCAACAATCTATCCCACGTCTAGAGCTCTGCGCAGCCCTAGCCGGAGCGCACCTAGCCACGCTCATCCAACGTGAGCTCACCATACCGGTGTCTAGAACAATCCTGTGGTCAGATTCCACGACGGTACTCGCCTGGATCAAATCGGACTCATGCAAGTACAAAGTCTTCGTGGGAGTCAGAGTCACCGAGATTCAAGACTTAACCGAAGAGTTAACCGGAGAAACAGAGTGGCGCTACGTTGATACAAAACAGAACCCAGCTGACGTCATCACCCGGGGGATGCCCCTGGATGACCTCACCCGTCGCAATGTCTACAGTGACGGCCCCGCATTCCTAAGACTCCCGGAAGGACAGTGGCCCATGCCTATCCCGAGGGAAGCAAGTCCAGAGGAGGTGGAAATTAAGAAGTCTGTGTTCTGTGGATTGAGCACCGTAGCCTCCACCGACCCTAACATAAACGATTGCACGTCCATAGAGAGTGCACAACAAAGAACATTCCTGCGGTACCACCCGGAGTGCAAGTCCCCCGCTGATATGTCAGCGGCTAACTACGAGGAAGCAGAATTGCTTCTACTGCAGCGAGCCCAGAGAGACTCGTTCCCCGATGAATTGGCCTGTCTACAGGGAGGAAAGCCCGTCCCATCCGACAGCAGATTAATTCACCTGGCCCCCGAGAGCGACGCTCACACCCTCATCAGAGTGGGTGGTCGCCTACGCAGAGCCCCCAATCTACCGGATGACATTAAATACCCGATCGTATTGAACAGCCGACACAAGGTCACAGAGCTGATTATAAAGAAATACGATGAGGATGTACATCACGCAGGAGCAGAAAGAGTCTTCGCGGAAATCAGACGTTGTTACTGGATCCTACAAGGAAGAGAGGCGGTACGACGCTTCCAACGAACATGTCTAGACTGCCGCAAGTGGCGCGCGCAGCCCAGCATACCAAGGATGGCTGACCTTCCTCCATGTCGCCTCCGAATCGGTGACAAGCCATTCCACTCAACGGGTATGGACTGCTTTGGCCCGCTGCACATAAAGAAAGGAAGAGGAACCGAGAAGCGGTGGGGTATTGTATTCAAATGCATGACCACCAGAGCGATACACATCGAGCTTCTCCCGACCATGAGCACAGACTCATTCCTTATGGCCTTCCGTAGATTCACATCACGGAAAGGAAGACCGTCTACCCTATTGTCCGATCATGGGACAAACTTCAAAGGCGGCGAAAGAGAGCTGAGAGAGAGCTTCCAAGCTATGGGCCCAGAACTTAAGACCCACCTCGCTCCAGCACAGGTTGATTTCCAATTCAACCCCCCAAACGCACCCCACTTCGGTGGCACTTGGGAACGAGAAGTGCGCTCCATAAAGACAGCCCTGTACGCAGTACTTGGGGCCCAGACTGTGGCGGAAGAAGTCCTAATGACAGTCCTCACGGAGATTGAGGGAGTACTTAACTCGAAGCCCCTCGGATATGTCTCCAGTGATGTGGCGGATATCGACCCAGTTACCCCCAACACACTCCTGATGGGGCGGCTAGATCCCACATTACCCCAGACAATGTACCGGCCTGAAGAAGCGAACGGCCGACGAATGTGGAGATACAGCCAAGTATTAGCCGACAAGTTTTGGAACAGTTTCCTACTGCACTACCTACCGTCTCTACAGACCCGCCAGAAGTGGGTAAAGGAGAGAGACAATTTGACAGAAGGAACAGTCGTCATGATTATTGATCAATCACTGCCCAGAGCTATGTGGCCGGCCGGCCGCGTAAGCAAAGTGATCACCGGTGCCGACGGCAAGGTCCGAGCAGCTGAAGTGCTCGTCCAGGGTCGCACTTACACCCGTCCCGTGGCAAGGCTCATAGAACTGCCTCGACTCCCAGACACAATCGATGATGACCATGACCCTACAACCCTATGACTTTGTGAAGTTGACTGACCCCTACAGCAAACCCTTATGTGTAAATAGACAACGCGATTAATCTGTCTCCGTTTAACTGATTAGGTCTGGGACCTATTCAGGGGGTGGCTGTTGTGAAGGGCCAGATTAAACCGAATATATATATTTATTTATATATATATATTTAATTGTATTTGTATATTCTCTAATATTCCCTGATATCCCTTGTATATTCCTTGTACAATATGCATTGAATATCCATTCTAGCCTACTGAACATCCCATAATAGTCTCCATTCTACTATTGGTCGAGACCTTGGTGCCAGGCTGCCATACCCCTCAGACCCAGTTCAAACGTACCGCTCGACATGTACGAACAAGTCCTAGTTCCGCGTAGGAATTTGGCTACCGCACCACTAATGGGACTATTTGTTCATAGTGCGTATATATACTGCGCTACTAAAGTAGGACTTTCCTTTCAGTCCAGTTTCTTACCCTCCAATAGAGTCACAGACGTAAAGCCTCCCCGCGATGCCACGTGTGGGAGTAAGGCCAAGTTCGGCCTACCATCGGTATTGAGACATCGTGTATATTAATATTTGAATAGTCATATTTGGCACTATATCGTCGAGTTGGACGTAGTCTATTAAGCTAATAATAGTCTGTTAATATATAGTGCTTCGTGCGGTGAGAATACTACCGTAGTCAGTACCCCATCGTTTCGGGCAGAGAACTGGCTGCTTACCCAGGGTGGTTGACCCTATGTGAAGCTGCACCCGAGGAGCCCCAGAGCCGACGAGCGAGTGGACCTGTATACCGGATTATTCTACCGACGACAGCCCGCCTTCCCAGGCACGGATTATGCTTTGGATACTTTGATTATTCTATGGATAAAGACCCCCGACACTACCGTGTGTTGGAACCCCCCCCCCTGGAGAGGACGCAAGGTGAGGAGACGCTCTGCAAGACGAGGTCTCTCCACATCTCTCCCCCGTGGACCGGAGAGAGCCGGCCCACAAAGAGTCCACCTGCTTTCATCTGTGGTCCAAGGATCGCCGGCGCATTGAACGGCACTACAGTGGGTTCACCTGGGATACCCTTGGCCGGACGAGGCAGCTGGATTCTACCCCCCCCCCCCTCCTACTCCTGTCGGCTTACAAGCGACCGGATTAACCCCCTCTAGTGTATCCAGCCTATAATCATTAAAGTATCATTGCTGTTATTCCTTAACTATTCCAGGTCGTATATTTACCACCTGCGCCTTCAGAGATTGGGCATTATCTATTGATATACCGACGAATACTCCTTGCCATAAAAGTGCATACTATTTCAATTCATAAATGTAATTAAGTGATTAAGTGTTTATTCTACACACCATCGCTGTGTAGGAAATAAAGACCTGTTTCTAATTCGTACATTTGTGTTGGATCCGTTTCATCTACGTGAGAGTGTTCATGATAATATATTTATGCCGTGTACTGGGTGGCCGAATATTAAGTACAAAGGTAGTGGTAGTAAGTATCATATCTAGTAATACAGTCAGGGAATTGTACCCCTCAGTTACAACTATGCTTGCACCTCATGGTACCAAAGCACCTCAAATGCGCTAAAAACTAAATTACAAACATCTCAAAACAAACTGGTCAGACTACTGCTTGACCTTACTCCAAGAACCCTCCTCACCCCTGCCCACTTTGACAACCTAGGATGGCTTAGAGTAGACGACAGAGTACAGCAACTTGCAATGGGCCTGGTCTACAAGATACACTACACCACTAAGGTACCCATGTACATGTCAAAATTAGTGCTGTCAATCGATTAAAATATTGAATCTGATTAATCGCATGATTGTCCATAGTTAACTCGCGATTAATCGCATTTTTTTTAATGTATTTTGTATCTACGGATCTTTTTCAAGTTCCAAGTTTTAATACTTTTTTTTTTACTGTATGTAGTGCACTCTCAGGGGCTCATACATAAACAAGCATTTCATCATAAAGTATTCTGTATTTTATTATGACAAATTATAAACAAACTTGAACTTGAAGGATCACAGAGCCTGAAGAGGAGTGGAGCAAGAGACCAAACACACCCAGGACATGATGACCACAATCAGCAGAGGAGGGATGGAGCAGGAGAGATGAGTAATGGGGCAGGACTAAACAGACCAGTAGTGATTCCAGTGCCAGGGTGTTGGCAGAGCAAGGGACCAGCAGGCAGATAACTAGAAGACAAGCCCCCTGTGGGACATGCAAGGAAAGAGGAAAATTAAGCATTGTTAGTATTGTGGCTATATGATGCTGATTATGTGAGTTTTAAATCAGTCAACTGGCCTACTAAAAGGCCTTTTTATATTAGATAGTATGGTCAAATAGTCAGTACACAAAATTCCCATTAGGGAATATGAGGTCTTTGTTACTATACTCTTACTATAATCACTACAGGCAGGGGCATAGCTGGGGGGGGGGGGTAGCTTAGGATGATTCCAAGGGCCCAGCACTGGGGGGGGGGGGGGGGGGCAGGATTTTTATTTTTTTTTGTAGACATCACTCAGGTGTATTTATTGATGCTCTCATTGATACTATGTTTGTTTCTGAAGTGTGTGTGTGTGTGTGTGTGTGTGTGTGTGTGTGTGTGTGTGTGTGTGTGTGTGTGTGTGTGTGTGTGTGTGTGTGTGTGTGTGTGTGTGTGTGATATATAGAGAGAGAGGGGGGGCTTTGGTAGACTATTGCATTGGTCCATTCATTGAAGATGAACGCAATGCGACATCCTTTACTAGGCTCACCCACCAACAGTGCAGGTGCTGAACTGCTGATCCGAATGTATAGGTAAAAACTGTATTATGCGTTTTCATCAATAAATAAATGGCAAAAAAATTATTTACTCGCGCGCTTACGCTGGGGGCCTACAGATACATTCTTTCATGGGGCCCACAATCTACAGCTACGCCCCTGACTACAGTTACTGATGCACATTTGTATAATGGGCCATTGACAGCAATATCATGTGAGAATACAATTGAAACTCAATTGGCCTATGAAATTCATCGCCTTTGATACAATGTATGGTTTGCAACCATTTCCTCCTTAGAACATATGAAGACATACTGTATGTGATTTTACTGTGAGCATCCTGTTTTGGAAAAAGGACATTTATGATGGTGTTTGAAGGCTAAAACACTGCTGTATTGCTGTATTGGAACCTGGTGAGAGGATACAGAATAGTGCTAAGATAAGATATTTCTTTATTAATACATAATAACCCAAATATGAACCCATCCTTTAACCCAGCTACTCACATAACCTGCTTTTAGGTAGAAGAATATAAATGTCATAACCTGGCTACAATAACCCGATTAAGCTCATATTCTGGTTATCACAAACCTAGTTGCGATACATGGATTACTCCAATATTAATGGATTACTGTAGCAAGTTGCCGTCTACGCAAGGTCACCAGCATTGCACAGGGTCACAGTTAAGTGGTCATGGTGCATTTTGACATAAACAACAACAAAAAACATGGCGGCAACCTATTGAAATATTCAAATTTCTGGGGAGATGATGATGATGATGATGATGATGATGATGATGATGATGATGATGATGATGATGATGATGATGATGATGAAGACTTTATTCCAGACTCAAGGTCCATATTACACATATGCAGAACAATACAAAAAAAAAGAAACAGGGACAACAACATAGATTAAAATACATAAAGGCATCGATTCCAATGTTTCCACAAACCAGAAGAGTAACTTGTATCGCTTTGTTTGACATCAATAATGGCACCTATTATCCTGTTTTTTTTACTCTAATAGTCGACACATGAATTGATTATTGAGGGGATGAATTATTATCAGATTTCTTTGCTAGATAATAATTGTATCCTCACCTGCAGAGTATCAAACATACAATATGAGTTTTCCCACAGCAGTATTAGGTGTGTTAAAAAAATTAAAATAAAAAAGGAATATATTCCTCCTTACTCATTTCAAAAGTAATATGACTTCACTCTCTGGGAGCAGTCATTTGTTACGTTACTTCCATTACACCAAAATTAGGTCGGCCACAACATAGGCTACCATCAGTGTAAATTGAATGTATGCCAATAATCAATGACTATGAAAAGATAACATAATATAAGCACAGAAAACATAAATACCATTGTTTGCTGACATGAAGGGAAGGCCGATCAGCTGGTCAGCAGGGAGGCCTGTATTGAGACAAGAAGCTGCATTCCTCCATTGTTTTTGTTAGCACTGAGAGAACATATAAAAGATGAATAAATTAAACACAACACACAATTATTCTAAATAGAATGAACAGCAGCTCATGTCATGAAAAAGTATACAAGATTATGTTAAATAGATAAAAGGGGGGACTCTCAGGGGAAATGTATTATTTAGTTGTATAAATCATGATGATACAGAAAAGTTTGTATCATCATTGAAATTGTGTCATTTATCACAGGATATCCTTTGGATTTATATGATCAAAATGACCCTGGGATATTTCCACGAACTCCTGCCATGAAACGTCTTGCTTTGCTAATTGAAAGACATGGTATGTTAATTTACTATGCTTAAAAGATCTTAAAGAACTATAGAGAGCACAATCGAAAGCATCCTGACTGGTAACATCACCTCCTGGTTTGGGAATAGCACCGCACACGACCACAGCAGACTGCAGAGAGTGGTTTGGTCAGCCGAACGCACAATTGGAGGGGTTGCAGGGCCATGGCTAAGAGAATAGTCAAAGACTCTAGCCACCCAAACAACTGCCTCTTTGCACTGCTGTGGTCAGACAAGCGCTACCAGGGTATCATGGCCAGTACAGAGAGACTCAAAAGGAGCTTCTACCCCCAGGCCATCAGGATGCGCAAGGACTCTATGTAACATTAACCCATCCATTCTACATTCATTGCACACACATCCACATGCACACAAGTTCAAGTTGTTTGTTTTTATTTGTCAGAACAAAATACAGGATACTTTATAATGAAATGCTTGTTTATTATGAACCCCTGAGAGTGTGCTACATACAGTAAAGAGAAAGTAAATACAAAATTAAGAAGTAAAAAGTAGGTAAAGTCAATATACATATATACAATATACAATATACAATACAGAGTCAAATGAGTACCAGTGAGGTAGAATGCAGAGGTACAAAACTTGGGGTAGGGTGCAAATGAGGTATGAATGTGGTGCAAATCTCTTTAATAATAGATAAATATAAAGTGTGTTAAAGTGTCTAAAGTGAATAAAGTGAGTGGTACGGTGAGTGTTTGTTTAAAGTGAGTGTGTGCAGTGTATGTTTCAAGTTTCAAGTTTTCAAGTTTCTTTATTAGTTCGTTGTCATACAGAAATACAGGATACTTTTGTATGAAATGCTTCTTTCTGTTTTGCTCCTGAGAGTGTGCTAGGTAAAATAGATAATTATAAAAGTATAATAAGTATAAAATAGAAAGTCAAGTACTTAAACAAGTGTAAACAAGACAGAAATTTTCAATATACATATGTACAATATACAATGCAGAGTAGTTGCAATACAATATAAATGGGATGAGGTAAATGGGATGAGGTAGCTTGTGGTGCAATATACAATGCAGAGTGTTTACAATACAATATAAATGGGATGAGGTAAATGGGATGAGGTAGCTTGTGGTGCCACCTTGTGGTGGTAGGGTAAGGTGCAAGGCTTGTGCAATGAGTTGCCAATAATATAATATATATAAATATAAAGTGTGTTAGTGTCTAAAGTGTGTAAAGTGGGTGCTACAGTGAGTTGTCCATTTAAAGTGGGTGTGTACGTGTGTGTGTTTGATGGTTTGTTACGTAGTGTTAATTGTCATTGATCATCCTGATGGCCTGGGGATAGAAGCTCTTTCTGAGTCTCTCTGTGCTTACCATGAGACTCCGGTATCACTTGCCTGACCGCAGCAGTTCAAAGAGGCAGTTTGGGTGGCTAGTTTTGCCTTTGAGAACCAATGGTTCTCGAGCCGTAACGGCACATGGGGCAGGAGCCTATCTCCTGTTTCCGTAGCGTGAGGCAGCTTGATGAACAAGTACACCCCTTGGACATGACGTTAGTATGTCGCAAGGACTTCCCCCCAAACCAACCCTTGATGCTGAGTGTCAAGCAGGGAGGCTCTATGGGTACCATTTTTAAATAGTCTTTGGTATGAATCGGCCGGGGCTTTAACTCTCAGCCTCCCGAACTCAGGGCGGACACTCTACCCACGAGGCCACTGAGCCGGTCTGGCTAGAGTATTTTATTATTCTCTTGGCCTTATTCTTATAACGCTTGTTGGAAATGTCTTGGAGAGTGGGAAGCCCACCTCCAATTGTGTGTTCGGCTGAACGGGCCACTCTTTGCAGTCTGCTACGGTCTTGTGCGGTGCTATTCCCAAACCAGGAGGTGATATTGCCAGTCAGGATGCTCTCTATTGTGCATGAGTAGAAGTTCTTAAGGATCTTCTGACTCACGTTGAACTTCCTTAGTCGCCTAAGGAAGTAGAGGCGTTGTCGTGCTTTCTTGACTACACTGTCAATGTGTGTGGTCCATGTTAAGTCCTCGGATATGTGCACTCCAAGGTACTTAAAACGGTTCACTCTCTCGACCGGTGCCCCGTCTATGCTGAGGGGGCTGTAGTCCCTGACCCCCGACCTTCTAAAGTCCACAATCATCTCTTTTGTTTTGCTGACGTTCAGGGAGAGGCTGTTCTCCTGACACCATCCCGCCAGAACCTTTACCTCTTCCAGGTAGGCCCTCTCGTCGTTTGCAGAGATCAGACCCACCACTACTGTGTCGTCAGAAAATTGTATGATTGTGTTGTTGTTCCGCTGTGACCTACAGTCGTGTGTGTACAGGGAGTAGAGGAGGGTATGTAGATGATGGGTTGTTACATAGTGTCATTGTCATTGAGCATCCTGATGGCCTGGGGATAGAAGCTCCTTCTGAGTCTCTCTGTACTGGCCATGAGACTCCACACTCACTATAAACAAACACTCACCCTTAACACTCACACCATATTTGATCTATTTATTACAAAAAGATGTGCACTACATCCATACCTAATTTTAGCATTTAGCATTTTTCCTCATTGTCCGTCATTTGTACCTCATTGTCTTATTTTATATATATATATATATATATATATATATATTTGTTTTACTTCACTTGTACTTTAGTTTGTACGCTATTGTATATTGTATATTTGTATAGTATTTGGACTATTCTTTTTCCTTTTTTTTTATTGTATGAAGCACATTCTCGGGGGGCTCATACCAAGCATTTCGCTGTAATTGACATTTACTTTATACATGAAACTTGTTTGCTCCAGTGTACTGCATTGCATGTATCGTATCTGAAGATACACAGTACTCTTGTTGTTCTGCTGTTGTCTCAAACCAGATGTAGTACTCTGTTAAAAGATTTGTCCAAACATTCGCTCAATGTCTTCTGATCCTATTTTTATTGACCACAGGAATCATTCAATACTTGCTCTCAAAAACACTTGATGTAAAAAGAAGTTTCAAGCTCTGATCGGCACCCAAAATAGTCTAACAAAAATGTCCACTTGATAATAACAACACTGTCCTCTGTGATCTCTTTGGCAGCGTGAATACAAAATGTCCTTGATCAGCGAGGTCCTTGTGAAGATCTTCTTGTCTGCTTTCTCATTGTCCTCTGATCCAGTGTCTCCTGGCCCTCTACTTATAGCAGGCCCTGGTCCCGGTTATGACCTCACAGAAAGTGACATCACAACCGGTTTTCCTCCAATCTCCAAACAGCTATTTTGAATTTGAAAATGTAGGCGTGGCTTACCATTAACGGCTCTGCTTAAGACAGCATTTCTTTCCACATGATTTTACGGCCTATTCATTGTCACTATTATATTTACCAAACATGATACATAGATATTAATGTCATTCTGTCAAGGATACACATGTCAACATAAAACATTACTAGTTTGTGCCAGAGTAAACCACAAAGCTTATATTCACATTAGTTATTTCCATTTCAGTGTATAAAGATTGCATTTCATCATTTGACTTATTCAAATTAGTCACCTAGATTCCTTGAAGTCTTAAACCAATAGAAACTAATTGCAAGTTCTCTTTCATTAATCCTGTAAATTTGGCTATAAACCACTTCAAGTTTAACCCTTTGATCGCCGGGGTTAAATTCATAATTTACCATCCCTCGCCAGCCCTATTTAACATGGAGAAGTTCCCCTTCTTTGCAGGGCTATAACTTTTTAAATTGTATTGCTAAATTGACATTACCATGGCCCATTCAAAGTCCTATATCTATTGTTCAGGGTGTAGCAACGTTATACTTTATCATTCACATATTCATACTAAAATACGGTCTAAAGTATAAGTATGTTTTTATCGTTTTCTGCAGTTTTCTCCAGAACGTGATTTATAGCCCTAAATGCATTATATTGATGATTGTATACAGTTTGATAGCAATCGGCGCAAGATAAAAAATTTCAAATGGACGTACTTCTAGAAGTTACTACGTATGATCTGATGATGACCGGATGGGGGGGGGGTCGTTTATAATTCCGTGGGCAACGTTATATCATTCATCTAGTGTGGGTGATATGATCATTGGAGCAGTTAGTATAGAAGACATTACAAAATAACGCTGAAACTCACCGTAGCGTCCTCTCGCCGTTGGGAGATGAGCGTGGAACAGAATTTTTTCTATTATGGGATATAGAAATACCCGATCCATTTCCAGGTTGTATAATAGTATATACGTCCAAATCATGTTGTTTATCGAGTTATTGGCAACGGATCGATATCCATTGTGTCGAGCTCGAGTCCCGGGACCTATAGCGAGTGATCGGACCAAATTGAAATGAGCACCAGCTTCCACTTCCCTGTTTATTCCCTGGGCGATCTGCCGATCGGCCACCAGATGGCGCTCTTGAACCGTTAGAGTTGACAGGGGCTCACCAGTACATATAATGTCTCCGGGGGAGAAATATGATTTCGATCACAGATTTTTGAAATATTGATATCAAAGACGCTGTCCAGCGTCATCGGCAGAATAAGCATGGCGGGGAATGACGTGTTTCAGCGTCAACGGCGATTAAAGGGTTAATATCATTTTGTTCCCCTTATTGAACACATAATTTCAGTGATAATTGTAGTTTAATCAAAGCTATATTTCATATAGAAGATTGCCTAAGCAAAGTTTCCCTTATATTCTTAATCCATATAAACTCTTCCTCTTCCAACTGTCTGTGTCTCTGTTATCAGAAGAAGTTAGCTTCTCACACCTCTGTGAGAAACAGCTGCTGACCTGCTTGTATGCAAATGCTCTTGTGTCAGCTGTCCCCCGGCCAGTTACAGTCACAGCCTATACTGATCATTGAATTACTTAGTTACCGAATTAATTTTTTTTTTTTTTTTTTGGTCTTTTTCCCCCTCCATTTTCCTCCGATTTTCTCCCATCCCAATGTTAGTCGTATGCCAATTCCCAGTCCCTTCCTGGTCGCTGCGCACTTACCCCCCACAGTCAGATCATCTGGGAGAGTGGAGGCTACCACGTGCTTCCTCCGACACACGTCCAGCCAATCACCGCTTCTTTTCACCTGGCAGCGCGGATTCTCATCGAGAGGGCGTAGTGTGTGGGAGGACCACACTATCCCCCTCAAGTCCTATCCGCGCTTAGCAGGCGCCCCGACCGAACTGTAGGAGTCGCTGTTTACAACGACCCGGACCCACCCCGCCAGCTTCTCCCACCCTCTAATACAGCCAATTGTATTAGTGCAGACGGCCAGCCAAGCTGGTGACAACCCCGGAGCTGTGAGCTGGATTCGAACAGGCGAATCCAGCTCACAGCTCCGGGGTTGCGAATCCAGCTCACAGCTCCGGGGTTGGTGACGAACGCAATCTCCGCTCGGCCACCTAACCGCCCTCGAATTAATTATTATTAAAAGATATATACTTTATTATAACTGGTATTGTGTTACGACCCAAGGGCCGATCCTGCTGACCGGCAGGAGAATAACATTGGACATTGCTCTCCTCCTGACATTGGTCTCCTACCCTCTAGTGGCCAGACTAACCTGTTGGTACAGGTGGCCATTCTACTGTGGTTCCAAGTTATAGATATAGTGTCTAATTGTTTGTTGTCTTGGGCCCCCCCTGTCTATGTGTGATGTTACTCCCCTGTTGTGTTGTTGTGTGTCATTGCCGTAGTGTCTAGTTGTTGTTTAGTTTGTCATTGCTTTACTGTCATTGTGTATGTTGTGATTCTGTGTTGGCCAGGTGTTGTTGATTATCAATTAGTGTGGGTATTTAGGTGTCTGTCTGTCCTCCCTTCCTTGTGGCGACATTCCTCCAGTATCCTGTGTGTTCCCTGTGTCGTGCCTGCCTTCCCCGTTGATAGTGAGTCCTTACCTGTATGTTTCGTTAGTTTTCTTGTTTTCCGTCGTTGTGTTATTTGTAGTGTTCTTTTGTATTTACATTTGGATAAGAAGTAAACACCCTTCTTCAAGCATCGCTCCTCGTCTCTGCCTACGTTCCTTCTCCCTTGTCTGCTAACTGTGTTCTCAACTTCAATAGCACACCAAGCGTTACAGAATTGCAAATTAAGTTGTATTTGGCTTTTAATATAGCAATTCACTTTTCCAAAGTAAAAAGGCTTTCTTTAAGATCTATTTGACTAACTTGGCGGTTAACTTCTCTGGCTCTGTTCTTTGCAGAAGGGCCTGATAAATCACACTCTAATGTGATCAATGATTTTCTTGGTGTATGTTCCTTTGAAGCTGTTTTCAACAGGGTATCTAGTATAGTCACAAGACTATGTTACCTCCTGTCCTCTGTCTAGCAATCTCAGCTGTGACTTAGTACTATATTCAAATGAACGTACGGTTATGTATATAACCATAGTTATATGAGTATAGTGACGCTCTGTGTCTACTGCAATACTCTTCCATATCAGTATTAGAACTGAATACATTTTCACATGCACCTTTACACACCTCATCTGCCTGGCCACACCCCCATCCGCTCCTCTACATAAGCAGGGGTGGGTATCGGATCCGACTGTGCGAAGAGGAGTTTAGCAACTCAAACGCACAGGGTGAGCAGACCGTGGGACTTACCCATGACTACACAAACGCGCAACCCACATGCCACTAGGGAACGAACGGAAAGGAACAAACCCCCGTTACAACCCCTAATATCACGGGGTCAAGAGCAAAACGAGGCCAACGACGCCGCAGCATCGAGACCCCACCAGGCGGTCACTAGTGACACCAACTCCCACATCACCAGCGTATTCGGACAGGGCCCATCCAAGAGCAGGCCCTTCCCCCCTACAGCACGCCGCCCCGAAGCACTCAATAAGCTACACCCACAGCAGGACCAGGCAGCGCACCGGGGAGATGACCCCCAAAAGAGGTCGATCCCTCAATCCAGGCAACAGGCCACTCGACCTGAGCCTGGAGCACTGCGGACTAGACAGGTGCCAAAGGGGTCTGCTGAAACAGCACCCCGGCGGAAGGGGCGTATGCTGGCATGTCGTGCACCATGTCGCAGCCTCCACAAAAAAAAACTCGATTCTCTAGAGGGGCCGAGGCAGAGAAGGCTGACATGATTGGCAGACATCATGAAAGGTGCGGGGGCACACCCACAGGTAGACGGGGCCAAACCCGGCCTACCCCAAGAGTTGACTCCGCTACCAACACACCAGGGAACCAACCACCCCCTTGGTTCTAACATGAGGCGGTTGTTCCTTTAACCCCCCAAGAAAAAACTCCAAAACACAACTGCGGGTATACACTGGCTATACCGCAGTACAAGTGTTTCAGTTTTCAAAAAGGGGTTAACCCAGGCCAACGGGTCAACGAAAACAATTTCGAACCCGGGCCCGGCGGACCGGGACATACACAGGGATGCCAGAGGAGTTCTACAAGAACCACCTCAACAACCCCCTCCCAGCCCTTCCTAAGCAGGAGAAGAGAGCGGTGAAAAAGAATGGAGAAGGACCAGGCTCCCTCAGCACAGCGCAAGGTACTGTACAACACAACATGGACCAAGCAACAGTGAGGAGTAACACGTAGTAACACAACCACGAACATCTCCATAACGTCAAACCCTGCAACGCCCGGGCCGACCCGGCATTTTCCCCCCCGAAAAAAGCACAAGTCCCTCAGGGTACCAGAACAGCAGATCTGCGCCCCGGTGGACAACGGGTTAACTGACCTGGTCCGGCGCGACCAGAATCAGTCCCGTGCCCTAATCACGCCGCCATCCCCAGTCCCAGGAGGGGGGTAGGTACGTGTGTCGATCCAAAACATTATAGAGGGCGCCACCCAGACGGTCCCCTTCGTACCGTGCCCGGTGGCCCACCCCAAGGGCGTGAGACCCCTCTACCAATGCTTTGATCTATTCTGTTAACATCCCCCAGATATGAATGAGAATTCATCGAGACAAGCCTAGTACACTGGCGCTCGGAAGAGACAAACTCCATCCCAGTTGCCCCATAAAAACGCTGTTTCAATGATGAGCAACCAAGGCGCGCAAGCCCATGCGTGGTTCCTATCAGAAGCACCCAGGGCCAGCACTATATACACGTCGAGACCCAAAACATATCAATGGACATTCTAACAAGAACCCAGATACCGTTTCTCCAAGCCGCCTGGGAGAACGACAAGAAGCCGCCGTTTTTCACCGGAAAAAATACGGACATGGGTCCCATACGACGCGGCTGAGGGAAAACAACACCCCGTCAACCATGCCCCATAAAAGAGGGGACGGGGAGCAACGTACCCTATGACGGGGGGAATCCCATGACTCAACAAACCATTACAGGCGAGGAGTCAGGGAACTCCCTAAACAATACCCCGTCAACCTGCTCCATAAAGGAGGGGACGGGGAACCCCCAGAGAGACTTCTCACGTGAGCAATAAATTGAAAAGACATATTGCAACATTGAGCTATGTAACAATTGGACTAGGACTCTCCGAGGAGGAGGCTCTGAAACTCTGAGGAGGCTCCCTCACTGAGCGGGAGGCTCTGAACTCACCGAGGAGGCTCTGAAACTCCCTGAGGAGGAGGCTCTGAAACTCCCTGAGGAGGAGGCTCTGAAACTCCCTGAGGAGGAGGCTCTGACCCAATATACACATTACTAGTAGGGAGCAGAGCAGAAGAACAAATCGTCTCTACTGCGTTGCATCACCCACCAAGCTCAATAGACATACAACAGAGGAGAACTTCTTTTTAAGTTCTACTCACCTTGCCAATCTGAGGAAGAGGCTCTGAAACTCTGAGGAGGCTCCCTCACTCAGAGGGAGGGTCTGAACTCACAGGAGGCTCTGAAACTCCCTGAGGAGGAGGCTCTGAAACTCCCTGTAACAGAGGTCCACAACATGGAGCCTGAATAACTCACGGAAGTCTCACAACCAATAGAAACGCGCCCAGTGACGTACTCTATGGCGGGGGGAATTCCGTGGTTACACTGTATCCCCACAAACATAGTGAAACAATATATTATAAACAAAATCATGTTTGAGGGTGGGGGGGGGGGTGGGGCCAGGGAAAAAACCACCCCTCACCACCTTACCCCTTATACGACTCGGTTGAACAGGTACAGCCCTGTTAATATGTGAACACGCCACCTGTTTATTGTCATCACAAGCTGAGAGAGGGATTCACCCCTCGATCACATGCCACTATGCATAGCTTTGCAGGGTTTTTAACCCAGCCAGTTGTGAGCTCAACTACGTTGCCTAACGTTACATGAACACACAAATTCTCATCATACAACAAAACCAGTTAATTTTTACTCATGTAAAAAACAACACCGTTTTCTAGGTAGAGAGAAAGCTATACCAGCGATTAAGACAATTCACACACAACACATGTCGCATCCCCAAATGTAGTGAAGCAACATACGTTTTGGAAAAAACATCGTTATTACAAAACATTCAGAAGGGAAGGAAGAAAGAGGGGAAAAGTGTCCAATGGACCCTTACCTGCACCAATGAACGCAGGCTGAGAGGACCGCAACACTGGTCTCCACGTTGATGAAGGTCCTCGCTGGCGGGGCAAAAGAAGCTAAGACGCCCCCCTCCAACAGCCGATCATGGTGCAGGGCCGACTACATCCTCTGTCAAAGATGATGTCGTAGTCAGAGTGTTATGGCCTGCTATTCTCACGGCTAATGTTCAACGGTGTAGCATAAGCTAACAGCTAACTCCAGGCTAACTGGTAGCATCAGGCTAACGTTCCTAGCCGAACGAGCATACAGAGCTAGCATCGTAGCTAACAGCTAACTGGCTAACAGGTAGCACAACCCAGCTAGAACGCAAGCCAAGCAGCTATAACCAAAACTGTACAACGAGAGAACACAATATAGGCCAACACTTCAGACAGCCGCCGTCTGTCCCTCTCCTCATCCGAAGAGAGAAGAGGAAAAGAAGTTAACACAGTCTTCAGAACGGTGATTAACAGACACAGCGGTGCTGACACAATTCCCTCATGGGCAGCATGAGTGTGGAGGAATTCTTATAACGAAACACCAAACCCACTTCCCTCGCACTGTGTAACTTTCATCTTGAAAGGTGGGGCCTCGCACGGTGACAGAGAGTATCCGTTCGTCCAGAGATCCGGGGGTTTGAACCGCAGATTCGGATACGGTCCCAGGCAAATAGAGCTCCCGATGAGGAGCTCATGTAGCGTGGACGTCAAACCAGAACCCTCTCCACGCCGCTAAGAGGCAGCAAAAAGGGTACCAGCCTGGAGCCGGCTTTCGTAAGTCGTGTAGACATTCCCCCCATAGCAACACAACTGGCGCTCACATATCAAAACCATCACTCACCTGGAGAAGCAGCTAGCTCTCACAACAGCCGAGCGCCTCTCAAGCAAAGTCCAACTGCAGAGCGGAGGTAATACCTGTCCAACTGCAGCTTGGAGGAATGCAGGTGGGGATTAGGCCAGCGACGCGAGCCCCTAATACGAAAATGCCGGTGGAGGTCAGAATGATCATCATCTTCTAGACACCCCAGTGGCGAAGACATTATCGCTGTATTTCCTCGAAAATAGTGAGAGAGAAAACAAAGATATAATGTCAACGTAGCTCCTTCATCGTAGCTCCTATTCCTTTCTTCAATATTGCAGCAATCTCAAGGTGTGGTTACACAGGCACTTGCCGTGGTGAAAACTAAAGAAGGAGCTGTTAGTATGGCCACACCCCTGCTTATGTAGAGGAGCGGATGGGGGTGTGGCCAGGCAGATGAGGTGTGTAAAGGTGCATGTGAAAATGTATTCAGTGCTAATACTGCATTGCGTATTGCAGTAGATGCAGAGCGGAGCTATACGATATATACCCATATCGTTAGCCTCATAGGATAACTGCCCAAGTCATTTTTTGGCCAAATTTATATTTTTGCCTAACTCTACTCTCCTAACTCACTCGTGTGACTTGTGTGAAAATTAGTTTTTTCTTCTTTCCCGAAAGTCTTGAAAAATGACTTAGGCAGTTATCCTATGAGGCTAACGATATGCTTCCTGTGGCTCAGAAACCTGAGAATTCACTTTAAACCTTTATCTTGAGTTCCCAAATGGAAGTTAACCCTGTTTACTTAAGAACAAGTATAATTTTAACACAGGCAAATTATACTACACATGCGAGCTTGGGGCATAATAAATCATTTAGATATAGGCCCTAATAATCCAACATTTACAGTATTTAGATAATCAGTTATTCAGTTATCAGTTACACACACACACACACACACACTCACAACCTACAGCCTTAATCATATAACTTTTATATCTATAATATAATGTGGCCAATTCTCAAAGCCAACGTAATGTGTGCACAACTGCATTATAACGTTAATTAAACAGGCTGCATGCGACGTTATCGCCCCACATCATATTAGGTAGTTAGCCATCTAGCTAACCTATCTGGAATGCAACCATACGCAGAATTAACTATAACGTTAACACTAGAACAGCCATGGAGAAAATGTCACTGATTCCCGCCGGAAGGTGTCAGGTGACCCCACAGCTTATATGAGAAATATGAGAAAAATAAACAGTGTAAACTATATAATTACCTCTTAATATAAAAATATGAGGTTTACCACAGGTTTGAGTGAAAAAAATCTTTTTTAATAATACATTTTTTTTTATAAATAAAAATATTATAATTATTTTTAATTTTTTTTGGATGGAAGAGCCACACATTGATGGGCAAAGAGCCACATGCGGCTAGCGAGCCATGGGTTGGCCACCCCTGCGCTAGACGCTCGCAAAGTGCTGTGACTTTCCACATATATTGTGAGGTTTTGCCCGCTGCTCACCACCTTTTCTCTGTTTCTTTAAGCCTATACTGTTTATTTTCCCTTCTCACTCACTCTCTCTAGCCCCCACCCTCTCGTTCTTTACCCTCAGTGGCCACACCTGTTCGATTATCTATTATCTCTCGCACCTGTGGTGGCAGGCTAATTAGTCCCCCTGTGGGCTTTAAATACCAGGGCGCTTCCCCTCGTTTCGGCGTGGGGTCGTGTTGTAATCATGCCGTTTCCTATTCTCAAACATCTAGACTCTTTCGGGAGATCCTCTGTTCTGCCTATGCTGTATTGATTCTCCGGCGTAGAGATGTTTGCTCCAGCCTTCGTCTGCTGTCGCCGTTGCCTGAGAGTGGAGACTGGGCTGCGCTCCCTAGACTTCCACGGGAGGCATCCCAGTGATCCACTTCGGACCCCCGCGCAGCTGTTCGTCCTGACGCACATCCAGACCAGCGCAGACGCGCATCTCCTAGACCTTCGAGCTTGGCACGCTCTCCCGACCAGCGCGCAGACGCGCATCTCCTAGACCTTCGAGCTTGGCACGCTCTCCCGACCAGCGCGCAGACGCGCATCTCCTAGACCTTCGAGCTTGGCACGCTCTCCCGACCAGCGCGCAGACGCGCATCTCCTAGACCTTCGAGCTTGGCACGCTCTCCCGACCAGCGCGCAGACGCGCATCTCCTAGACCTTCGAGCTTGGCACGCTCTCCCGACCAGCGCGCAGACGCGCATCTCCTAGACCTTCGAGCTTGGCACGCTCTCCCGACCAGCGCGCAGACGCGCATCTCCTAGACCTTCGAGCTTGGCACGCTCTCCCGACCAGCGCGCAGACGCGCATCTCCTAGACCTTCGAGCTTGGCACGCTCTCCCGACCAGCGCGCAGACGCGCATCTCCTAGACCTTCGAGCTTGGCACGCTCTCCAGACCAGCGCGCAGGAGCGCATCTTCCAGACCTTCGTGCTTGGCACACTCCTCCACGCAGACGCACCCCGATGCGTCTCTCGGTTCCGACGTGCACACCAAGGTGTGGCGCGCCACTCTGTTCCTCGGCTCCGACAGCGGCTACCCGGTTGACGACACCCTCGCCACCGCCGCTGTTCCAGCACTCTGTTCCTCGGCTCCGACAGTCGGCTACCGGTGACGACACCCTCGCCACCGCCGCTGTTCCAGCACTCTGTTCCTCGGCTCCGACAGTCGGCTACCGGTGACGACACCCTCGCCACCGCCGCTGTTCCTGCACTCTGTTCCTCGGCTCCGACAGTCGGCTACCGGTGACGACACCCTCGCCACCGCCGCTGTTCCAGCACTCTGTTCCTCGGCTCGGACAGCCAGCCACCCGGTGGCGATGCCCTCGCCCCGCTGCGTTTCCTGTACCATTACGCATACGCCTGGGTGAGTTTTGATTGTGATGTCACTCACCCAGCGTAATGCCTCTTGCCCTCGCCCCGCTGCGTTTCCTGTACCATTACGCATACGCCTGGGTGAGTTTTGATTGTGATGTCACTCACCCAGCGTAATGCCTCTTGCCCTCGTCCCGCTGCGTTTCCTGTACCATTACGCATACGCCTGGGTGAGTTTTGATTGTGATGTCACTCACCCAGCGTAATGCCTCTTGCCCTCGTCCCGCTGCTGTTCCTGTACCATTACGCATACGCCTGGGTGAGTTTTGATTGTGATGTCACTCACCCAGCGTAATGCCTCTTGCCCTTGTCCCGCTGCTGTTCCTGCACCATTACGCATACGTCTGGGTGAGTTTTGACTGTCTAGATCATCTCCGTTTTCGTGTGTTTCTAACACTGAAGAATTACCACCTTTTTAATCTGACAGTCACTCACCCAGCGTTGTGCCTCTGTTTGTTTCACTTGGATATTATTTTGGACGTTACATCTCCCACTGTGTGTTTGTTCACACCAAAGATAGTATTCTCTTTGTATTTGTTTTGGTACTTTGCTCTTTGTGTATTTTTCACGAAGATAGTTTTACTTTGTTTAACTTTGGTATTTGGACTGGTCACCTCTCCTGCATCTGCTCTGTTTTTCCCCTTTGTACATTAACCCTCTCCTCTCTCCCTCTCGGCCGCCGTTACCCACCTCGGAGATCTGCCGAGAGTTCTGCAGAGCGGCCCAGGTGTTCCCACCAGTCCTCCCAGTTCCTCCCTGTCCCCAGCCCGCCTCCGCGGGCCTCTGTCCCCTCTGTCCCTAGTTCTCCCCTTTCTAGTTCCACCTAGTTCCTTGTCCCTAGTTCTCCTAGTCCCTAGTCCTCTGTCCCTTTTGTCCCTAGTTCTCTCTGTCCCTAGTTCTCCTTGTCCCTAGTTCTCCTAGTCTCTAGTTCCTCTGTCCCTAGGCGTTCCCTTATACCTTCCCTTAGTGTTCCCTTTTCCTGCCCGCCTCTTAAAGGCACTTTACCTTCCCCTCTTGTGTTATTCCAGTGTTTTGTGTTTTCTCCCTTAAAGGGACAGTGCCCTTTTTCCCTGTTCTCAATAAATATCTGTTTCTTGGCAAACCATCATACCTGTCTTGTGTTGTGCGATTGGGGTCGGTTTCAAACCATAACATATATATTCCATATATATGTGGAATAACGTTCTAATTACATTTTCCTGAAGTCATTTAGAAATTTCAGAAACCGTGCCAGATAAAACGGGTACTTTTAGGAAAAGTCATTGAGTGACAGAGCTGGAGCTCGACCGAGTGACAAGGATACATTTATTGAAAATGCCTAGGGGTCATTTGACCCCTTGTCGGCTGTGCTAGTGTTAAGAAGAAAAACGCAAATGATTGTTAGTGATCGTTACTCTACCCTTGGGTTTAGGAGAGACATTAAAGATGTGTTCAGAGTCTGCGCGGAAATTACACATGTTCACACATTACACATTACACTAGTTCAGGGGGCAAAGTTCGTTTGAAAGGGGACTTAACAGTGAATGAGAACAGCCTTCCCCCCTAGTGCCGCAGGACATTTCTGTAGAAGAGAGTAACAGTAACTGTTACAAAGGGTCAGATTAAACCGAATATATATATTTATTGCTTGAGATCCCTTGTATAATATTTGTATATCGTTTGATATCCCTTGTATATTCTTTGTATATATACACGGAATATCCCTTTACCTAGGTACAAACCAGACCATAATATTCGTTCTCCTATTGGACAGCGACCCCTAGGCGCCAACGGCCATACCCCCAATGGCAAGTTCAAAGACAACGCCAAGGCATGTCTCAACATGTCCAGGTTTGCGCAGTAATACGAGACAGAACTGAGGTTGGCACTAGATTATTCACCTTACGTATAAATACGTCGCAGGTGGATACAGCAGTAGAGTATCCAAAACGTTGAAGCCTTCACCACGATACAACGTGCCGTGAAGTGGGCCTCTTTGCCCCTGAATAGAGCCTTGAGAACCGCTTGCGAATATATAGCTAAAGTGTCAGAGTTTAACGCCGTATCGTCGAGTTCGACTTATTCTATTGTGAAGTAATAGTCTATTATTTATAGTGTATCGTGCGGCTACCGTTCTACAGTGACCAGCATTACCACCGGTTCGTCGTACCTATAGCTAGTGCACTTATCCAGGCTGGGCGGCCTAAACTCGCGCCACCACCCGAGGAGTCCTAGACGAGAACCGTTGGATATGTACACCGGAGAACCTACACCGGCGAATGCAGAGCCTTTTTTCCGGCTGGATTATATTGCTTTGGTACCGTGGCTGCTGGAGCAGAGAACCGTCTACCCCACTGTCGTGTGGGATCTACCCCTGTGAGGAGCACCCTCGAGCCCGCCTCTAGGACCAGAGGCTGGCTAGCTTTCATCCATGCTGTCGAGCATACTGGATTATAGCTGCTGCTTTGTCTGCCGATCAAGGGGAGTACGTGTACCGACTCCCGTAGCTGGAGCTTCTTTATTCCTCGTTGACCCAGACTTTGCACCCGAACATTCCTCTACCCTGCCGGCTTACAACCGGAGGGAACCCCCCCCAGTGTCTCCAGCTGACTACTAGTGTGCCTTATGTAATTGCTATGCTACAGGTGGCGTCAGTTATACCCATCTTACTATTCTCATGGACTTACGCTCTTGACCTACTTTAAGTGTTCTTCGCCTTACAAGCGCAATTATAATTCTCAATCTGTAACCTACCGTTGCTGCTCTAATAATAATAAATACCTCTAACTAGAACTTTCTTTGTCATTGCCGTATTCTTGTGTGGGTGTTCACTAGATATATCATGTACTGTATGGCCAGTAATTAAAGTACATAACTAAGTAGTGGTTTAATAATACCATACTCTCAATACAGTCAGGGAATTGTACCCCTCAGTTACAGTAACTGTGAACGAGAACAGCCTAGTGAATGAGAACAGCCTGGCCCTAGTGGAGCAGGACAGTCCCTACACAATTACAGGACACAAAATGATTTAACTCCCCCTCTCTGCATATGAATACTGCTACATCTGTATCCCTCTAAATGTGTGTGTACTATGTCGCAGACCCTGTCCTCCAATGAACCACTCATCCAACTCATAGTTCTGTCCGTTCCAATGGCCTGTAACCGAGTCCTCTTCCGCCCCTGCTCTCGCAGACTCTAGGCCAGGGGTATTTTTCCTGTATTGGTCATAGGTCATAATCTTTTCCATTATTGCATAAAACTCTTGTGAGAATGATAACACTACATGCCATTTAAGCGGCAGACAAAAAGAGGCTCCAACGCGTGGGTGGCACATGTAGGCGTGTCATCGGGCAGCAGAGAACTGCAGTGTGTGGGGTTTGAGAAAAACGGATAGAGATGGGGGGGGTTGGTGTATTTCTAATCTGCAGTTCCTTAATCCTGTTGAGATGAGATCCCTGAGGGAAATGCACCTCTCGAGCAAAATGACAACCCATCACAACATCCTCATTTCTCTCAGAACAGGGACGTTTTTATTTTATTTTATTCTCACACTTAAGTGTCCCAATATACACCCCCACCCCCCCCTCCCCTTCCCCCCATCTATATATACGAGCGTCTTTCATATCCTGGGAGACCGCTCCATCAGCCATGTTCATTATACTTCATTGCACACCGGGGCTGATTATCAGCCTTTAATAACTTGCAATTACTGGCACGGCGCTTTTGTGTGCTGCCCACATGCAGAACAGAGGGACCTGATTGCACTCATCAAACGCACAGCGTCACGTTGCACTCGTCGCCCGCACGCTCTAATATCCCGGCCCCTAGTGTGGTGCGAGATCCCAGACGAGATCCGCGCTATAATGTCTTGTGCAAGCTCCCGAGCAGGGAGCTTGCACAAGACATTATAGCGCGGATCTCGTCTGGGATCTCGTCAGGGAGTATGAGGAGAAGGTGATATTAGGTGGCTATGTTTTGGGTCCACTGCGCTGTATTACACAGATGGAGGAGGATCTCTTCATATATTTCATTTCAACCTTTATTTAAAATCGTAAGCTTCTGAGGTTTCCCTCATTTACAGAAACAACGATTGATCACCAGGCTGATCAATGCCTCAGGTCCCCCCCCCCCCCCCTCGGTACCCCCCCCCCCCCCTCTGCCCCCAAGTGACACTGGCACAATGACACTGACTGCACTGCACTAGTCCGTACTGGATCTCTGCACTCTTCACTTTATATATATATATATGTATTTTATTAATTAATCCCCCACTGTTTCGTTTCTTGTCTGTGTTGGTGTTTACTGTGAAAAAATTATGAAAATGCATACACTGTATTGCTGCAACAATTACCAATGTGTTTTACACAAATGGCTAAATAAAGGAATCTGAATCTGAATCTGAATCTGTAAACAGTACATAATACAAACAATATTAGCGTAAACATTTTTAATAATTTAAAAAGATCAGCTAAAACAGTTACAGGTATAGTCACACAATGGTCTGAAATCATACGTTTTAAACATACCAAGGGAAGAAGGGAGAACCTCCTATTTCAGAGAGAGTTGAAGGACATTCCATGAGCTAGAGGCATCCACCCCCGGACTATCTGAAAACAATGAGAGATTGGTGAGAGGCGTGGGGGAAAGTGTTGTTTATGAGTATACAGTATATCGTACAACAAACATTTATTTGTTTAGTTGGTCTTGTGTTCATCAAACATAAGGCGAACCTGGCAAAGAAAAAAGATATTCTGAAAGGCCTGCGCCTTCAGCCGTGTGGGCAGCGACTCAGAGCTGTCAAGTGGGGGAAAAGGTGCTATTATTTAAATGTGTAGACAATCATTTGATTGTGAGTGTTCCAAACACAAGAACATCGCTTATGGGAATCAAGGGTCATTAGACTTTATAATTAGTTGCTGTGTATGTGCAAAGTTTGTCTTTGTAATTAAAGCCATCACACATGCACTGTTAATTAGGAGAAGAGGAAGAAAAACACTGGGTAGCAAATAAGCATAACCAATAAATATGGAAAAGAAAAAAAACACTGAATAAATGGTGTCATCTCCCCGAGAGACTCTTAGTTATGATTAAGAATGCTGCATGATAGTGTATAGTGTGAGTTTTATACTTTTAAAGATTAATGTCTTGGAAACTATAATAGGTGATGACAAAATACAGTGTTCATTTGATTTGACCTTTATTTACTCTCAAAATTACCATTGAGGTTTTACCTTAATTTGCAATGTGTTACAAATAGGCATGGTGGCGATGGTGGAGGTAGAACCCAATACCGCAGGACAAGAGCAAGAAGTGAGATGAGGCAGGAGACGACGGTCACAATTAAAGAGCTTTACTTGGCAGCAGACAAAGGCGCAGCCGAGCTGGCACTGAGGAAAAACAAAACCTGACCAGAAAACAGACTGAGAACTCGAAAACCAAAAGGTCAACTGTAGTATAATCCTATAGAATCCGAACAATAATCTAAGGTTATTGTACAGTACAAGGGGGTCGCTAAACTGGAGGAGGAAAGAAGGGTCATATGTGATAGAATTTGGTCTCCTCCTCTGACTTAGTCAGATGAGAAATAAACGTGTATAGCCAGACAACCAGAACTCTATTTCAACTCAACTGATTTATTTGTCACAGGGCCAAGAGTGAATAAAAGGTTGCTTTTCACATACAAGGATTATCAGAATACATTAACATGTCTGTTTTGTACAAAGAATCAACAAGGTTTGCATCTCAAAACCCCAACATACATACAACAGTTATTGTCAACATCAAATGAACATAGAGAATTTACTGTAAACATTATACATGAGTAAATCTGGTTTACAGATCAGGGATCTGTACATTACTCTAATCTAAACAACAAGTGGTGTTTCCCATGATTTACTCACGTAAAATGCAATCAGCTCACAGTAGTCTCTGGGTGGGGAGCGGTGGAGCCGCAGACCTGGGTTGGGTCTGGGCTCCTGAACTAACACTATGTTCGCTCTTATATACTATAACTTCCCTCCAATCATAACATTCTAGAAGTACATTTTGGTCCAATCATGTGGTCTTCTGTGGGCGGTCTTCTGTGGGGGCTGGCTGCTCCCACCTCTGGGCTGTGGCGACGTGATGGGACAGAGAGGGAGGGGGCCTGTCTGTGGCCCCCGTCTGTGTGGTCTTTTGCTGAGTACAGAGGGGTTCTGCTGGTGGCCCCCGTCGGTGTGGTTGCTGTGTGAGTCTTCTTTCAGTAAACAGAGGGGGGTTCTTGATGGCCCCCCCTCGGTGTGGCTGCCCAAATCTCCTCTAAATGAATATATAACTTTAACATTCCTTCTATATGGTTACAGATGTCTAATATCATCCAAGTACAGTCAGTGCTTTCTCAGACTGATACCAGACATCCTATAAAACCACACAACCTTTATTCACCAGACTGACACTCTGTCTATCTGTGATAGATTTACCAGGATTCCATAACAAGAGTGTAATAACACTTGTTCCTCTGCTATTTAAAGTGAGCCACTGTTTACTGTGGGGTGTGACTTCCCCTGTGGCCTTTTATGACCGGCAACTGTTGTTCTCTACTCCAGTCTTACCCCTGCGCGGGGGTTTGTTTGGAATGCACTTTTGGCTAAGCCCTGTTTTTACATTATGGATTCATTTATTTTATTCACACATATTAGTTATGGAATTCAAGGTCAATATTACCACACAACAAAACGGAACACTAACAAACACTTACTTAGACTGAAAACAACAACAGGGCAAGGATGACGTTGACAAAGACACGCCAGGAAACAGGAGTACCGGAGACAATGACGCCACAATGAAGTGAGGGCAGACCACACTTAAATACTACCCTTGTGTTACGATTAGACATGCTGTGAGGGTGAAAACGCAATTGCAGAGAGGGAACAAAGGCAGAGACGAGGAGCGAAGCTTGAGAAATGGATGTTTACTTACGCCGAGACCCGGGGAGGGGGGCAGGACCTGAGAACAGAGGCCCGACGAGGGGGGGTGGGGACAGGTGTAGAAGCCCGGGAAGGGGAGCTGGACCCCGGAGCCGGATCCCGGACGAGAGGCCCTCCAGCCGCCGGACTAGGGACCGGTTCAGAATAGCCGGAACGGAGGTGCGGCGGCAACGACCCCCGGAGCAGGATCCCACGCAGGCCACGGCGAAGACCACGGCGAAGACCACGGCGAAGACCACGGTGAAGACCACGGCGAGGACCAGGACGCCGATCACGGCGCAGAGCTGGACCAGACGGGGAGCCAGGATCAGTCGGGGAGCCGGCACAGCAGCCGGACCAGGTATAGAGGCCGGGCAGGGCGCGGAGACCGGATCGGTCTCGGCGACGAGGCGTGGTGTAGGATCCGGGGATGAGGAGTCTGGACCCAGTGTAGATGCTGGGCTGGGCGTGGAGGCCGGATGGGGAGCGGTGGCAGCCGGCGTTGCAGCCGGACCAGGAGTAGAGACTGAGCCGAGCGTTGAAGCTGGACCAGCTGTGGAGGCCTTGTTAGCCATACTGGCCTCTGGGGCTAGGCTAACTGTGGGGCCTGGACTCACTGTGGGGGAAGTGCTAGTTGAGGACGTCTGGTTAGCTATAGGAGTGGAGCTAATGGGCGGAGCTGTGTTAGCTGTGGATGTCTGGTTAGCTATAGGAGCGGAGCTAACGGGCGGAGCTGTGTTAGCTGGGGACGTCTGGTTAGCTATAGGAGCGGAGCTAACGGGCAGAGCTGTGTTAGCTGTGGACGTCTGGTTAGCTATAGGAGCGGAGCTAACGGGCGGAGCTGTGCTAGCTGTGGACGTCTGGTTAGATATAGGAGCGGAGCTAACGAGCGGAGCTGTGCTAGCTGTGGACGTCTGGTTAGCTATAAGAGCGGAGCTAACGGGCGGAGCTGTGCTAGCTGTGGACGTCTGGTTAGCTATAGGAGCGGAGCTAACGGGCGGAGCTGTGTTAGCTGTGGACGTCTGGTTAGCTATAGGAGCGAAGCTAATGGACGGGGCTGTGCCAGCTATGGACATCCGATCAGCGATGGACATCTGAGCAGCCTCAACGGCGGTGGGGGGCTCTAGACTGACCGTGAGCCTGATACTAGTCGGCAGGCTAGCTAACCTAGCCATCGACGCATACCTATCCATGATGTCAGTGACATGTTCGGCCATCTCCCGCATCGCTGGCTCCTGTGTCGGACTCTCCGTGGCGACCTTGTCGATCATCCGGAGCAGGAACACCCACTTGTCAGGTGAGTACTGCTGCATGTCACCGTCCATCAGGCTCCGGATGATCGTCATGGTATCGATTGCCCTTTCTGCTGCGTTTTTTAATGGTGGCGTCATTCTGTTACGATTAGACATGCTGTGAGGGTGAAAACGCAATTGCAGAGAGGGAACGAAGGCAGAGACGAGGAGCGTAGCTTGAGAAATGGATGTTTACTTGAGATCCAAAGCAATACAAACGAAATACTAGAACTACTTACAAAACACTTCTCCATACAAAACAACAAAGCAAGGAAGACGACAGGAGACACGACGGGCAGGGGAACACCGAGGACTTGGAGAAAGAGTGAGGGTAGTAAGGAGGGTACATGAGACAATGACGCCACGGGGAGGTGATGACAAATCCACACTTAAATACACTGACTAATTGTGACGAGCAACACCTGGTAGCAGCCAGGCAAACCTAGAATACCAAAATAAACACACACTATGAAAACCTAACCTAAACACAGAAGACATAATCACACATAACAACCAGATGGAGACGACATCACACACAGACAGGGATGGCCCAAGATAATAAATAATTAGACGCTAATTCAATAACTTGGAACCAAAACAAGATGGCCGCCTGTACCAACAGGCTAGTCTGGCCACCAGAGGGAGGTAGGGCACCAATGTCAGGAGGTAGGGGACCAATGTCAGCAGGTAGGGGACCAATGTTCACATCATATCTGTAGTGTTCTCTCTCCCAGGTCTGACCTGACCTGGGAGTGCTGTGGCGTTCTCTCTCCCAGGTATGACATGACCTGGGAGTGTGACACCCTTGATTGAATTACTAACAGCTGGCAAGCCCAGACAATAATATAGAAATGCAAAAATAAGAACACACTAGGAAAACTCAACTTGGACACAAAAGGCATAATCACATACAACAACCAGACAGGAGGACGAAATCAAACAAGGGAAGGAAGAGCCCAGGATAACATGAACGAGGAAATCATATCAACCATCTTTAACCATAAACATATAACAGACTGCATTATCTGACGGTGTCCGCCAGAGGGCATCAGAAGACCACTGTTCATATTGTTCCCACTATCCCAGCCAGGATAGTGACACAATGTCATTGACATCACAATTCCAAATACATATAAAAGGGTTAGATAAATGTGCAAAAGTCAAGTTAGACCGCGCTCTCAGTATATGACACTGGGTGCTGAAATCCCAAACATTTAAGCAGAATAAAGCCGAAGGCCGGACCAGCACTCTCAGATTTAAAAAAATTGTTTTTAATGGCAGCCTATAGTACAGACATGTTTCGGAACAGGTGTTCCATCTTCAGTGTAATAGGCTAGCAGTGATAGCTTGTAAAAATGGGAGCTATATACCATGTGGGCAGGAAGTGACATCATAGAGGTGAGCTTGGGAATGCTAGTGAACTTTGACCTCCAGAGTAAGGACTCGTTAATGTAGCATGTTGCAAACAAATTTTTACCAGAAACTTAAATAAGCCAAAAGCAAACACAAAATTCTATAAGCAAAGAACCACTACAACAGAAGGAAAACTTTGTCTGTACTATAGGCTGCCATTAAAAACAATTTTTTAAAATCTGAGAGTGCTGGTCCGGCCTTCGGCTTTATTCTGCTTAAATGTTTGGGATTTCAGCACCCAGTGTCATATACTGAGAGCGCGGTCTAACTTGACTTTTGATACATAGCTACTTTGGTAATTTAGAGACCTGCAGCTCCAGAGTTTACAGTCCACCCTGTCCCTAGTGGATTTACATCAGCTTTCGTAGCTACAACGATGGAGTCAAGAGACATCCTACTCCATGGCGTGACCCTTATTAACGATTGGCAGGATGCCATCATCCTGAGGGGCCTGCTTTTTGCCAAGGCATGACATCGAGCGGCATAAGAGATGCGGGAGACGAGGAGACGAACGGGACTATCTACACACTTGGTGCCTCCTGCACTTCTGCAGGCCTACCAGGCAGCCCAGAGACCGACCTAAGAAGGAGATGTATCCGCTGTGCTCCCTCCGTAGATGATGTTTCCGGACGGCCACCATGGAGGAGTAAGCAAGACAGGATCATCGGTCCCGGAGATATACACATCTACTGACATTTCAAGTGTTTATTTGAGTGATTAGCACCACTATGTCCTTGCTTAAGAGTGTACCGTATCTCTCTATTTTCTCCTAATGCAATCTTATTGTTTAAAGGACTTGTTAGTCTACAATGCCCTCAGAGGGGAGACAGGTTACTATATTCATTTGATTAATGGCTCTGTACCAAAGGGAATAAATGAAAACATTTTGTTATCCTGCTTCCTACAAGTGACTTTTTATTACTTTTATTTTCATGAGTATATTATTATTATTTTATGAATTGAGAAAAGTTTTCCTTCTGTTGTAGTGGTTCTTTGCTTATAGAATTTTGTGTTTGCTTTTGGCTTATTTAAGTTTCTGGTAAAAATTTGTTTGCAACATGCTACATTAACGAGTCCTTACTCTGGAGGTCAAAGTTCACTAGCATTCCCAAGCTCACCTCTATGATGTCACTTCCTGCCCACATGGTATATAGCTCCCATTTTTACAAGCTATCACTGCTAGCCTATTACACTGAAGATGGAACACCTGTTCCGAAACATGTCTGTACTATAGGCTGCCATTAAAAACAATTTTTTAAAATCTGAGAGTGCTGGTCCGGCCTTCGGCTTTATTCTGCTTAAATGTTTGGGATTTCAGCACCCAGTGTCATATACTGAGAGCGCGGTCTAACTTGACTTTTGATACATAGCTACTTTGGTAGTTTAGAGACCTGCAGCTCCAGAGTTTACAGTCCACCCTGTCCCTAGTGGATTTACATCAGCTTTCGTAGCTACAACGATGGAGTCAAGAGACATCCTACTCCATGGCGTGACCCTTATTAACGATTGGCAGGATGCCATCATCCTGAGGGGCCAGCTTTTTGCCAAGGCATGACATCGAGCGGCATAAGAGATGCGGGAGACGAGGAGACGAACGGGACTATCTACACACTTGGTGCCTCCTGCACTTCTGCAGGCCTACCAGGCAGCCCAGAGACCGACCTAAGAAGGAGATGTATCCGCTGTGCTCCCTCCGTAGATGATGTTTCCGGACGGCCACCATGGAGGAGTAAGCAAGACAGGATCATCGGTCCCGGAGATATACACATCTACTGACATTTCAAGTGTTTATTTGAGTGATTAGCACCACTATGTCCTTGCTTAAAGGGGAACTATCTTATAAATGGCCTTTTTGAGTGTTTAGCATTGTTTCCTAGCTATGTGAACTTATATTAATATGATCTATGTCTCAAAATTCTCATATTGGCGCATTCTTCCAATTCTCCTCTCACAATATTCACCCTCACTGAACTGAGTCGTTTGAAAATGTGCCTATATGTGATGTCATATAGTCACTGCTGCATGTTAATGTTGGGACGCTCCGCAGTGGTTTAGGTGGCACCTGCAGCCCAGGCTCAAAACAGCTCGAAATCTTGAGGTAGAAAAACGCTGTTTTTGAGGACTTGATTAGAAATACAAAACAATGAATAAAAAAAATATATATATTACAGAGGTGTTCCATAGACTCACAGGAATTGTGTAAAAGTGCCCAAATAGTGAAAGAAATAGTAAAATAGTTCCCCTTTAAGAGTGTACCGTATCTCTCTATTTTCTCCTAATGCAATCTTATTGTTTAAAGGACTTGTTAGTCTACAATGCCCTCAGAGGGGAGACAGGTTACTATATTCATTTGATTAATGGCTCTGTACCAAAGGGAATGAATGAAAAAATGTTGTTATCCTGCTTCCTACAAGTGACTTTTTATTACTTTTATTTTCATGAGTATATTATTATTATTTTATGAATTGAGAAAAGTTTTCCTTCTGTTGTAGTGGTTCTTTGCTTATAGAATTTTGTGTTTGCTTTTGGCTTATTTAAGTTTCTGGTAAAAATTTGTTTGCAACATGCTACATTAACGAGTCCTTACTCTGGAGGTCAAAGTTCACTAGCATTCCCAAGCTCACCTCTATGATGTCACTTCCTGCCCACATGGTATATAGCTCCCATTTTTACAAGCTATCACTGCTAGCCTATTACACTGAAGATGGAACACCTATTCCGAAACATGTCTGTACTATAGGCTGCCATTAAAAACAATTTTTTTAAATCTGAGAGTGCTGGTCCGGCCTTCGGCTTTATTCTGCTTAGATAAATGTGCATAAATAGGACAAAGCACAGGTGGAAAGAGAAGAAACTGAGAGATCAAATTAAATTAAATAAAAAAACAGAGCAGAATAATAGACGGTGTCTAGGGGTAAAATAGTTGACATGGCAGCGTTTCTATAAATTACACCATAATCCAAAACTGACATAAAGACTGCTTCATAAAGATTAACTGCAGCATGATCCTGGCCTGCTCCTGTGAATTCACCGTTAGCCTTATGTGTGGATGAGTGGGAAAACAAAAGGGCTTTGTGACTGTTTTGTACTCCAGGCAAAAATTTTCGCCGATCATCCAATACATTGTTGGAAAGTTGAATTTCCTGCCTTTCAATCGTCACCACACTCAACCTATTGCGTGCTTCGGGTCTCGAGTTACAAGATGAAATATCCGGAGGCGGCTGGGTGGCGCAGCGGACAGTGTGCTCGTCACCAACGCATGAGACACCGGGTTCGACTCCGGCTGTCGGCGTTGCCTCAGGCTTGGGCCGGCCGTCATACTAACTCAATTGGCAGAGTTAGCGGGTGGAAGTCGATGGGTGGTAATCTGGACGTTGTGGACAGCGACTCCTACAGATCGGTTGGGGGACGCCTGCACAGCAGAGACAGGAAAATGGCGGGGGTAGTGTGAGCCTCCCACACATTACACCTCGCCAAATGAGAGTCCGCGCTGGCAGGTGAAAAGATGTGACAGGCTGCCTCCACATGTATCGGAGGGGACATGTGATGCAAGGCTTCTATCCTCCTTACAACCGACCAGTGGGGGGCATATGCGAGCAACGTTCAAGACAGGGGAGGGGAGAATTGGCACAGCTTAATTGGGATGGGAGAAAGAAATAGAAAAAGAGGAGAAAAAAAGTGGATATGAAAAAAAATATTAAACATCCGGCGAGCATCATTTGACAAGCCGTTCTGACGAGTGACCACGTCCGGTTGTAAACGGTCCTGAACTGATCAGTCACAGCTGATGGCGAAAATGCTTGACCACCATCAGGGGTGCAGTGGTAATTTCAGAAGTGCCTGTACTCTGTTCATAATGACGTCACGTGCATACGCATACATGTTCCCTCGCGTGCGCACAGAACAGATGATTATTATGCATAAATAGTAGGAAACATGTTTGTATAGGAAATTACTAGTTTTAGTTTAGTTTTTACAACAACTTAAGAAATGTCTCATCCTTCCAGTCGGGACCATTGTCACATAGTGAGAGCTCCACAGCTCAAGCAAACCCCCACAGGGCTTGTATTTTGGTTTGGCTCTTCTCGTTTTTTGTTATAAGTACCGGTACTTGGCGCACAGCACGACGAGTCGAGTGAAAGTTGTGAACGCATTTTTGTGTGCACGCACGTGCATGTGCGTGCGCGTGTGCGTGCTCAGAAAAGTAGGGGAACGGCGTGGTACCGCGTGGCATGAGCACTGCACCTCTGACCACCGTTGTAGCCAAGGAGCTTCTGCTCTGAAAGCGATCCCAGATGAGCGCTGTTTGCAATGAGAAGGGGGCAGAAGAAGATGAACAAGTTCTTTGTTGTGACTTGTGCGTCTGAATGCCATTTTGGATAATCACGCTGAATTATTGCAGTACACATATTACAACAACTTTTGTTAACCTCTTAAGCCCGAGCGGTCCGGTACCGGGACGAGATTGTTATTGTTGTGGCTCCCACCTCGTCACGACCTGTGGAGTCTAATCAAGCGAAATGCGGAGCAGCTGGGCGCGTCCTGAGACACCTGCTGCATAAAGAGCCTGACAACCCATCTCTCAGTGCTTGATCGTACTGACCACTTGTGGTTAGTTTAACAAAGGTCTCTTCAAGTCTTAGTATATTTATCTCATGTTGGATTATTCCCGTCTCCGTTGTTTTGTTTTTCCCGTCTTGTCTTTTCCCATCTTGTTCTAACACTTGTTATCTTTTCCTCTCTCCCACCAAGGAACCGTAACTCCACCCCGGAAATCCTTGCGTCGCTCCCCGTTCATACTCACTCATAGCTCATTCCTCTGGATAAGCCCCCCCTTCGCCTGGATTGGTTAGTACACACACACGAAAACAACAGTCAGTCACATTAACATTCTACACCACATGAGTTTTGCACGCTAGACACACGCACCCATACACATACTGTGATTGAAACACACACATCTCATTAACATTGACCGTGGGCATCCACCCACTCCCCCCACTTAGGCCCTGTTAGTTTTAGTACGTTCGATGATTTTGTTTTGTTTTGTTTTGTATATTAAATATCATTATTGTATTCCGTTTTTCTCCTGTCTGTCCTGGGGTTCTGCCACACTTGACTGCCTTTTGTATTATCGTAACAGATATCACGCCATAAATCCATCTCTACAGAATGTATGATGCGTTTTTAATTTAAATTTTTTGCCAAGGGTAAAGACCCTAACCCTGTCAAAACAGCAGTCAATGTGTATATATATTTTCAGCACTATGTTTATTTACCAATGATTTTAAGTGTTATTAGTGAAATTTGAGTTCATAGAAATCTCAGTGCATCGAGTCGGAAAAAGGCGCTTATTGACGCGAGGACTTGGCGCAACCTAACTTGAGTGTAGTCTTTTGAGAGAAGAGACCCAGGGCTTTCGATGGGCTTTTGATTAAAAAAGAAACTACACTTCCCAGCTCACGCCAGCCCCTGTCAATCATCTGACTTCTAGCGTGAAGCTTTTTTATAATTTTTTTTTTTCGGGATCATATCTCACAGGTGGAACAAACCTGAACGTTATTGCCATAAACGTGCCTAGGGTTGCCTACCCCTGGTCTATGTTATCTCCGTTTCCAATATTTCGAAATAAAACTGGTGTTTTTATTTCATGCAATGCTGTTTTCCATTTCAGCACCATGCGCTGTCCACCTCATTGAGCAAGCCTATAGGTACATTGCACCTCGCTGCCTATATACCTGTTGTAGCGGGGGTGAGTATCAGGGGCGTTTTTTTGGGTTAGAAAACATTGGGGGCTTCAGCCCGGGGGGGTGGAGGGGGGGGGGTCAGCCCCCCCCCCCCTTTTTCTTTTTTTAAACACAGAAATACGCATTAGAGATGAATACTGAATAACTAGAATCATTAGAGGTTCTCAAAGTGAGGTCCAGGTCCATGAGAGGGATCTGGGCAGTCCACATAGAAAATTCCAAGTTAACAGGACCAAATCATCAGTTTCTTATTGATTTATTGATTTATTTATTTATTTAGCCAGATAAAACATTGATCTGGTCCAAGAAGCCCCAACAGGAGTACAAATATACATATATACACACATATATATAGTATATATACATATACTGTACATACATACACATATACACCAATAACAAAATAAAAACACAGTTAAGAATCATACACATAAGCAAATAAACAAACAAACAAACAAACATATGCACAGCCTATGTACAAAATAAATAAACAGTTCATCTCTAGTCTTTACAGTTTTCTTCAATTGCATAAACACTCAAATCAAAGTATTACACAATTATCAAAACCTTACACTCAAGGAGCAAAATATAGGCCCAGATTTGCACCCCTACAATGTCAGCATCACTTCTTGCAAAACAATACACACAGTGATTTGCAAAACACTAAACACACTTGCATTACATTAGACACAGAATGTCAAATTACCACACATATGAGCCAATTGGTTAAACACAGCCATCAGATGCACAAACACACCATTGCTTAATTGTAGATACACAATCAGGTTTAAGCACTATAAAAATGCAGCAGGTGAGTTCTGTATCGTAACGGCTCTCGCTCGGCGTCACTCACGCACTGCACCTCGCTTGTGCACGCGCACTGAATAAAATTCCACAATGTACCTTTATCCCAATATTCGTCTGACCACACCCCTCATCAGCTTACCTTCATAAGCAGGTGTGTGGCCACCTACTCGCCTCCTTCTTCGCTTTCACCACAAGGAAGTGCCTTTGGAGAGATCCCCACTTGACGTGTTGCTAGTTGAAGAGAGTTGAGACGTGTTTACATTGTGCTTATTTTTTTCTTCTCTCATAACTATTCAAAAGGAAAATCTAAGTCATAATGTCTACCTCGGAGAGTAGACCCACTCTTCACCAGCGGTTCTCCATTCCCGCCTCTGTCGTGCGCGCTGGTGCGGGGCTGCCGCCACTTTCATGGTTACCAGCCCAGCCCAGGAGACAGCCGATGGGTAGTTTGCCTCTCCGAGGAGCCGGTGCATCGGTGCCGCCGCCCCGGCGGTGGCCTGATCCCGACTCGGGTTCTTCTGGTTCCGGGGAATCGTCCGTTCGTGAGCGGCCGGTTCCTTTGGTTCCGGAGGATTTGCGACGCAAACTTTTCGTGTCTGCCCGTTCACGTCGCAAGATGGTGTCCTGCAGGCGCGAACGGCCTGGATTTGGGGAATTGCTGGAGACCAGCGAGGATGCGTTGGTCTCTGCATGCCCGATGGAAACTGAGGATTAAATGGAAGAGTCGGACGGATTCTTGTTTAAAGGCCCTGTGGAGGCGAGTATCCCTCCTGTCCAGGTAACACTGGAGGGGGGAGAAATGTCTCCTTGGGGCGCCTTGTTCGAGGATGTCGGGGAACCACCTCGGCCTCATCGGCAGGATGCCCTGCTATCAGCCACATCAGACTGTGGCTCCTCAACCGGTCGAAGCCTGCTGCATGTGAGGGATGCGGGTTCGGTGGAGGAAGGTCAGCAGGGGGAACTGCGGGCTTTGTTCCCCGAGCTCATGGCGGTAGCTGCCGCTGCAAACGGTGTGCCGCTGCCGCAGCCATTGCCTGCTCCTGCCCCCGATGATCTCATAGGTCATCTCTAGCAGCGTCGCCCGGTGAGAGGGGTGGACGTTGTCTACCCATTTTCCCCTCGATGGGGGCCTATGTTCGTCGGGGCCAGGTGGTGTCTCACATCATGGGACTTACCCCCGCCTACGTACCAGTTACGCGGGTGGCGGGGTTGGTCAAAGGTATGAGAGAGGGCGTGCCATGGCTTGATAGGCCGATGGCCGCTCTCCTCTGTCCGGATGTGGTGTGGGAGCCGTTATGCAAGCCGGTTCTCCAAGGAAAATCGGCTAGGCGATTGGCATATTGGGGTGACCAGTCATTTATCGCTGGTACACAGTCGCTGGCTGCTGCTTCTAACATCGCGCAGCTGGTTAGATTTGTATCGGGGATAATGATGGGCGGCACGGATCTGACCGAGGTGCAACGCGATCAGATCACCCAGTCGGCAGGAGCTGTACTGCATCTTACCCAGGTGCAGGCCATAGCCTCCGGGAAAGTGCGCGCCCTGGCTACCCTGAACCAGCGCCACCTTTGGCTGGAGCAGGCTCGAGTGCCAGAGAAGAAGAGAGCCCCTCTTCTGACAGCCAACCTCTCCGATGCTGGACTATTCGGGAAGGCCCTGCAGCTGATGACCTCAACGTGCAGAGAGATGGCAGAGGAGAGATCCGTTCTCCAACCCCATTTTCCGCCTTGCGTTCCTTGCCGGTGGAGTCAGAAGGCTTCCACGACGTCGAGCTCCCTCCGCCGTGCCTACCACTGCCTCCGCCGCCACTGCTGGCCCGTCCAAGAAGGCCAGGAGGAGAGACGGTGGTTCTGCTGCCGCCGGCCCATCCACGACCGGAGGATACGGTAGGGAACGACGAGACCAGCAGCCGATTAACTACCGTCCCTCCGGGGCTTCTCGGGGTGGCAAAACCCGAGCGGCTCGAGGCAGCAGACGCTGCTGAGTGACTTTTTCCCCCTGTGGTCCCCTCTATACCCTCCCCGGCTCTCATGATAATTTGTGCCTAAAATAAATAAAAAGTCCCCTTAAAGGGGGACTATATTATTTGGCCAAACAAACTGTGTGTTTCTTCAACAATACATATGATGAGGTTGCGAAATGTGAATCTGCATTGTTTACATTGAGGGATGAGTTACGTTCGTGTTATGAGATTAAGCAAGGTCTGCAAGCATACGCTCAGTCATAGAAAGGTTCTATCTTAGCCTGACGCTCCACATGCAGGTAGAAGCTGGTTGTATGATCTGTTGCTTAAGCAAAGTAATGTTGATCCACAACACTGTTGTGTTGGTTGCAGTAATACTCATATACACACGTTCCACGGCCTAGCCGTTATACTCTCTGTCAGTGTTTTTTCTATGTACAACATAGAAAGCGGGTGTAGGATTCACACACACACGACTTGGTTTTGTTATAAATCCTGTTCACAGTCTGTGGGTAGCGGGCATTGTATTAGCTTACGCTATACATTAGCGTTCTACCAAAGGTCTCAAAATGCTACAGTTGTTATTGTGTGTAGGGAAAAAGGGTTTTTTTGTGAGGGGGTGCCGAATAAACCCCTCCTTCCCACTTGATTGGTCAAGGGGATTTTTTCTCATTTCCTGTTGAGCCAGTCAGGGCCGAGCCGTTCAACGAGTTGGCGGGGAAGGGGGGGGGGGGGGGGGGGGGGGGAAGGGTTGTCCTGACACGGCTCCTATTACAAACAGGAGTTGTGTGCTGGGTTTCCCCCCGTCATAGCATATACGTTGCTATGACGACGGCTTCCGTGAGTTAGATCTTTACGTAAGGTCTGTGGTGTTAAAGTGTCGGGTTAGAGCGTAGGACTTACGGGTCTGCTACGCTCGATTTTTTGTGTACACTTGAGTCAGTTGGTCACGTGACTCACAGTTGACATGTCTTTTTCATACTACGACTCATGTGGGAAGGCTTTCTGGGGAATTTCGGTCTAAACCCTCTAAGTAAGGGGTGACTGGATGTAAAAATGTAAACAGTTTTTACTCCCGGCTGTGCAGCTTGGGTTTATGTTGTTGATGCTTCTTTCTTTGTTATTAAAGAGAGTTGGGGTTAGGAAGCATCGCACCCCTCTTGTCGTTCCCCTGGGCGCCTTGGGGATTCAATGAAAGGTCTAAATAGCCTGTTATTGATGTGGATATGCCCCACGCACACATAGTGCTCGGGGTGTTCTGTTGAACATCAAGCAACTGACTGGCGCGCCTTGGTTGCTTGGGGTTAAAACAGCGTTTTTATAAAGCAACTGGGATGGGGGTTTTTCCTCTTCCGACGACCTATGTTGGTTGTCGACGGATTCTCGTTCATATCGGGGGATGATGACGGAATGGATCTGAACATACGTAGAAGGGTCTCACGCCCTGGGGGTGGGCCACCAGCCGTGGTTCGCACCGAACGTCTGGGTGGCGCCTTCTTTTCATGTTTAAGATCAACACGCATATCTGCCCCTTCTCCTGGAGTTGGCATGTCGGCGTGGTTAGGGCACGGGACTGGTTCTGGTCACGCTGGTCCAGGTCAGTTAACCCGTTGTCCGCCGGGGATGCAGATCTGCTGTTCTGGTACCCTGAGGGACTTGGGCTTTTTTCCAGGGGGAGAAATGCCAGGTCGGTCCGGGTGTCACAGGGTTGGGCGCTATAGAGACCCTTGTGGGTACATAGTACTCTGCACTGTCGTAATGGCTTACGGCCGTGCCAACCTGTACACGCCCGATCTCGTCGGATCTCGGCCGCTACGCAGGTTGGTCTTGGTTAGTACTTGGTTGGGAGACCTCCTGGGAATACAGAGTACGGGGTGCTTGGGGCTGGTTCTCCATTCCTTTCGCTCTTCTCTTATGCATGGCGAAGAGGGGCCTGTTGGGGTGGTCTTTGACCTCCTCGGGGGACCCTGTGCTCCCTGTATCGCCGGGCCCGGTCCGAAGTAATGTTTCGTCGACCCATAGGCCTGGGATAACCCTGTTGGAAACTAAAACACTTGTACTGCGGTAGTGCCCACAGGTACGTTTTGGAGTTTTTTCTTGAGGGGTTATGGGACCAACCACTGCATAGGGTAACGTCTGGGTGGTTGGTTCTCTGGTGTGTTGGTGCAGTGTCAACTCCCGGGTTGCCCGGTTGAGTGTGCCCCTGCACGTTCATGACGTCTGCCAATCGTGTCAGCCTTTGCTGCCTCATTGAGGGAGGCTTTGTCATGGTGGTCAACAACGCCAGCATACGCCCCTTCCGCCGGGGCGGCTGTTTCAGCTGACCCCTCTGGCGCCTGTCTCGTCCGCAGTACTCCAGGCTCGGGTTACAGCCTGTTGCCTGGTTTTTCCCCGGTGCGCTGCCTGCTTCCGTGGTAGGCCTTTGGTTCTTACGGCCATGCTGGCTGCCTGTCCTGCAGGGTCAGTGTGCCAGGCGGTGTGCTATTGGGGGGACAGGGCCCGCTCTTGTGAGGGGCCTTTGTCCGAATACGCTGGCGATGTGGGGGGCGGGGTCACTAGGTGACCACCTGGTGGGGTCTTGATGCTGGCATCATGGACTTCTCCGGGCCCCCGTTCCAGGGGGTCCAGTTCCTTTGGTGGGTCTGGGTCTTCCTTCGCGCTCCGCTGCTACGGCCTTGCCACGGGTTGGGTTTGCTCTTGACCCCCGTGATTTCTGGGGGCAGTAACAAGGTCGTTCCTTCCGTTCCTTCCCGGGTGGCATGCGGGTTGTGCGTGTGGGTAGTCGTGGGGTCTGCTCACCCTGTGCGTTGAGTTGCTTGAGTGCCTCTTCACACGGTCGGGTCCGTCGCTCTCCCGTGATCCCCCAATAGGGGGGGTCCATCCTAGAGGCTAATCTCTCCTGTGACAAAATGGCATCCAATGTAATAAAAAAAGTCAACCAACGAACTCGATTCTTGTACCGGATCTCCTCTCTGGTAAACAAGAACACCCTGAAGACTCTGGCAGGAGCACTCATTCAGGGGTACTACGACTATGCTTGCACCTCATGGTACCAAAGCACCTCAAAGGCGCTAAAAACAAAATTACAAACATCTCAAAACAAACTGGTCAGACTACTGCTTGACCTTACTCCTAGAACCCACCTCACCCCTGCCCACTTCGACAACCTAGGATGGCTTAGAGTAGACGACAGAGTACAACAACTTGCAATGGGCCTGGTCTACAAGATACACTACACGACCAAGGTACCCATGTACATGTCAAAATACTTCCCAAAGGTCAGTGAATACCACGATCACAACACCAGAGGGAGCTCCACAAATCATGTCAAACCCAGATTCGGCTCAAATAAGGGACTAAACACGTTTCGCAATTATGCCACATCAATGTGGAACGCCCTACCCAAAGCTGTAAAGGAATGTGGATCACTACCCACTTTCAAAACCTCTCTCAAGGGACACCTACGGGAGACTGCAATTCAACACTGGCCCCTGTAAATATCCTAACCCAATCATTCCAACCCCCTCCAATGTACAGTCATTTACCTAGTATGGTTTTGTCAATAGTTCAATGTACAATTGTGTTTGTTTGTACAGTGTCTCCTCCCCCCCCCCCTCAATGTACAGTGTTACTTGTTTATACAGTATGCCCCCCGCCCCCCCCCCAACCACCTCCAATGTAAATTACCCAGTATGGTTGTCAATATCCCAATGTACCCAACCCCCCCCACCCAACCTCCAATGTACAGTTTCTACGTCAAATGTATATACTCCCTTTTCTTGACTCCTTCTGTATCACAAACAGTACTGTATTTGCAAATCTGGTATGTCATAAATGTATAGATGTAGCAGTACTGACTATCTGTATGTCATGTATGTCATATATGTCTATATGAATTGAAAATGGGGGACCCTGATGGAAACAAGACAAACGTCTTTCTCAGGTCTGCATCCCCTTAACAATTGTATGTATTGAGCCGTACTGTATTGTACCCATTCTGCAATCTGTTAAATAAAGTTTTCATTCATTCATTCATTCATTCACACTCCATTAGAGGGGGTCGGGGGGGCTCGGACCTCCCTGATCTGATGGTTGTGGGGGGCCTCAGCGGGGTGTATTTGTCGGCCGATGGCTCTCGCTCAGCCTCCCTTGTGCGTGAGTGACGCCGAGCGAGAGCCGTTACGATACGGAACGTTAGGTTATAACTATAACCAAGTTCTGTTAGTGATGGTGACGCTCGGCGTCCGACGCCGCTGCAGCCCTTGATCTCACCTTGTGGTGAAAGCTTGGGAAGGAGGCAAGTAGGTGGCCACACACCTGCTTATGAAGGTAAGCTGATGAGGGGTGTGGTCAGACGAATATTGGGATAAAGGTACATTGTGGAATTTTATTCAGTGCGCGTGCACAAGCGAGGTGCAGTGCGTGAGTGACGCCGAGCGTCACCATTACTAACAGAACTTGGTTATAGTTATAACCTAACGTTCACCTGTCTTCAACCAAAATGGAAGGAGAGTGAAGTACTGTACACAGAGAACGTGAAAATATACAATACATTCACCAAACACTACACAAGACAACCAATGATGCAGACTGATGAAAATATACATTTTCTCCCATTTTCCCAAATCAGTCAACATGTCAACATGGAGAATCACAACAAAAAATTATCTTGCCAGATCCAGCTAGGCAAAGAGATAATGTCTAGTATTTTCTGTTTAAATTTTTTCAAAAAAAAATTGTGTTACTGTAATTTTAACCTGTACTGGATACAGTATTTTATGTTTGTCTGATATTTGCTGAGCTTACAGTGTTATGCACATAGTAGCATGAAAACTGGGACATGTATTGTTGTGATTCTCCATGTTGAAATGTTGACTGATTTGGTTATATGGAGAGAACATTTATATTTTCATCAGTCTGCATCATTGATTTGGGTATATGGAGAGAAAATGTAATTTTTTTCATCAGTCTGCATCATTGATTTGGGTATATGTAGATAAATAAATTATATTTTCATTCGTCTACAGCATTGGTCTTGTGTAGTGTTTGGTGAATTTATTGTATATTTGCACATTCTCTGCGTACTTCACTTACAGTACTCTAATCACTGAGAAGTAGAATTGCTAAATGTGTTTTAGGTTAAGCACAGCAGTGTGTGTAACTGGTTCAAACATAATTAAGTCATATGAAACACGTTTCATATGGTAACAAAATTAGTGTATGGTTTTGACAAGTGTTTAATTTAGCAAAGGATCTGAGGTGTTCTGATAATTGTGTGTGTAGTTGTGCTAATTGTGTGTTTTGAAACACCGGGCCCCGTTTTCAAAATCATGCTTAGGCAATCGAAAAAAAAACTGTATTGTGTGTTTCATTATATACATATGTTTCAGTCTTCTCATAAAAAAAAGATTCGGGGGGGGCTCCAGTAGCTCACCGCATATCTCGACGCTATTTCTGCGTCGGGGAAAACCGTGCTGCGTCACGGATCTGGTGGACTCCGAGTTCGATTCCCGGACCCGCCGTCATTTGCCAGAATGTCTTCCCCTGATCTATATCCCGTTTCACCCTGTATCTGTCGGTCATGCTTGACCAGAAAAGCGATAAACGCTAAAAAATTAAGTTAAAAAAAAAAAAAAAAAAAAAAAACGATTTTTGGGTATTTTCCTGCCTTTGGTCCGCTTTGCATTCACATCTCAAATGAACCGCAGCAGGGTTCACTTGCAAGAGTGAATGAGCTTTCACACCACCCCAAACCAACCGGACTATCCGAGGTTCGATTAAAGCTTATTATAGGACACTGGACATGGGTATGGATGGCTCCAGGTGCCGCTGCGTTAAAGTGCACATCTTCAATATCTGTACTATTTAAAAGCACAGTGCAGGACACACTCAAAGGTTATCGCACCTCAGAGATGGCAGTGGACATGTATGACAGGACAAAGGCCATATGTAATGGCCTTTGGATTGAGGAACATACTACCAGCCAAAGGAGGAAGCAGAAAAGGATGGACGAGTATGTAGTTGAGTCATCTTGTGGCACAAGCTCAGACCTCAGCTCAGGAGATCAGCTGAGACAGAGACTGTTCTATCCAGTCGTCGACAGAATGCTGCAAGAGCTTGAGAGCAGGTTCTCATGAGTTGGATAACAACTTATGAGAGGCATACAGGCATGTTATCCAGCCTCAGACCAGTTTCTCTCAGTGGAATTGCTGCAACCCCTCGCCACACATTACAATATCCAACTATTGCCAGAGGAGATCACAGTTGCAAAGTGTTTCCTGGTCAGGACAGGCAGAGATGCAGTCCCTACTATCCAAAGTGTCTTTTCCCTCCTGGATGATAATAATAATAATAATAATAATAATAATAATAATAATAATAATAATAATAATAATAATAATAATAATAATAATAATAATAATAATAATAATAATAATAATAATAATAATAATAATAATGCATTTGATTTATACGGCGCCTTTCAGGACACTACAAAAAAAAGTCCACAAATCGGTGAATGAAAAGATTATAGGATCAAATGAAAACTACTTACTAAAAATGTTTAAAAGTACTAAAAACCAACAAAAAATACCAAACACTAACAAACATTCAGCACAGACAATGGGGATGCTGACATCTAAAAAAAAAAACAAAAAAACAAAAAAAACATTTAACCATGTAAACCAACATTTTTTTTTTTTTTTTTTTTTTTTTTTTTTTTTTAGATCCGGGGCTAGGAGAAAAACATCCGGGGCTAAAGCCCCGGAAGCCCAGGGCTAACGACGCCACTGGTGAGTATGCCCGCCCTTGTAGGGGTTAATATGGTGTGTTCTTACCTTGGAAGATCGAGACGACGAAGGAGCTAAGTCCCCGTCCCCAATACAATTAGCCTCACTACCTACGTGTGTAAGTATGTTTGTAACTATCCCGCCCTACTCCACAGTTAGTATGAATATAAATAGATATGACGAGGTGGGCTTCAGGGTTTAACTCTGACACAGTGGCAACCTGAAGTGTACAATTATGCTCAACTCTCAACAGCTTTAGCTGAAACATAAACCCTCCCTCCCCAAGTCTAGCAGGATAGGTGAAACGCCCCTACTCCAAGGTAAACCATTACTAAAGAACACCTGAGAAGTTGATTCAGTTTGTCAATCAAAATGAATATTTATTTGAGGAAGAGAAATACTCTCTTTCTCTTAGTCCTTCCTTCTGCTGGACACCTCTTTCCTTTAAGGACAATTATCCCAACAATACAATAATGCACTTTTCACAGCAACAACATCTGTTTCAGTTCACATTATAACTAATACCCAATCTGGATAGTTATTATTACTTCTTCAATGGATTCACAGTGTACACATAACCTGGATAGTTATTTCTACTTCAAAAATGGATTCACAGTGTACATTTCAATATATCCCAATATTATAACAGTTCACCTGTAACAGTTACATATAAGTATGGCAGTTCACTTATGATAGTTGCATATGATTATGACAGTTCACTTATAATAGTTGCAATTACCTCACAACAAGAACTCTCTTACAACTTCCCAGAGAGAGTATTCACTCCGGGTATAAATGGGATATCTGTCACCCACTAAGAGTTAACGTATTAATTCAGTCTTCTACAACTGACATGGGTTTGATACAGTTAACTATCACTAACTCAATACCTCAGTTGGTTATAACTGGCAAAGGTTTGGTACAGGTTTGAGACAATTACCACTCCTGTAGACTGCATACGGGATGAGCTGAGTCGCTGGAAGATGTCTTCTGATGGCAGGGAAACGTTCTTTCTCTAATGTTCTAAATAAGGCGTGCGACTGCTTGGTCACTGAGCATGTGCGTATATTTCAATCTGTTTGTGTGTGTGTTCCAGTCTGTTTGTGTGTGCGTGTATTCCAGTCTGTTTGTGTGTGGGATAGTGTGTGTGTGTGTGTGTGTGTGTGTGTGTGTGTGTGTGTGTGTGTGTGTGTGTGTGTGTGTGTGTTAAGCTGTTGATGGACACCAGCCGGTCTCCATCAAATCCTGGACAGCAGGCACCACGTCTTCTTCAATCCAGAACGAATGCACAATTCAGTCTTTGCTGAGGTTGTCTTTCATCTTCTGTACTCGATACGATAGGAACATCAACGAACACGACCGCAATAACGCACTCACTGGTATTTACTGCGCGTGCCGTTCAAGGCGCGAAGCTACATTTCACGTTAACATTTCACGTACTGACCGCAAGTCTCGGCGGTAGCGGAGTGGCTTTTATGACACACTTGATGGGTGCTTAACTGGGGTGGAGGGCGTAGAAAAAATCCTTATTGGGGACTGGAACACGGATATGCTACGTAAAGCAGCACCCGTCTTCAAGGCCTTCAGTAGATTTTCTGATCTGCACGGTTTCAGCCAGCTAATCACCCAACCCACAAGGGTGTGTGAATCAACCCAGACTACCATTGACCTCATCCTGACCTCCGACAAGTCCATGATCTCCAATAAAGGGGTGATAGCATGCGGGTTAAGTGATCATTATATGATATTCTGTTCCCGCAAAAAGCCAAAGCAAAAGGCTGGCTGTCACAAAATGGTCACATCTAGAGACCTCAAAACGTACTCTAGCGAGGCCTTTAACCTTGAACTGAAGAGCCTGGACTGGTCAGATGAACTCAATGGTACACTGGTTGAAGAAACCTGGCTTGGCTTCAAAACCAAATTCTCAACAATACTAAACAACATGGCCCCCCTAAGAACCACCAGGGTAAAAAATCGCGCTGAGCCGTGGATGCACACTGAAATACTGACCGCTATGAAAGCCAGAGACAAAAAATGCTCTGAATTTCATAAAAGTCAGTCAAAGCTTACCAAAAGCACGAGCAGTGAACTCCAAGCCCACGTGACTGAACTCAAACTAGAAAGAAACAGACTAAGAAATGACGTAAACTCCATGATAAAAACTGCAAAAAAAAATTTCAGCAATGACAAAACTGAGGAAAACAAAAATAAACCACGTGAACTTTGGAAATTACTCAATAATCAACTAGGCTGCAGTAAAAAACTTAAAACCAGGTTCTCAAACATAAACATAAAGACGGACAACACGCTCATCACAGACAAACTGGATGTAGCCAATTACTTAAACACTTTCTTCACAAACATAGCCACAACACTGGTAAACAAACTACCCTCCCACTCAGGGCAGTATGGGGTAGAACACATAGTAGCATACTACAAGAACCTAGGCGTCCACAAAGACGATTTCAAACTGGAAATGGTAACTACAGATGAGGTACTCAATAAACTGAGTGCCCTCCAACCGAACAAGGCCACTGGCCATGACAACATCCCCTCCAAATTCCTCAGAGACTCAGCAGCCGCCATCACCCCAGTCATCACACACATAATAAACCTCTCCATAAAACAGGGACACGTCCCCAAGGACTTCAAAATAGCGAGAGTAACACCCCTGCACAAAAAGGGCAGCAAATTAGACCCAGGCAACTACCGCCCTGTTTCTATCCTTACATCCATCTCGAAAGTCATGGAAAAAATAGTATACGAACAGGTCGAAAAGTACCTTACGGATAAAAATCTAATCTACGAATTCCAATCTGGCTTCAGAACATCCCACTCCACTGACACATGCCTTCTCTATTTGAACGACCACATCAAGCAAGAGGTGGACGCGGGCAAATACTGCGGCATGGTCATGCTAGACCTACAAAAGGCCTTCGACACTGTCAATCACACCATTCTGATTGACAAGCTAAAAGCAATTGGTTTTGATAGTTTATCAGTGAGCTGGATACAATCCTACCTGGAGGGGAGAGAACAGATGGTGGAGGTAAACGGTACCCTATCCCCCCCCCCTCACAGTGAACTGTGGTGTTCCACAAGGAAGCATACTAGGACCACTACTGTTCCTAATTTATGCAAATGACATGTCGTCAGCTTGTGACTGCAACTTGTTCCTGTTTGCGGACGACTCAGCCCTGCTGGTCTCTGACAAGAACAAGTTACAGGTTGAAAAAACCCTCAGCTCGGAACTAGGCAAAATCTGCATATGGCTCGCCGACAACAAACTATCATTACACATGGGCAAAACAGAGTCCATTCTCTTCGGTTCAAATAACAAACTCAGCAAAACAGACGGCTTCTCAGTTACAGTGGGTGACAATATTGTCACAAGGAAAGATGAAATTACCTACCTGGGTTCCATCCTAGAGGCTAATCTTTCCTGTGACAAAATGGCATCCAATGTAATAAAAAAAGTCAATCAACGAACTCGATTCTTGTACCGGATCTCCTCCCTGGTAAACAAGAATACCCTGAAGACTCTGGCAGGAGCACTCATTCAAGGGTACTACGACTATGCTTGCACCTCATGGTACCAAAGCACCTCAAAGGCACTAAAAACCAAATTACAAACATCTCAAAACAAACTAGTCAGACTACTGCTTGACCTGACTCCTAGAACCCACCTCACCCCTGCACACTTTGCCAACCTAGGATGGCTTAGAGTAGACGACAGAGTACAGCAACTTGCAATGGGCCTGGTCTACAAGATACACTACACGACCAAGGTACCCATGTACATGTCAAAATACTTCCCAAAGGTCAGTGAATACCACGATCACAACACCAGAGGGAGCTCCACAAATCATGTAAAACCCAGATTCGGCTCAAACAAGGGACTAAACACGTTTCGCAATTATGCCACAACAATGTGGAACGCCCTACCCAAAGCTGTAAAGGAATGTAAATCACTACCCACCTTCAAAAACACTCTCAAAGAACACCTACGGGAGACTGCAATTCAAAACTGGCCCCTACAAATGTCCTAACCCAGTTGTACAATAAAGACCAAGCATGGCTATTCCAATGTACAGCCCCACCCAACCCCACCCCACCTACCCAACCTCCTCCAATGTACAGTTTCCATGTCAAATGTATGTCAGTATTCCAATGTACAGTGTGTCCCCCCCCTACCCAACCCCCCCCCCCCCCCCCCCCCCCCCCCACCTCCAATGTATAGCCCACCCCACCTACCCAACCTCCCCCAATGCACAGTTTCTATGTCAAATGTATATACTCTTCTTCTGGATTTTTTTAGTATCACAAACAGTACTGTATTTGAAAATCTGGTATGTCATAAATGTATAGATGTAGCAGTACTGTCTATCTGTATGTCATGTGTGTCATATGATGAATTGAAAATGGGGGACCCTGATGGAAACAAGACGAAAGTCTTTCTCTGGTCTGCATCCTCTTAACAATTGTATGTATTGAGCTGTACTGTACTGTACCCATTCTGCAATCTGTTAATACACTTTTCAATCAATCAATCAATCAGCTACTGACTTTTAGCTTATTAAAAGTGCATCAAAACTCTCACAGAATATTCATCTGCTCCTTTCTTCAACAATGTCATAAAATTTCTTGAAACTCACAGCACTAACGAAGCCTCTTTCGCTCTCAGTCAAATGTTACTTTTCAGAAACGAATGCCGCCATTGTCGTAGTTAGCATGATATTATATTCAGACACAAGGGTACTTGTCTCATAAAACTCACGTTATGATAACACTGCGACCACACACGGTTATTAGACTGTCCGTTCTAATGTGCGGTACTTCTTCTTAGAAATTGTGTTGGCTTAATCGTCAACTTCTAGTAGTTTCGTGAAGAGACCGTATCTTTCTGTGCTTCTCTCTTGGGCAACGTATTGTCTCAACATCCCGTCTTGTTCCAACATGCCTGGACACGCCCGTCACTGTGGGACTCCTCTCAGGTACTTCATTCTGATCGGCTGGTTCTGAAAACTCCTGCCCCGCTTGTGATAGGACCATGTACCTGTTCATAATGATTCCACTATGTGTAGAATTACGATGGTCGAATAACCATCTATTTGCATCCTCTACACTGTTATTCAAGTGTCTAAAACTGCCCGTTTTATTATCGAAATATTGGAAACGGAGATAAGATACTCTATATTGACATCGGATGACGACGACATGACAGAAGTTGAACAGTGTGGGAAAAATTGTGTAAACTGGCGCGAGACTATGGGAGCACCTTAAGGGGTTAACCTTCTGTAGTGTGGTAGTGAAAGGGTTAAAGGACCATGTCAGTCTAATTTTGTGTTTCTAGGTGTATATGGTGTGTGTTCTAAAGCCCTTACTGGTAAGCTACCTCCTTATACTATACACACCATTATTGGAATGGACTTTTGGAATCTATGGAACCCCTTCTAGTGACTGGCTGGTCCTTAACACTTTAAGATAAGATAAGATAAGATATTCCTTTATTGATCCCCTTGGGGAAATTCAGGCATCATAGAAGCATGGGGGGGAGGGGGGGGGGTACAGGTAGTAAAACAACAACACAGTGTACAGGTAGTAAAAACAACACAGGCAGTGTAAACAATTTAGTCAATATGGTCAATATAATTTACTATCTGAAGAAATATTCACATTATTCACAGTGTCACATAAGGTGCAGTATGCATAAGGTAGTGTTATAATTTACTATCTACTGAGTATACATTATTCACAGTATCACGGTATCCACTGAAATATACATTATTCACAGTATCACAGTATCCACATAAGGTGCAGTAAGCCTACGGTAGTGTAGGTTGTCCTCCTTGGGTTCCTATAAGTCCCAGGTCAATGTCTGGTAGCAGTCGCTGTCGCTGCCCCCTGTTGTGGAGCCTGGAGGCTGCTAGTCGCTGCCCACTGTTGTGGAGCCTGATGGCCGCTGGTATGAAGGACTGTCCAAGGCGGTTAGTTGAGTGTCGTGGGGGAATGAGTCTGTGGCTGAACGAGCTTCTCATCTTGACTAGCTCGTCGTAGAGGGGGTGGTAGGGGTTCTCCATGATGGCAGCCAGCTTCCTTATCATCCCCCTCAATGCCATCACCTCAAGTCTAGGTAGCTCGACTCCCACCACGGAGCTAGCCTTCCTCACCAGCTTGTTGAGCTTGTTGGTGTCCCTTGAGTTGATGTAGCCTCCCCAGCATGCCACAGCATAGAAGAGGATGCTGGCCACAACAGACTGGTAAAAAGACTGCAGCAGTCTGTTGCACACATTGAAGGACCTGAGTCTCCTCAGGAAGAACAGCCTGCTCTGTCCCTTCCTGTAGAGGGCCTCTGTGTTATCCGACCAGTCCAGTTTATTGTTCAGGTGTACCCCAAGGAACTTGTATGAGTCCACCATCTCCACATCCACCCCTCGGATGGAGATGGGAATCGGGGGGGGGCTTCTTCTTGCCCCTCCGGAAGTCCACCACCAGCTCCTTGGTCTTACTGGTGTTGAGTTGGAGGTGGTTGCTGTCGCTCCACCCCACGAAGCTCTCCACCAGGGCTCTGTACTCCTCCTCATCATCGTCGGTGATGTAGCTTACGATGGAGGAGTCGTCTGAGAACTTCTGCAGGTGACACCTGCTTGAGTTGCGGCAAAAGTCTGAGGTGTAGAGGGTGAAGAGGAAGGGTGACAGCACAGTTCCTTGGGGGGCGCCGGTGTTGCTCACCAGTACGTCAGACTGACTGTCCTTTAGTTTGACGTACTGTGGCCTCTCAGTGAGGTAATCCTTGATCCAGGCCACCAAGCCGTGCTCCAGCTGCATCGCGGAGAGCTTCTCCGCTAGCAGTGACGGCTGGATGGTGTTGAAGGCGCTGGAGAAATCAAAGAACATAATCCTCACTGAGCTGCGCGGCTTCTCCAGGTGCGTGTACGCTCTGTGGAGCATGTAGATGATGGCATCCTCCACCCCGATGTTTGCCTGGTATGCAAACTGCAGGGGGTCGAGGGAGTCACGCACCAGGGGCTTGAGGTGTTGCAGGACCAGTCTCTCAAACCAGGGCTGTACGTTAACTTTTTTTGCACATAGCACTGGTGCTACAGAGGTTGATCGTTTTGTAGCACAGGCCAAAATCTTGTAGCACAAGTATAAAATGTGTTATATTTGTAACAGTCACAAATGTGCCTATTGTATTTGTGTTATTTAGTTGCAGTGCCATGTTTGGCTGTCATTTTATGCTGACAAGTTGACGTCACACAGCCAGACACGTTACGTGTAATGAATTATGGGATTTGGTGTTGGGTGTATGGACTCTACTAGGGGTGGGAATCACCAGTTTCATCACGATACGATACGATATAGATTCTTTGGACAACAATACGATATTTGCTGATATATGCCACGATATGATACGATGCAGGTGCCTGCAATCGATATGAGACGATATCATAACATAAGCCCATTTAACACAATCAGTAACATTAGATCAACTCAAAAAAGGCAACGGAAATATCATTTGACATTTTTATTTTTGACCTCATCCAGGCTTTTAAAGGAAAAACAATCTATTGTTTTTAATACACATAGACCTCCTGTTCACTGTAAAGTGCCACGTTTTGATATATTGAGCTTTAAACTTTAAGTTAAATGTTTTGGAACTCACAACACGCAACCGTTTTATGTTGCATGATCATGAATACATTTATTTTGTATTGTATTTTTTATGTTTAAATATCAACATTATCTGTCCACCCTCAGTACATTTACTATCAATATAATATACTCGTCTGACTTCATGTGATCTTTCCAAACGCACACACACACACACACACAGAGAAGGGAGAATGTCTGCCCCCTCCTCCTCCTCACTCTGCCCGTCTGCTGTTCTCTCTATATGGCTCTGAACAGCTTGTTGTTAGCTCATGCTAATGTAACGTTCATTTCGGACTTTATGACGCGAGGATTGCAAAGCATGTTATATGCATTTGACCCGTTGCCGAATAAAACAGCAGGGATTTGTTTTGGGTCGCGACAACACTCTCCACTAGCTCTGTTTCAATGTCCGCGTTCCAAACGCTGCTGAGACGAGCTGCTGCTGCTGAGACAGACGAGTCCTGCTGTGTTGTGATCTGAGCCGAGCGGATATGACGTCACTGCTCGCAACTCGCGGGGATATTGTTCGCTAGGGATTATGGGATTTGGTGTTTGATATATGGAGTCTTACGCAGAAGGGACATTGTATTTAATCGCACAAGACTACAAGTACCAAGTGGATAGCGGGCCATCGCGGGCCATCGCACCAGTGCTATTGAAGTCAATCCTTTCATTGCACAGACTGACGTCAGTGTCGCACGTGCAACATATATATCGCACTGTACACCCCTGTCTCAAACGTCTTCATGATGTGTGACATCAGAGCGACTGGCCTGTAGTCGTTGAGGGTGCTGGGACGTCCCTTCTTGGGCACCGGGACAATGCAGGAGGTCTTCCAGAGCTGGGGCACCCTCTCCAGCCTCAGGGAGAGGTTGAAAAGATGCTGGAGCGGTGCTGCCAGCTGCTCCGCACATACTTTGAGCACCCTGGGATTGGTGTTGTCCGGTCCTCTGGCCTTGTTTATACTAATCCTGGAGAGCTGCCTACTGACCTGACTGCTTGTGATCGTCAGGGTTGGGGGTGGTAGGCAGCCTGTTGCTGTTGGCGGTGGGGTGCCGGTGCTGATGGGTGTGGGTGGGTGGGGGGTGGGGGGGCTGCTTTGTAGGTGTGATCTGGTGCTGGTGTCGATGGGTGGGGGGAGGGGTGTGGGGAGGCCACTCTGGTCAAAGCGGTTGCAAAACGAGTTGAACTCGTTTGCACGCTCTGGCGGGCCCTCAACAGTGATCTTCCTGACCCCTGCCCACACCTCCCTGGTGTTGTTGGCCTGTAGTCTGCCCTCCAGCCTGTCCTTGTAGCTGACCTTGGCTGCCCTTAGCTCTTTTTTGAGCTCCCTTTGGACAGCCCTGGCCTGCTCAGTGTCCCCTGCCATGAAGGCCCTCTTTTTCCTGTTTAGCAGGTGTTTAATGTCCTTGCTAATCCAGGGTTTATTGTTTGAAAAGCAGCGTACCTTCTTTGTGGGTACGATGCTCTCCTCACAGAACCTGATGTAGTCTGTGATGCAGTGGGATAGTCCATCAATGTCATCACCATGGGCCCTCTCAAACATGTCCCAGTCTGTCGACCTGAAACACTCATGTAGCTCCTCCTCGACGTCGTCAGACCACTGTGGGACAGACATGGTGGTCGGAGGCTGTCTCTTAATGAGAGGCGTGTATGTGGATACAAGCCTCACAAGGTTGTGGTCTGACTGGCCGAGGGGGGGCAGAGAAGTCGCACTGAAAGCCTCCTTCACGTTAGCATACAGGAGGTCCAGTGTTTTGTCTCCCCTGGTTTTGCAGGTGACATACTGGGTGAAGTTTGTCAGGGTCTTGTTCAGTCTGACATGGTTGAAGTCCCCATTGATAAAAATAAATGCATCCGGGTGTTTTGTCTGAAGCGCCGCGACAGTGGAGTGTATGACATCACTCGCCTGCACCGCCGCGCTGGGTGGGATGTAAACAGTCAGAGCCAGGATGTATGTTATTTCTCGCGGTAAATAGTATGGCCGCAGACTCAGTGCCAATAGTTCAATGTCGGGGGCACAGATACGTTCCTTAATGGTGATGTGCCCCGGGTGGCACCATTTGGAGTTAACAAAGACAACAAGCCCTCCGCCTCTCCGCTTGCCGCTCTGTTTACCCCGGTCGGCGCGCACCAGCGTGAAGCCCTCCTGTTCGATTGCACTGTCCGGGATGTTATCGTTCAGCCAGGATTCTGTAAAGCACAGTAGGCTTGCCTCTTTGTACTCACGCTGGTTGTTCATCAGGGCTGAGAGCTGGTCTGTCTTGTTGGCCAGCGATCGCACGTTCCCCATAACGACAGAGGGCAGGTAAGGCTTGAATCTCCTGCTATCCTTCCTCCTGCCCTTCACGATCGTGCCAGCTCTATTTCCCCGTCTTCGTATCCTTATTTCGGCTGGAAGATCCCTCGGTGGCTCTGCAACTCTGTCTCGAAGGCAGAGGATAGCCTCCCGCGGGTAAACCAGTCCGCCGGTGTTGTTGTTGTTGTTGTCCTGCCGCGGGTAAACCAGCCCGCCGGTGTTCTTGTCCATTGTTCAGCTGTGCTCGACCGAACTTGCCTAACTCAGCTAACGTAACAAATGCCTTAACTTGGTCTAAAGCAACGCACAGTCACTTAGACACCTATTAAGTAAGTATAATCACAAAAAGAAATAAGTAAGAAAGTAGTAAACGGGATAAGAAGTAAAGGGGGTGGGAGCTGCTATGAAAAGGCTGCCACTCTCCTCGTCGCCACTCTACCAGAGCCAGTCCGTGTTTTCCTTTTTACCCCCTTGAATGCCCAAATCCACTCCAATGTTAACGTTAATATCGCCTAATCTATGTTTTAAATTATGGCTATGTGTCTAATCTGCCCATCGCTTATCAAAGACTCATTTTCCAGTCAACATTGTCAAAGCAGATTGTTTTTTTATCGTTTCATTTCCGTTTGATAGCATTTTGAAAATCACTCGTTTTCGCGGAAAAAACAACCCATTCTATGATAATCGCCTTTTACTGGAATATTCTAAAACGTTGTCATTTGTCGGCCTATTTATGAATCGTTTTCAAATAAACGCTAGATAATCTATAGTATATGTGTGCGCACCAGGGGCGGATTTAGGATTGTAGGAGATCCGGGGCTTAGCCCAGATAGGCCTTTTTTTTATTTTTATTTTTTTTTATTTTTTTATATATTTTTTTTTTATTAATTTTTTTTATTTTTTTTTTGGCAGGCCGATTTTTTTGAATTTAATGAACCTGTACGTGCAATTTCCTGCAATATCCTTCAATCTTGACCAATAAAGCTGCTCTTTTCACTATAAAACTCAGTTAACCATAACGTAGTTATGGTTAGATTTATATATTGGGGGGGGATATATCATATTTTTCATATAATCAAAAAGTGGTGGAGCAAGATCATACCTTTGCTCCCCCAAGTTAAATAGTGGGAGAGCAGAGATGCTCCGAATGCTCTTATGGCCAGGCGTCTATGATTCACTGATACAAAGTAAAATAGTGCAGTGCAATAAAATAGTTAGTAAAATAGAATAAAATAATGCAATAGTGCATTGCAATAAAATAGTTATCATCGTATTTTTTCGGGAGGCCGGTAAGGAGTGCATTACAGTAGTCGAGTTGGCTTGAGATAAAGGCATGGATCTGGTTTTCAGCGTCCTTTTGATTTATAAATGGCCGCACTTTAGCTATGTTTCTAAGGTGGAAGAATTACGTTTTTGTCAACTTGTTGATTGTGATTTAAAGCTTAGGTCTGAGTCTACCATAACACCAAGACTTAACTCACTCAAATACAGTTAGCAGCTGGATAGACCACAGATGGAAATTAGCTTCTGCTAAATCTGGTGCAAACATATTTTCATGTAACAATGATGAATTGTAAAAAAAAAAAAAAAATTGGTGCACGCTCGTGCCGCACGCTGATAATCGCTGCTCTTATTTCCTGATGGCTTTTACAGTCAAAACAGCCATATCACATATAGGGGAAACGCTTATATATCTGTGAAAACGAGTCTGATTATCCTAAGACTGATAACATAGATTCCTTACCTGAGATCAGATGGTATCCAAATGGTTTATTCCAATTCCTGATCACCATTCGAAAAAATCGATCATTGTATTGATCAACCGTGTATACAGTAGTACACATAATCCCCGCTGCTCTTCAGGCTCCGGAGTGATGCCGGTCGATGCCGGCTGCGTGAGTGAGACGTAAAATGTGGAGTCAGAAATCCTTTCTCCCATTCACTTTCATTGAGTCCAATCCAAAAGGGTGATTTACCATCTGGGAGACGATAGGGGGCGCTTTTTTCACATCTGAGAGCCTGGGGTGACTGGATCTCCAACGGTAGGCTCGCTTGATGCAATATGATTTGAGATCGCTAATAATAAAAATTAAAAAAAAGAGAGAAAAAAAGAATATTCTTGTGATGGGCATTCAACCCGGGGGGTAATAACCAGAGAAAAACCGTGAGTGGCATTCAAAGTGTTAAAGACCCCAGAGTTTGCTCGGAACAGGGTAAATATGCATTTAGCTATGATGCCCCCTAGCTCATGGAATGAACTCCAACAGTCCTTAAAGCTTGGGATTCTCCCCTCTGTTGCAGACTTTGACCTCCAACCTTTGTCAATCAAGTTGTATGTGTTTTAATTGATCTGTTATCCTTGCTTTTGTCAACCCTTGTTTTGTTGTCTTATTGTTGTGATTTTATATGCTGTGTGATTTTATATGCTTTTATGCTTATTTCTGTATGTACACTCGACGTGACTCAAACTGATTTTAAATAAAGCTTTGAAATGAAATGTTCTGACTCAACACCACTCATGCTGCCATTGATGTTGAAAAGGGGTGGAAAATACTCCATGAGACTTGAAATTGTGTGAAAGTTACTAGACATTATACTGTATAACTTAGCCTTCTGAAAACCACTGGGTCGTTTTACTTTAGCTAACACTCTGTGTCTACTACAACCGCTGCGCGTCAAACCTGCACACTTCGGTTGGGTTATTATCTCCCAGTCGATGTGCCAATTTGAATACAGTAACGTTAGCAAAGTTAAAGACAGGGTCGATTGTGTCGGCTGGGTAGCGTAGAGGACTAAGCACTCGCATGCCACCGCAGAGACTCTGGGATCGAATCCAGCTGTCAGCGGTACCTCCGGCTTCATCAGTCATCCTTACGAACATGATTGTCAGTGTTCACGGGTGGGAAGCCGGTGAGGGTATGAGTCATGGTCATTGCAAACAGCGACTCTTTGCGCCTTTTCAGCAGGGAGGGGATCTGGGGGAAATAGTGTAAACCTCTGCACGTGTAACGTTCTCCCAGTGAAACTCCTCACTGTCAGGTGAAAAGAAGTGGCTGGCAACTCCATGTGCACCTGTATCGGAGGAGGCATGTGGTAGTTCTACACCCTCCCCAGACCGAGAGTAGGGCAATGCGCGCAACAACCAGGACGGGAATTGGCATATGGGGGATGGAAATATAGAACGAATATTTTTTTATAATAATAATAAATAAATAAATACTCAATCTCGGGTAATGGTGAGAAGTCAAAAGTAGACTGGTATGGTCCTTTAAGTCTCAGAAGTTGCAATACCTACGGTAAAGAGGGACGGCTGCACTTAATGTTATAGACGACAATAGACCTGTCTCAAACCCTGCCCCTTTTCTTGATCCTCCAATCACAGCTGTCGCTTACCTCGGACAAACTTGGTTTGTCCGAGGTAAGCGACAGTTGTGATTGGAGGATCAAGAAAAGAGGGCAGGGTTTGAGATAGGTCTATTCCAGAACACAGATATCGAGGATATTTCCTTCCGACCACAGGAGTCACGTGGGGGAAAACGAGTTCAGGCGAGTTGATTGACTTTCAAAAATCTGTGGTAGAAAGTTTTGAATGAATGAATGAATGAATGAATGAAAACTTTATTTAACAGATTGCAGAATGGGTACAATACAGTACGGCTCAATACATACAATTGTTAAGGGGATGCAGACCTGAGAAAGACGTTTGTCTTGTTTCCATCAGGGTCCCCCCCATTTTCAATTCATATAGACATTTATGACATACACAACATACATGACATTTATGGCATAGGGACATATAGGTATTTAGTACTGATACATTTGTGACATAACGGTATTCATATATACAGTACTGTTACCCCTAGATCCTGACAGAGTATATACATATGATGGGGAGGGGACTGTACATTAGGAAGGGGTGGGTGGGTGGGAGGGAGGGAAATATACATACGGCGGGGAGGGAATATATACATGCGGTGGTGAGGAGACTGTCTATTAGGAGGTGGTGGGGGTTTTGGGCATTTACGGTGGCCAGTTTCGAATTGCAGCCTCCCGTAGGTGCTCTTTAAGAGCGGTTTTGAATGTGGGCAGGGATTCACATTCCTTTACAGCTTTGGGTAGGGCGTTCCACATTGTTGTGGCATAATTGCGAAACGTGTTTAGTCCCTTGTTTGAGCCGAATCTGGGTTTAACATGATTTGTTGAGCTTCCTCTGGTGTAGTGGTTGTGGTATTCACTGACCTTTGGGAAGTATTTTGACATGTACATGGGCACCCCGGTCGTATAGTGTATCTTGTAGACCAGGCCCATTGCAAGTTGCTGTACTCTGTCGTCTACTCTAAGCCATCCTAGGTTGGCAAAGTGGGCAGGGGTGAGGTGGGTTCTGGGGTTCAGGTCAAGTAGTAGTCTGACCAGTTTGTTTTGTGATGTTTGTAATTTTGTTTTAAGCGCCTTTGAGGTGCTTTGGTACCATGAGGTGCACGCATAGTCATAGTACCCTTGAATGAGTGCTCCTGCCAGAGTCTTCAAGGTATTCTTGTTTACCAGAGAGGAGATCCGGTACAAGAATCTAGTTCGTTGGTTGACTTTTTTTATTACATTGGATGCCATGAAACATTGATTGCAGCTGCAGGAGACTAGTCTGTTCGTGTGATGGGGGGAGCAACAAACCATCAGGACTGTTATAGATATCATAGCAGAGATGACCTCATATGTCTTATAAACGTTGCCATGGCAGCAACACGTAAGGTCAACCTAGCCTCCTGGAAGGTTTCCTGCCTGAACAAGAGCTCATCAAACTGTCTTTTTTAGTAGCAGATCATAATTGTCCAGTTAATCATCTTTGAACGAAGACATGTATAATGTATTTATACCCCCCAGCTACACTGACTACCAACATTTCCTTACAGGCTACATTTTGAAGATCACATGAATGATAAAGGAAGAATTACCATACCATAACTCTCCTCGTTACACTAACATCTTAGATATTAGGCTGCCATTAATATTCTGTATGTTTATAAGTCACTTCAGTTTAGCCTTTTTTTTTTTTACGTTTATCCTGGTGATGAATCGTCCATTGTTATGAGCATGCTCATCTCCCCTCCAAAAACACCTCTGTTTAACCTCTTTTTTTTTTTTTTTTTTTTTTATCTTTTCCCCCCTCCATTTTCCTCCAATTTTCTCCCATCCCAATGTTAGTCGTATGCCAATTCCCAGTCCCTTCCTGGTCGCTGCGCACTTACCCCCCACAGTCAGATCATCTGGGAGAGTGAAGGCTACCACGTGCTTCCTCCGACACACGTCCAGCCAATCACCGCTTCTTTTCACCTGGCAGCGCGGATTCTCATCGAGAGGGCGTAGCGTGTGGGAGGATCACACTATCCCCCTCAAGTCCTATCCGCGCTTAGCAGGCGCCCCGACCGAACTGTAGGAGTCGCTGTTTTACAACGACCCGGACCCACCCCGCCAGCTTCTCCCACCCTCTAATACAGCCAATTGTATTAGTGCAGACGGCCAGCCAAGCTGGTGACAACCCCGGAGCTGTGAGCTGGATTCGAACAGGCGAATCCAGCTCACAGCTCCGGGGGTTGGTGACGAACGCAATCTCCGCTCGGCCACCTAACCGCTTCCGTTTAACCTCTTAAGCCCTAGCCATATTTTCAGAAAATTTGCCTAAAAATACATACCTAAGTAAATGGGAGATTGCTCCACTTCTACGCGGTTAATTTGCATGTTCTTGGTATAGGGACATCTATGGATCTCAGGGAATGTATTCCCAGTGTCAGAAATATTGTGTCTGTTGTACTAGGCTTGAGTAAATTCAGAGGTGCAGTGCTCATGCCACGCGGTACCACGCCGTTCCACAACTTTTCTGAGCAGAAGCACGCGCACGCACATGCACGCGCATGCACACAAAAATGCGTTCACAACTTTCACTCGACTCGTCGTGCCGTGCGCCAAGTACCGGTACTTATCTAGCTACTTGTCTTTGCATAACAATAGGATAACAATAGCATAACAAAGAACGAGAAGAGCCAAACCAAAATACAAGCCCTGTGGGGGTTTGCTTGAGCTGTGGAGCTCTCACTATGTGACAATGGTCCCGACTGGAAGGATGAGACATTTCTTAGGCCATGGTTAGACTAGTGTTTTTGTGGCTCGTTTTTATACGTTTTTGAATACGTTTGATGTCCCTATTACACAGAAATGCGTTTTTTTTGGCGTTTTTGGGCGGATACGGCTGAAACGCTAAATTGTGTTTGCGTTTTGGAGAACCCCTAAAAAACGCGCTGACAACAGTCGTGTAGTCAGCACGGAGCCGTTGTTGCGAAAACGCCCATGCGCAGTAGATACCATCTGCGTGCCCTTCCGGTGACAGCAGAGCTGTCCCAAACCAAATAGCTGCAGCTACTATGTGTTGTCAAGTTATTGTTATAAGGACCCCAGTCCAAGCTACAACAGTCTGCATTCCCTTAACAATTGTTTGTATTGAGCCGTATTGTATTGTACCCATATGCAATATGTTAAATAAAGTTTACATCCATTCATTCTGCTAGCATTACCGATTGGCACTGCCACTGGATAACATGAGCTAGTGTTAGCTCAAAGCTCCTCTTTCAACTTAACAAGCATTAAACAAAATGGCCCAGTCATCTATTCACCTTTGTTTAATACACACAGCATTGTCTCTAATGTTATCTAACTACTGATAGCTCCCGATATCATCAGTTTGGTGCTGGCTAAGTAGCGTGAGCTAACGTTAGCTTCTAGCCACAATGCTATACTGTTATAATGGCAAATTCCATTGACGTTAGCATGCAGCTAACAATGCTACCGATCTTTTTTTAGACTAAACTATCCGCTCTTGGTGGTCCCTTGTGTTGATGTTAGTTTTGTTTCATCAACAAATGACAGGCAGAACACACAGTGAATGTATCCGTTTTGTTTATTGCACTTTTATTAGGCTTTGCTGAAAAAGAATTGCTGCATTGAGTAAATAGGCAAGATGGTGGCGCGGCATAGGCGCCTGCCTTGTTGAATTTTTTTTTGCTGGAGCTTCCAGGAAGTGTATTGGCACATTCAAGTTATGATTGGTTGAAATTGCCTTCATGTTCGCCACCTACTGCCACCTACTGCTTTGGCAGTGTACTACATCAGTGGTTCCCAAAGTCGGGGTCGCGACCCAAAGGTGGGCCGCGAGCAGCCACGGATGGGCCGCGAGATGATTTAAAAAAAATTAAAAAAAAATTAATTTTTTTCTTTTTTATTTTTTTTTATTAAATTTTTTTTTGTCAGGCCACTGAACTTAGAAGCAGGCCAGGACAGTGTTTCTAGTTGTATTCTAAAATAATTTTCTATTGTATTCTAAAATGTGACTATATGGTTTTATATTAACAAAAACGAAAAATCTACTTATTTCAACGAACATTTCAAACTAAATAACAGATTATGCACATAAAACGCTGAAAACAACCGAAGCAACAATAGTATTTTAATGAGGCTATTATTATTATCATTATTATTTTGCAACAAGTTAGCCCTCTCATAAATAGCACATATAAATGAATAACTAACTTGAACTAACTTAATAGGATTGAAGTGATATTTGGCTTAAAAAATCGGTCGCCTGGCAATTAAAAAAAAAAAAAAAGCCAGATGATGTGCATTGGGCCGCGGCTCTCTGACGCCTTATTTTCTGGGCCCCGGCCTGAAAAGTTTGGGAACCCCTGTACTACATCACTGTGCCCAGGTGACAAAAACGAAAGTGTGACTCGAGGCTGCCGCGTCACGGCGAAACTCGTATGACAATGAAACGAAAATTTAAACGAAAGGTGTAACCGCCGCCTAAGTTGTGCTTCAGAAGGAAACTGTCCTTCTGTAAACTGTAAGTTACATTGTTAATTTAGTTTGTATTTACTTTTCTAGTTTAAGTTAATTCAATTAAAGAAATTGTAACTACAATATTGTATCTACAATTACATTTAAAACACTGTTTGTTTTTCAACCATATCTGTTGACAATATAATTTCTTTATATATTGAATGCTACATCCTGCTACCTTTTTCAGCTTCTCTATTTCAAGGCAATATTTACAAAAACTAAACTAAAACGAGTAATTTCCTATACAAACCTGTTTCCTACTATTTATGCATAATAATCTGTTCTGTGCGCACGCGAGGGAACATGTATGTGCATGCACGCGTGGGAGCGTGCATGCACGTGACGTCATTATAAACAGAGTACAGGCACTTCTGAAATTACCACTGCACCCATGAGTAAATTGTAATGAACCAAAGGAGAATATAAATTAAATGTCCCTAGTCCCCGACCTCCCAAAATCCACAATCATCTCTTTCGTTTAGCTGACGTTCAGCAATGGGGTCAGACAAGGGGGAATTTTGTGGCCGGTTCTTTTTAATCTATATGTCGATGGTCTGTCCGAGCAACTGAGTGCCTGTAATACCATATTATGTATGCAGATGATCTTGTGGTGTTTAGTCTGAGTAGCGCTGGTCTCCAGCAGCTTCTTGCTATATGGAGTGTGTATGGGGTTGAATATGATATCAAATACAATGCCAGTAAGAGTGCCGTTTTAATCTGTAGATCCAAAGAGGACAAAAATGTCTAAAATGTCCTGACTTAAAATTGTCTGAAAATAATCTTGGGGTCTGTGAAAAGGTAAAATACCTTGGACATTAATTTTTATTACAGAACAAATGACAGATGATGATGATATATACGGGCAATGCCCGCAGGATGTAGGCACAAGCAAGCACTCTCTCTGTGAGGGCTGCTGGTGTGTGTGGGTCACAAGCAGATAATAGGGACTCTTAAACTTATCCGTGTAACGAATAACCACTAAACTGCTTACGCAGACATTAAGGAGAAGGGGGAAAACACAAAACAACCTTTAAAGGTGGAAGCCTCAAAGTGAGTATTTAAGAAAATAAATCAAGTCCAAAAAACAGGACAACACTCAATAAAAGAGGTATAGTAGAAAAAGAAATAAGCCACAAAGGCACCTCCTAATAATAGAGTTTATATTGAAAACGTAAAACAATAAACCTCCACTAAGGGAGTTTATGTGCCGTAGTGGGCAAAGACAGTTCCAACAGAAACACAACCATAAAAGGCTATGCCTCTATAAAACAAAGTGTAGAATAAAGCCAGTAGCCCAAAACAAGAATGGCTACAAATAAAGGCTAAATTCTGAATAGGGCAGAGATCAGCACTACACTTCAATATAACAAGCGTGACCAGATGGATAGCCAACACTAGGAAATGAAAAAGCAGCCAACACTGCGAGATTCAAACTTAAATAGACTCAGCTTTACCATAGGCAGAGCTGCACTGAATCAGGTGCAATCAAGCCCACACACCTGCCGACCAATGAGGCAATTAACCACAGAGACCAGTGATTGACAGCTATCCCTCACAGGAGACGAAATAGACAGCTGTCCCTCACAGAAAGGTGAAATAAAGCAAAAACCATGACACTCTCACGCAAGTTTAGTATGTGTACAGATGGAGTGTAAGTGTCTCTGTTCAGAGCATATTGTACACCACTGTTACAACCAAGCCTATGTGACTTGCCCTAAGGCCTCAACAATCACAGGAATATGGCTCGTTTTCCCGGTAGGCCTTGGTTGTAGCGTGGTGGACAACAAGGAAATCTGACACGTTTTACCAAAAATAACAATTTATTTCACAACTACTCTAAAGGTACAAAAAGTGGAGAGCTGGGCGCTCCAGCCTCCATGGTTCAGGATATAATCAAAAAAGCACATGGACAAAAATATAGCAAGAGCAAAATGGTCAAAGACAGTGAGAGCACAGGTGAGAGCACTTCTGGTGAGAGACTCTGGTGAGACACAACAGACTGCAGTGACGAGCTCCTGGTCTGCTTACATAGGGCGTGGAGCCTCGTCACGACACCTGTGTCCAATTATAAGAGCAACCATGTTAATTACAAGAAAAACAACCTGTGTCAATTACACCTCACCAATTAGTGACACCACACTCAAAACCACAATGTGAATGTATCACCAAAAGACAGTAAGTATACCCTCCACCATGTGAAAGTACACATAACAACCACTTTATACTGCACACTTGTGGTTAAGTTTGTGGAGACTTCAAATAGCTTATAATGCCATGAGAATATTACTCAAAAGATCTAGATGGTGTAGTGCAAGTGAAATGTTCGTGGTTGCACGTGTCAATAGCTTCCAAGCTGTTTTAAGAAATATCATGTATAAATTCATCTGTCGGCTAAATTACTCTGGAAATTAGATCATTCTGGTTTTAACGGACATTAGGTTCAGTGCCACACGTTACCATCTATGTGGAGACATTGGCACAGCTGTCTATTTGTGGGACATTGATGTGTATTTTAACTTTAAATTATGTTGTGTGTAATTTGATATAGGTTGTGTATGTTTTATTTCTTTTATCTGGACCATGAGTCTGTATTAAAGTTTGAATTGAATGAATTGAAAAATACGTTCTGTATTGATCAATTTATGGCGTGATGTGAATCTCTGCCCTGTACCGGGCCTATCAGGCTTAAGAGGTTAAATGGTGAATGGTCCCATCATCCCTGTACCCAAAAAATCTACGCCCGCTTGCCTCAACGACTACCGCCCTGTAGCCCTCACCTCCATAGCCATGAAGTGCTTTGAGAAGCTAGTGAAGGGCTACATCTGTTCCTCCCTCCCCATCAACCTGGACCCCCTGCAATTTGCATATCGCCCCAACAGGTCCACGGAGGACGCCATAGCCCATGTGCTGCACACAGCAGCATCACACCTGGACAAGAGGCAGGGGAACTATGTGAGAATGCTGTTCATCGACTACAGCTCAGCATTCAATACCATAGTCCCCTCCAAACTCATAGCCAAGCTCAGGGACCTGGGCTTGAACTATGACCTCTGCCAGTGGGTCTTGGACTTCCTAACGGGCAGACCCCAGGTGGTAAGAGCAGGCAACTGCACCTCCTCATCCATCACGCTCAACATAGGGGCCCCCCAGGGCTGTGTTCTGAGCCCCCTCCTCTACTCCCTGTACACACATGACTGCGTGGCACAGCGGAACAACAACACAAATATCAAATTTGCTGATGACACAGTAGTGGTGGGCCTGATCTCTGCCAACGACGAGAGGGCCTACCTGGATAAGGTAGAGAATCTGTCACAGTGGTGTCAGGAGAACTGCCTCTCCCTGAACGTCAGCAAAACAAAAGAGATGATTGTGGACTTCAGGAGGTCGGGGGTCAAGGACTACAGCCCCCTCAGCATCGACGGGGCACCGGTTGAGAGAGTGAACAGTTTCAAGTACCTCGGAGCCCACATATCCGAGGACTTGACATGGACCACACACATTGACAGTGTTGTGAAGAAGGCACGACAACGCCTCTACTTCCTCAGGCGCCTAAGGAAGTTCCAAGTCAGTCATAAGATCCTTAGGAACTTCTACTCATGTACAATAGAGAGCATCCTGACTGGCAACATCACCTCCTGGTTTGGGAATAGCACTGCACAAGACCGTAGCAGACTACAAAGAGTGACACGTTCAGCCGAACGCACAATTGGAGGGGGGCTTCCCACCCTCCAGAACATTTACAACAAGCGGTGCAGGGGGAAGGCTAAGAGAATCATCAAGGACTCCAGCCACCCGAACAACTGCCTCTTTGAACTGCTGCGGTCAGGCAAGCGATACCGGAGTCTTAAGGCGAGCACAGAAAGACTCAGAAGAAGCTTCTATCCCCAGGCCATCAGGCTGCTAAACGAACAATAAACACTATGCAACAACCATCAAATGCACACAGCACATACACCCACACGCACACACTCACTTAAACAAACAACACACTGCAGCACCCACTCTCCACACTTTAGATCACACAAACACACTTTATATTTATTGATAAAGGATTTGCACTACAACTCGTACACCTACTGTAAATTGTACCTAAATTGCACCTCATCCCATTTCTGCCTTGCACTATATAGTATTGTACACTGCATAGTATATTGTATATTATATGGTAACTCAGTTACGTCTATTCTGCATCGAACATTGTACATATGTCTATACTGAACACTGTGACCTAATTTTTTTACTTCTAATTTACATGCTATACTATGTTATTTTATTTCATACTTATCTTGTCTTGCACAGTCTCTGGAGCGTAACAGTAAGAAGCATTTTGTATAAAAGTATTCTGTACTTCTGTATGACAACTATTAAAGAAACTTGAAACTTGAACTTGGTGCATTTATATATTATCTAAAGCGCTTTATAATTTATGCATCACATTCACCCACTCACTCACACATTCACACACCGACGACGGAGGCAACCCTGCAAGGTGCCAACCTGCTCATCAGGAGCAATTAAGGGTTAAGTGTCTTCCTCAAGGACACTTCGACACACTGCCTGGGGAGGAGCGGGAATCGAACCAGGAACCTTCCGACTACCGGACGACTGCTCTACTTCCTGAGCCACTGTCGCCACCATTGTACAAGCATGCTCAATTCAGTGGCGTCCTTTCAGTAAAAGGCAAGGTATGGCGAGTAGGGGGGGGGATTGAAGGGGGTGTTTCCCCCCCTTGGTGGATTTTTTTGTCAAATCAGTTGTGCAATAGTCACTTTTGGTGAGTTGTTTCTATACAATTCAGTTATATGACATTTAGGTATGACACAGGACTACACAATCATTTTTAGTTTAGAAATGTGTCAACAGACTAAAGCAGGGAACCACAATATTTTGCATACGAATTATGCAGAATGTAATATCATAACTGTCTATTACTTTTCTTGCAATTGAGCCAATTTTCCTTAGGTACGGTTTTGAGGTGTGTGTTCAACAGAATGTAGTATCAAAAACACATTCACAAAAAGTATGGGTTACTGAATGCTGAACTGCACTATTATAATCACTAAGCCAGACCTTACCTGTGTCCCTGTATCACTTGTCTCTGCTGCCCTTTGATAAAAAAACGTCCCTATGTCCATTTTCCTTTTTTTTGGGCATATTTCAGTTAGTCACAGTAAAAGTCACCTAGTAAAAGTGAGATAATTGACAATATCAAAACATGCTAGGGCTGTACCGAATAGTTCGAAGCTTCGTTCATAATGTTGACATTCGAATTCTAAATCAACATAAAAAATTGTAAAAAAAAACATTTATCTTTTTTTTTTTTACATTTGTATTTGCCAAGGTATGGCGAGTGCCATACCTTGTGTGGAATATATTGCCAATACCTCTTAACCTATGTATGAACTACGCCCCCTTCCTCCCCTCCCCTTCCCCCCCCCCCCATTGTTCACCTGGTACTTAACTGATTCCCCAACTGGGGAGGGAGATCTTTTTACCTGACTGACGGAGCTGGTCTGTTTAGGTAAGATCTCCAGCCATATTCTCTATTGTTGTAATGCTTTGATTTGATCTGGGTAATAAACCTTATTATCTGGATCCTCTGAGTGAGCAAGTCATTTGACTCTATTCCTATTTGAATACTATTATTATCCTACAATTTGGCATCGCGAACTTCGAGTTTTGTGCAGACTGATCTGTTCTCAGGTGTAGAGAGAAAAGGATTAGTTTAGGCCGGCCGGTATCTGGAACACATTGGTGTGATCCCCACATCTCTCTACACAAGGTGAGCATTTACAGTGTGTTTTAATATTCGAGACTATGGCTGGACAATAGAATAACGTGTATTGAATATCTGGGCTGTATTGAGAATCGTACTGGGGAACGCGTGTACCTGGGTCCTTTATCTGGACAGATGTTCTGAGAGGATGGGTTGTTAGTGCTATTCCCGGATTTGAGCTGTTGCCAAACCGAAAGTTAGGGCACAAATTAAGGTTGTTGGATTGCTAACCCAAGTCTAGATGATACAGACTGAAATATAGGCAACAAAAGGAGATACGTGAGCTTATTAGAGTGATATCAATGGAAAACGCTACTCTCTTAGAAACTGTTCTGTGATTCTTTTGGCAAAGAGGCAGGAAGTTAGGACCGAGAAGCTGTTATAATCATAGATTAGATTTAACAGAGTAACGTCATATATTCATAGTTTCAACCTCAAACTAAGCTCACAACCTCTTCCATTCCTGAAAACGATGTATTCGGATTGAATTAACCAATTGATCATACAGATAAGCAGGAAGGTGACCGGCGTTGTCTCGGTAGTACGTGAATGTACATTTAACGGGACATTAGTCGCGGGTTGAAGGGACCGAGAGTATGATTAAAAGATATATATAATCTAATATATCGCTGTTAAATTTCGAAGTTCAGGATTCGGTCGTTATGACTTTAATAACGATGTATAGTTATATATCAAGGGATAAATGCCTTGTCGCAGCGGTGCTGGTCGACTAAACGAACAGCGATCCAATACAGACCAGGTATATACACACGTTAACTTTTATGTATTTTCGTTTGTTTGTCTGTTTGGGTCTTGTTTGTATGTGCACAGTATTATAACCCGCCGAGGTGTTTTATTGAGTTAAGAACGAACCGGCTGATATCGCACAGCATTGAGAGACGAGTTAACGTTATACAAGGAAGCCAGGAAAGTGATTTCCGGTTGGGAATTGTAGTTTTGGTTCCACTTCCGGTTTCACGATAGGTAATGATAACGGCACTATAAATTACATAGTGATAACGATACATAAAGTAATTGGGATAATATGTATAATGATTCAACATCTAAATTAGTTATAGCAGTATACAACTGAAATACATATATCTTAGAATCAGCCCTGAAAAAATTAACTTTGACTTGAATGAATACCCAAATTGGTTCTCTAGAACAATATAGATTGCTACAGTTAATAAGTTATAATTAAGATACCAAGTATATAAAATAAGTTAAAATTAAGATACCAAGTATATTAGATTGAGTGTCTGGTCTCCACCTTATATGCAATTATTTAGTTATAACTAAAAACAGGGCATTTGTTCTATTTATTTGTCTGTCTATCTCTCTCTCTCTCTCTCTCTCTCTCCTCCTCACTGTTTACCAGTCATACCGGTTTGACAACACGGTTGATCATATCAGGGACATTACGTGGAGGGCAACGCGGAGCATATAGCTGGTATCATGGGGCGTTCACTAAGCAAAAATTACGTTACCGGCAACTCTCCGTGCGACTTCATGCTAACAAAATATGGACCTATAGCTGTAAAATATTTGGGATTATGGTCAAAATGGACAAAAAACAACTGGCCAGTCCTAGGGTGTTTTAATAATGGAAAACGTACGCGAATGTTTCCGTGAACGTGCCAGGTCGTTTACCGTGAGAAAACAGAGTCGTATCGAACATGCATTGGTTTTGTGGCAATGTGAAATAGAGTTGAGAAATATGACACATTTAAAAGAAGAGGCGGAAAAAATTATTATAACGCAGTCTCAACCCGAAAGGCCCAATATCAAAAATGTTAAAGGCCTATATCCAAGCCTGACCGCATGCGTGGTAGAGGACGATTCAGACGATGACGTATCCACAAGAGTAACGTTTAACAGACACGCACATGTGGTTTTAGATAGGAACCCAGACGAAAGAGAAATTATAGACGCAGGACCATCAAGGAACAATAGACCTGCTAGAACACAGGACAGTTCACCAACAGTGCAAACGCCGTCACCACCAGCGAATAGAATAGAAAAGGTTAAAACGCCTCCGGAACCATCACAAATGGTCACTAGATCCGAGAAACCGACCAGCACATATCCTATGAGGATTGTCCCACTAGGCGAAAATGTAAACGCTACAGTTTACCGACCATGGTCACCGACAGAATTAAAAGGACTCGTTGAACAATTTCCCAAACCCGACAGAGACCCAATGGGTTTTATCGAACAATTGGATTTAATATGCCATTGCTATAGCCCGACCCCTAGAGACATAAAACAGCTAATGTTGGGATGTCTAGGAAATAAATATCACAGCGTCTCAACGCAAATGGCTATTCCAAGCAGTGATGCCTGGAGTGAAAACAACACTAGGGAACAGTGTATTACTGCGATAGCAGCCGCGATACAAGGTTTGGCAAGGCGAAATGCATGCATGTCAAATATCACAGCTTGCGTTCAAAACGAGTCTGAAACAGTCGATGCGTTTTACAGTAAATTCAAAGCGGCTTGGGCCGCGAAAAGCGGATTAACGGCAGACGAGGGACTCGCAATCCAGGTATCCTATTTCGTTAACGGCCTCCTACCACACGTTGGAAAACATTTGAAAGCCGTCCAGTTAGATTGGGAGAGCTCTCCTATTGCAAACGTTAAGAACGCAGCCATCAATATAGAACGACAGCATCACGACAAGAAACGTGTCATCAAAGACATCGGAGTCTTTGTATCTCGACAAGAGGTGGTAGAAGAGGAAGCAATACACTGTTACCCAGCTAGAAATTACTACCCCCAGGGAAATAACCAGAAGGGTGGGGGTGGGGGTAAGCGATACGGGCCTCCAACATGCTACAATTGCAATCAACCAGAACACCGAGTACAAGAGTGCCCCCATGTAACATGTTTAATTTGCCAACAAAAGGGCCATTTGGCGGCCTATTGTCAAAAGGAGAATAGGAAGAATGGAAACAAAGGGGACTATATGCAAAGAGATTCACGCAGGCCCCACAAACCCCATCCTAGCGCCCCACCATATGCAGATTACACTATGGCGGATCCGTTCAAAGGAGACGAGGCGACGAATGTCGCATAGAGGTGCCAACAGGAAAAAAAAGATCTGTCTGGAGAATGTTATGCAAATATTAACAGCAAATCCCGAAGAGGAACCCAAAATTAACTTAATGATAAATAACAAAGAAGTTACTTTCATGATAGACACAGGAGCCACACAATCATCAATCGATGAGAGTACAATGTCATTACCATTGTCTGGACAGTCTGTATTAACAGTCGGGATAAGCGGCATCCCACAGACAATCCCTTTGTCTATACCAGTTAAAATAGAATCAACTAGCGATTCTTTTTCAACTGAACACTCTTTGTTATTAACATCTAAAGCAGCAGTTAATCTTTGTGGACGAGATTTGCTTTGTAAAATGAACGCTAACATTTACTGCTCACAGGATGGAGTCTTTTTACAGCTACCAGAGAAGGGAGAAAGAATTGAAATGCAACAGATGATGTCACAACGAGTGGGAAACGTGATAGAATACAGATGGAAATTAAATAATGATCCTATCAATGAGTTTGTTTCCACAGCATTGAAAGAAATAACAGAAGCCGACACAGGAGTGAACGCGAGGTGTTTACAGATGAAGTTCCTGGCCGAACACCACGTAACAGCATCCAAATGGGATACAGACGTACCAAAAGTATATATAGAAAAGGTAAAATCATCAAACCCAAGCTTGACCATAAAACGTGCACCGCCAATAAACCCAGCAAATTTTGTTCCCCTATATGAGGATAACGAAATGTCACATAACTGTATTGATACAATCTCAGCTGTCACCTCACCCAGAGCCGACTTACAACAAACACCACTAGTTAACAGTGATCTAGTATATTATGTTGACGGTAGCGCGTCAAGACACACTAATGGATGTGATTTGAATGCTGGATACGCTGTTGTTGATGACCATGTGATGATTGAAAGTGCAAAACTACCTAATAATTGTTCAGCACAGGCAGCGGAGATCTTCGCTTTGACGAGAGCGTGCGTGTTGGCCAGGGGTAAGTCTGCTACAATTTTCACCGACTCAAGTTATGCGTTCAATGTAGTGCACAATGTGGGATTAATATGGAAACACAGAGGGTTCATTAAGACATCAGGCATTCCCATCAAACATGCTGTATTGGTCACTAACCTACTAGAGGCGTGTTTACTTCCTAAGCTATTGGCTGTTGTAAAATGTGTTGCACATTCTTCTTCTCCTTCTCTGGTTGCAAAGGGAAACGCCAGAGCGGATCACTGTGCCAATAGGGCAGCGACCGTCCCTTCCCTGTTGGTAAAACAAATGGCTATCACAATCGCCAATGATAATACTCCCACTTTTGATAATGTCGTTTCATTACAGGCAGAGGCGACATCTGAGTGGCCAGTATGGACGTCAGCAGGTTGTTCCAAAATGCCAGACGGCATTTGGAAACATGCTGACGGTAGAGTTGTAGCTCCAAAACAACTCCTTCCCCTGTTAGTAAGATTAGCACATGGACTTAGCCACGTGTCAAAATTCGCAATGGTGGGCAGTATCACTTCACAGTGGCACGCGCCAGGCATCACCAGTTTAGCTCACCAATACTGCTCAAGATGTGTTGTATGCAATCAACACAATATAGGTAAAGCTATAAAGACTAGACGTGGCGCCCACCCACCACCTTGGGGACCATTTGTTAACATCCAAATGGATTTCATCCAATTAGAAAAAAGCATGGGATACCAGTACGCGCTAGTCTTAGTAGATATGTTCTCTAAATGGGTCGAAGTCTTCCCATGCAGACGCAACGACGCTCAAGCAGTAGCTAAGGTATTAGTCAGAGAAATAATTCCAAGATTCGGGTGTCCACACTCCATAAATTCAGACAGAGGTACGCACTTTACGGCACAACTGATAAACAACTTATCTACCGCATTAGGCATGAAAATACACCTGCACACACCCTACCACCCTGAAAGTGCAGGTGCGGTAGAAAGACAAAACTCAACCATCAAGAACCGTCTAGCTAAGACATGTACAGAGACAGGCCTTAAATGGCCCGACGCCCTCCCCTTAGTATTAATGCAAATGAGATCAATGCCAAACAGAGGAACAGGATTGTCACCTCACGAGATATTATTTGGACGTCCAATGTCGGCACCAACCACAATGCTTCCCCCGTTATCACAAGTCCAGTTATTGCTAGCAGACGAAATTGCTATTAACTATTACAAAGCTTTGTGTGCCCAGATGAAGAGACTCCACCCCTTAGTGAGGAAGGCACAACCACAACCACCAACAACACCATGTCATGGATTGAACCCAGGTGACTATGTATATATAATGGTGTTCAAAAAAAAAAGTAAACTAAACCCCAGATGGTCTGGTCCATTTCAGGTGCTGCTAGTAACGGACACGGCAGTAAAGTGCGACGGAAAAGCATCCTGGATCCACGCATCCCACTGCAAAAGGGCAAATCTACCATGAGACCAATAACAATAGGAAAAATTACCACCAACTGGAACTGCTTAATCATCGCATGTGGCATAGCGGGATGCATTGTGTGGGCGACACTGGATGAACCTCAATCATGGACCAATGGGTTTTAAGGGCGGTAAGGGGAAAGCAGTTGAACGCACCAAAAGATATGTTAACAGTCACCGCAACAACCTATATTTAAAGCTAAGCCAAGCAGTCGCACATTTTGCTAACCAATCAAATTGCTATGTATGCAGGGCGGTTAGGTGGCCGAGCGGAGATTGCGTTCGTCACCAACCCCGGAGCTGTGAGCTGGATTCGCCTGTTCAAATCCAGCTCACAGCTCCGGGGTTGTCACCAGCTTGGCTGGCCGTCTGCACCAATACAATTGGCTGTATTGGAGGGTGGGAGAAGCTGGCGGGGTGGGTCCGGGTCGTTGTAAACAGCGACTCCTACAGTTCGGTCGGGGCGCCTGCTAAGCGCGGATAGGACTTGAGGGGGATAGTGTGGTCCTCCCACACGCTACGCCCTCTCGATGAGAATCCGCGCTGCCAGGTGAAAAGAAGCGGTGATTGGCTGGACGTGTGTCGGAGGAAGCACGTGGTAGCCTCCACTCTCCCAGATGATCTGACTGTGGGGGGTAAGTGCGCAGCGACCAGGAAGGGACTGGGAATTGGCATACGACTAACATTGGGATGGGAGAAAATCGGAGGAAAATGGAGGGGGAAAAAGACAAAAAAAAAAAAAATTGCTATGTATGCGGCTTAATACCCCATTCTGCCGAAGATGGAATTCCGTTAATGGGCCTCCCACTAACAGAATGCCACAAAGCCTCTCTAAACAAGTCCACAGGGACAGCTGAAAGCTGCACAAAATCAAACATGAAGATTCGACAAAGTCATGATACTAATGGAATACCAGTTTCTATTACCCCAGTGAAGTTTACAGATTGTGTGTCTCAAAAGGGTTGGGGAAAGAATGTCGGGGTGTTGGAACATTGTGAAGTGCCCCAGGCGACCCGCAAACGAAGAACGATATCCCCCCGGACCAGAGACAATATCTACCCCATCCGCAAACAAAGATTAACACCACCCTGGGACAACATCTACCCTGTAAAGACACCACTGAAACCTACAACCAAAGAACCCCCCACTACCCCCCAAAGCACACAACGAACGACAACACCAGCCCCGCCTGGGACCTACTGGATATGTGGCGCAAAAGCTTACCCGTCCCTTCCACCCGGATGGAAAGGCACATGTGCATTAGGATATTTAGTGCCAGCCATGAGAGTGACACCGACCCTACCACAACACCCACTGACTAGAAAGACACGCCACGCAAATTACTTCCACACACATGACCGGGCCTGCTATACATGCGACTTTTTCAGAGCACTAATCCCCTCCTATGGTGTGATGTCAGCCCTAGATCAAATCGCAGACCTATCCACACTGATAGAAGACTTAGCCAACACAGATGCTGAAGGACTGTCACTCGTCAGCAACGAACTGACATGACATTGCAGAACAGAGCAGCGCTGGACTTCCTGCTATCTAGTACTGGAGGAACATGTAAACTAATCGGTCAAGAATGCTGTGTCTACATACCTGCAAACGACAACATGACTATACCAAGCATCATTGAACACCTGCACAACATCTCCAGAGCCGCACACATCCTCCCAACGTATACCATGTCTGATTGGATGACCGAGAAACTTGGTACAATAGGAGCAGTGGTAGTTCGGTACATTATGTATGCAGTAATAATATTTGTTATCCTAGTAATGTGTGTGCATGCTATAAAATTCGGAGTTGGATACATCACAAAAGTACTCTGCACAAGCCAACCCCCCCCGATAACCATGATGATCGCCACGACCATGAGAGAAGAAATGCAAAACGAACCCACCAACCCCCTCGCACCATACTTCCACAGATACGCACTAGAATCCACAATGCAGAACCTCTAAACCTTACTATTTTAATTCATTTTATATTTCTTTTCATTTCTTTAACATTCCTGTAAATTGTGTCATTCACTGAGCTAATGGTCATATTTGCATTAAATCCTATTCCATTCATGTTTTATCCAACCTTTAAAATGAATTCTCATTGTTTACTATTTTAATTCATTTTATATTTCTTTTCATTTCTTTATCCAACCTTTAAATGATGTATATTTTACCATTTTAACTCATTGTTTACTATTTTAATTCATTTTATATTTCTTTTCATTTCTTTATCCAACCTTTAAATGATGTATATTTTACCATTTTAACTCATTGTTTACTATTCTAATTCATTTTATATTTCTTTTCATTTCTTTATCCAACCTTTAAATGATGTATATTTTACCATTTTAACTCATTGTTTACTATTCTAATTCATTTTATATTTCTTTTCATTTCTTTATCCAACCTTTAAATGATGTATATTTTACCATTTTAACTCATTGTTTACTATTTTTATTCATTTTATATTTCTTTTCATTTCTTTATCCAACCTTTAAATGATGTATATTTTACCATTTTATCTCATTGTTTACTATTTTAATTCATTTTATATTTCTTTTCATTTCTTTCATTCACGTTTATATCTCTTTGCCAACCTTTAAATGATTTTATATTTTACCATTGACCTGATGGTCATAGCCAGATGACAGTGTATATACTAAAGTAAAAGGTGTTGCCATCAAGTAAAAAGTAAAAGGGACGATATTCACAACCCTAAAAATACACATAGATCTTAACCCACACTGTATAAATACTGACATTTAAATAATAACTCATTTTATATTTACTTTCATTTCTTTAATTGTGTATTTTATATTTCACCATATTCTATCTCATTTATTAATTCATTTTATATTTACTTTCATTCCTTTAATTGTTTATTTTATATTTCACCATATTCTATCTCATTTATTAATTCATTTTATATTTACTTTCATTCCTTTAATTGTTTATTTTATATTTCACCAAATTATCTCATTTATTAATTCATTTTATCATTCCTTTAAATTGTGTATCTCATGTGTTTACTATTTTATATTTCTTTTCATTCCTTTAAATTGTGTCATTCATTGACCCTATGACCAAAATAGGTCACAACAAGTTTATAATTTTACTATTTTCACTATTTTAAACTCATTTTATGCTGACCTTACCTATTCCAGTCATATATCTGAGAATACTTGTCCCAGTCACATTATAAAAGAGAAAAGGACCCAACTGTGGAATATATTGCCAATACCTCTTAACCTATGTATGAACTACGCCCCCTTCCTCCCCTCCCCTTCCCCCCCCCCCCCCCCCCCCCCCCCCCCCCCCCATTGTTCACCTGGTACTTAACTGCTTCCCCAACTGGGGAGGGAGATCTTTTTACCTGACTGACGGAGCTGGTCTGTTTAGGTAAGATCTCCAGCCATATTCTCTATTGTTGTAATGCTTTGATTTGATCTGGGTAATAAACCTTATTATCTGGACCCTCTGAGTGAGCAAGTCATTTGACTCTATTCCTATTTGAATACTATTATTATCCTACAATTGCCATACCAAATGGACGCCCCTGGCTCAATTTCCCTCCAAAAACTATGGTTAGCGCCGGCGGTGCTCCGGAGCCCGAAGCCTTCGTGTCACAGCGATGGAGGAGGACGAGGAGGAGAAGTGAGCGCTGTCTCCTGTCTCTCTCACTGTCGGGCCTCTTTCACGACCGGGCTTCTCTCCGCTTCTCTCTGTTTCCTCCCATGGGAGAGCGACACACGCAACACAATTTCCTGAAGTAGCCAAATGTTGCAGCACCTACACACCGCCGCACTCGCCGGTCATAAAACATTCAGCAGGTACCTGGTTGTTTCCTCGGAGAGACAGATAACACGCCACACACACACACACGCCACACACACAGACACACACACACACACACACACACACAGTCACACACACACACACACACACACACACACACACAAAAAGTGTGAGAAAGTGGACAAGGCATCACATCAATCTTTTATAAAGCTGAGTGTCAGCGGTTTCACTGTCGATTCTGATTTCTTTTATATATATATTTTTTTATATATATATTGCTCGCTGACAACTCAGGCATCAGTCGCAGGAGGGGGAAGGACAGTGATGAGGTACAACAGGCAGGGCCACATCTCCCTCAACCCCTGTTGCTAATTCTGTCTCGGAAAAATGAAAACGGTTAGTGGCATGAGTTTCACCTTGACCCGCTCAAATTGTCTCTGACGGATTCCACCTGTGAGGCTTTGTCCCTCCGCCCCCCGTATACAAGCGAGACACCTAGGCATAACCGTGATATTGAGAGATATATGCGCACTGTGTACACAAATCACAATGTGTCCCCCCCCGTTTATTCCCCAGCCAATCTCCGAGCCTCATTTCCGCGGGCACACACACACACACACACACACACACACACACACACACACACACACACACACACACACACACACACACACACACGCGCGCGCGCGCGCGCGCGCAAACACGGAGCGCCAGCTTATGGCGAATATGACAGGAAGAGATGAATTGTTTGAATTGTTTCAAATGAAACCTGGTTTTGTTCTGGGGATCAATCGGTGCCTCAAAACACACGTGCATTGATAGGGGTCCTGGAGCGATGAATATTCCAATGGATGAGGCCGGAAATGCTTCATAAATCCTCCCTGTGAAAAGTCATGTTATGTGTCGGTGGTCAGAATTACAGTAAATTACAGTACATTTTTGATAAACCAGAAAAGATGGTAAATTGTGAGTGTTTGGACAACCGATGGGCGCTTTTTACTAATATGGCTTCATGTTTTTCTTTTCTTTTCTTTTCTTTTCTTTTCTTTTCTTTTCTTTTCTTTTCTTTTCTTTTCTTTTCTTTTCTTTTCTTTTCTTTTCTTTTCTTTTTCTTTTTTTTACCCCGGCCCTTTTTTGAGGGCACTCCATCCATGAGACTTCGATGTGATCCACGGTTGAGATTGTTTCCTGTGATATGTAATTTGAGAGAAGGCCCAACCATTGCCCAGTATTCACGTTTTTTCTTGTCTTCCAGTTTAAGAGGATAGTTTTCTTGGCGACAGCTAGGGAAACGAGCAGGGGTTTGGTGTTCTGGACTATTAAATTGATAGCAGTAGTATCCCCGAGTAGACAGAGGGAGGGGGAGAGAGGAATGCTGCAGCTCATGAACCAGGATAGTGTATTGATGATGGAATTCCAGAAGAAGAGGTGGGCAGAGCCAGGTGGCATGGAAATAGTTGTCTGGGGTGTGAGGGTGCAATGGTGTTGAGGAGCATACATCTGTGCTTGCAAATCCCATTTGAAACATCCTGTGCTGTGTGATATGTACTCTGTATATATTATATATATATATATATATATATATATATATATATATATATATATATATATATATAACACCTTATATTGGATTAATTGAAGGTTAGTGTTGTTAGTCATGTGTTGGTGCAAACTTGTTCCCAGGATACAGCATTGGGAGAGAAATCCGTCCTGTTCCCATTTTGTGAAGGGGAGATGGAATGTAGTGTCTGCGCTTGCCAGTATTTTGAATATTTTTGAAAATATTTTCTTCTGTGATGTTATTTTATTCATTGCTAATATAATTGGAGGTGGTTCAAGATCATTTTGTGTAGTGTTAATTTTAGATTTCAAAATGGATTTCAGCTGTAGAAATTGGAAGTGTTGGTCTGTCCCAATGCCATGTTTTTCTTTTAGATTAGTCATCATATAGATAACAGGAACATATAGATAGCATTCAGCCACTACACCAGCATGACATTTATCTAATCAGGTCCATTCCACGTGTGGAAATCCAAAAAAGGATTACTCTACTACAGTATGTGTCTACTAATGATGACTCAGCAACAAGTGTTGCCGTTTCAAATGTTGCTGGTTTATTATCACCAAAACTCATCTCAGTACAATATCTGGGTGCATCACTTCTGTAGTAGGCCTAGTGTACCAGACAACCTCGTCACCTCTGTGGGTCAGCCCTTGCCCCCCTCCCCTCCACCAACCCGCAGTTCCGCGTGAACACCATAGCGTTACCTGCAAGCCCCAGGTTGGTAGAGAGAGCAGAGTGACAGCCCGGCTGACCAATGACCCCGATACCAGGGTCGCTACTTGCTACATTAAAGGTTATCTATAGCACCCCTTCCTGACAGGCAGCGATGCGAGCGAGCGTGATTGCAAAAATTATTAAAATGTATTAGTTTCAATCAGACTATCCTGACCTGCCGCGAGCGACAGCGAACTGAGCGGCGATGTCGTTCCCCCCTCAAATGTTCGCTCGCTGTGTCTCTAGTTGAGCGATTACGCGGTAGAGTCCCGCCCAGGGTGCGATCCACGAGGGGAGCCCGGTCCGCTATAGCTCCCCTAGATCAGACATCAGCTCCCCTGCAAACTTGATTTGCGATTTTTTGGGGGGTCTCTAAATTACTATTATATATTATTCACTGACAGTGAAGCTGACAGAGCAGCAGGAGGCGGGAATCGGATCATCTACAGGCGCAATTACACCTGCGGCTGGTGCTGCTCCGGTGGCCGTGGGGACTATTATTAGTTAAATATAAATCATTGTTTTGAGATTCACGTCACTCACAGTGGTGACTGTGGTGGGCGTCAGCGTCACTGCAGGCAGCCAATGTATCGATTCGTCGCAGCCAATGTAAATGCAGCAAGCAAATAAATGTAGCCTATTAGGGTCTTCAAATATGATATGAAATATGGGCGCGTTTCCTAGTGGTCGAAGCAAGCTCAGTGACTCGTCAGTCGACAAAATAATGCTTGGGACCAGGAGTATTTCATATTGTTAGTAAGTCAGGAGTCTGAGAGATAATCATCTCTATCTAACTAAATAGATACTTTTTTTTATCATGGAATGTGCTGTGGAAGCCCCATCCAGACGGCCGGACGGTAAGTGAGTTGTCTACTCTAACTCTACTCTACCTACTACAGGCTACAGACTAGTAACGTCTGCGATTACACAGTCCGACTCCTGAGCACTCCTCGCTGAGGCGTGAGCCGCGCACCCCCCCCCCCCCCCCCCCGACGCGGCTCACCCAAAGATCATGCTATGGGTCGCACACTGGTCCCGCCCCTAAACACTTTTTATTGGTCAAGAATCGCAGGCTGCTTTGCCCCCTGTGCTTCCAGGTAAACACACACAGACACACTCGGACACGCGCCGCCTCATATCAGGACAGTGTCGCGCGTGATTTCGTCTCCAGTTCGCTCGCTCGCTGCCTGTCAGGAACCGGTGTAGCACCTTTAAAAGGTGTTAATGTTTGTGTGTAATGTCAAAAATAAAAAAACATTTGTTAAAAAAAAAGAAGGTGCACTACTAAGATTTAGATTACCGCTAGTGTGAAATGAGGACCGCATAGACTTAGCCACACACTATTTAATTTGAATAAGTGTCACAAAAGTGTGGCGACGCAACAGGACCCAAGAGCAGACAAAACGAGGCGGGGCAGCGAGTCCAAGGGTGTTTAATAAACACGAGAAACAGAACAAGGAGGGTACATAAAAACTACACCAAAAACAAAACCTCTCAGTAAATACTGGAAGAGGGGAAAAGGGGAAACAAAATAATTATTCCTAAACACTAACAAGAACATGAAACACGGGGAACACTTACATGCAACGTTGAACAATGGACCGACACAGAGAACAGAAAACAAGGAACTCAAATAATCAGGAACAAATGACAAAGAAACACCTGGGATGATTACAACTGGAGACACCTGGGAGGGGAAACAGACTGACAAAGAACTACAGGAAACAACACAAGGAACTACAACTATGGACAACAACACAACCGAACCGGCAATGGAACAAAATAAGCAGATTACAAAACACTAAACAGTGAACCTAATACAACAGTAACTACAAACACTAATAAAAATAACTTTATTTATATAGCACCTTTCATACAGGGGATTGCAGTTCAACATGCTTTACATCAGTATGAAATAAGACATAAAATCAGTGTAAAACAAGCAGCAAGAGCAAAGCATAAAGTGGGATAAAATTTTGCAGATTTATTCATCAAAATCATATCAAAACCTCACGTTCCAATAGGCTTCTTGAATTTCTGTAATCTGTTACAAAACATGATAATGGTCATAGTATGCACCCAGCGAATAGTGGGGCGTAGAAATGAAAGTAAAAATAAGTCAAATAATAGCAAGGGTAAAAAAAGCACAAAGTGCAGACATATAAAATCACAGTTTTTCACATTAGGATCTAACATCCCAACAGGCCACTTTGTTCATGGTTTGATTCAGTTTTAGAATAGACATGAAATGAGCACATAAAGTGCAGACATATAAAATCACTGTTTTTTTACAGTGCAATAAAATTGTTCTGGAAAGTCGTCTTTACCTTCTGTTTGGTATCCACAGTTTAAAACCTGACAGTCTTCCCTCTTACTTGATACCCACTTTAAGCCTTCGAACCTCCCACTCAGGGCAAACCGCCCTCTCAGGGCATAGTTCCCACTCTCAGGGCGCAGTTCTAACACTAAATAGTGAACCTAATACAAGGCAGTAAAACACTAGAGTAACAGGGGAACATGAAGAAGCGCAAGAGAGAGAAGGGGGAGAGAGAGAGCAAGAGAGAGAGCAAGAGAGAGAGAAGAGATAGAACAATAACCTCATTGAATGCCACGCTGGGAACGGGATATGACTATGTGCTGCCACGCATTAAACCTATGGAGTCGCTCACCTTGTTTGCAGGGCTATAACTATATATATATATATATATATATATATATATATATATATATATATATATATATATATATATATATATATATATATATATATATATATATATATATATATATATATATATATATATTATATATATATATATATATATTATAGCTATGGATGCAATACTATGGCCCATTTGGCATCGAGTATCTATCGTTCAAGATGTGAAAAAGAAAAGAATGTTCCATCCATACATTCCCGTTTTATACCGTAGTGAATATAAGTATGGTTTTAGAGCGGTTTAGGGTAATTCCTGGGAGGCTAGTAATAGGCTGCGACGCATATTATACTTAATCCATTGGCATTTTGTCCCTATACACGCTACAATAAAAAATTCAAATGCATATGATCGGTATATTATGTTCCATCATTAATGCATGAAAGGGGGAGGGTCGTTTCAGATTAATTGATTGTCAATAACGGCATTCGTTAGTACAACAGCATACGCTGATCAGGGCGATGGCTATGAAAACAAGACACAATCAAGCTGAAATGTACGGTAAATTGCTCTTACCTGTGGCCGGTGAGATTCCAAAAAGAATATTCCAATTATTTGATTGCCATCTGTTAGATCGTATGTCCATTTGGGCCACGACATAACCCACCACAGCATAATGAATCAGGGGTCCCGAAAACTACTCAATGCGATCGGGTAAAGCCCTCGGTCCAGCTTACTAGAAAAGTCCGCCCGGATGAATTTCATTGACACACAGAGTCATACACAGAGTCTCAAAGGGAGTGCAACATCGGCCGCATACCACCAGGTGGCGGTATTGGACTTTTGCGATCTCAGACTCATTCCCTATGGTTACACAGGCTCCCTGGATGGATAACAATTGGAAATAGCGAATAAAAAAAATAAGGATCAAATAAGTATATATACGTGGTTGGCGTTCAACGATTGACGGACAAACACGCATTCAATCGTTGTTGGCAGGGAATGAGTTAAGGATCGGACGGCCCGACGGCGTGCCGTCACGCACTCGCACGCACGTCGCTGCACTTTGCGGTCGTCTACCGGTTCCGGGCTGCATTTTTCGTCAATCAACTAATACACTGTTCGAAAGTTGAATTCGCCACCTTTCGATCGCCACCACACTCAACCTATTGCATGCTTCGGGTCGTGACAAGACTAAATATCCGGCGAGCGTCATTTGAAAGGCCGCTCCGTCAAGTGACCACGTCCAACTGTAAATGGTCCCGAACTGACCAGTCACGGCTGATGGCGAAAATGATTGACCACTGTTGTGAAGGGCCAGATTAAACCGAATATATATATTTATTTATATATATATATTTAATTGTATTTGTATATTCTCTAATATTCCCTGATATCCCTTGTATATTCCTTGTACAATATGCATTGAATATCCATTCTAGCCTACTGAACATCCCATAATAGTCTCCATTCTACTATTGGTCGAGACCTTGGTGCCAGGCTGCCATACCCCTCAGACCCAGTTCAAACGTACCGCTCCACATGTACGAACAAGTCCTAGTTCCGCGTAGGAATCTGACTACCGCACCACTAATGGGACTATTTGTTCATAGTGCGTATATATACTGCGCTACTAAAGTAGGACTTTCTTTTCAGTCCAGTTTCTTACCCTCCAATAGAGTCACAGACGTAAAGCCTCCCCGCGACGCCACGTGTGGGAGTAAGGCCAAGTTCGCCTACCATCGGTATTGAGACATCGTGTATATTAATATTTGAATAGTCATATTTGGCACTATATCGTCGAGTTGGACGTAGTCTATTAAGCTAATAATAGTCTGTTAATATATAGTGCTTCGTGCGGTGAGAATACTACCGTAGTCAGTACCCCATCGTTTCGGGCAGAGAACTGGCTGCTTATCCAGGGTGGTTGACCCCACGTGAAGCTGCACCCGAGGAGCCCCAGAGCCGACGAGCGAGTGGACCTGTATACCGGATTATTCTACCGACGACAGCCCGCCTTCCCAGGCACGGATTATGCTTTGTATACGTTGATTATTCCATGGATAAAGACCCCCGACACTGCCGTGTGTTGGAACCCCCCCCCCTGGAGAGGACGCAAGGTGAGGAGACGCTCTGCAAGACGAGGTCGCTTCACGTCTCTCCCCCGTGGACCGGAGAGAGCCGGCCCACAAAGAGTCCATCTGCTTTCATCTGTGGTCCAAGGATCGCCGGCGCATTGAACGGCACTACAGTGGGTTCACCTGGGATACCCTTGGCCGGATGAGGCAGCCGGATTCTACCCCCCCCCCCCTCCTACTCCTGTCGGCTTACAAGCGACCGGATTAACCCCCCCTAGTGTGTCCAGTATATAATCATTAAAGTATCATTGCTGTTATTCCTTAAACTATTCCAGGTCGTATATGTACCACCTGCGCCTTCAGAGATTGGACATTCTCTATTGATATACCGACGAATACTCTTGCCATAAAAGTGCATACTAATTCCATTCATAAATGTGATTGATTTGATTAAGTGCTTGCTCTACACACCATCGCTGTGTAGAAATAAAGACCTATTTCTAATTCGTACATTTGTGTTGGATCCGTTTCATCTACGTGACAGTGTTCATCATAATATATTTATGCCGTGTACTGGGTGGCCGAATATTAAGTACAAAGGTAGTGGTAGTAAGTATCATATCTAGTAATACAGTCAGGGAATTGTACCCCTCAGTTACAATTGGTCCTTCGAGCCGGATGGTAATTAGTGTAATATTAATATAGTGTTATTAATATTGAAATGGCCTATGATGAACACTCCACGAAACGATCCTCCTAACCAATGCCCGCAGCGCGAACGACGGCTCCCTCAGTACTTAGAGGCCTACGCTGTCAGTCAACAACCTAGTCTTCTACTAACAGTAAACGCGGTAAAACTAGAAAGTAAAAGTATGTCTAACCCCAACGCCCAGACTACCCCGACCATAGAGGCCCCTACGGGCTCTAATGTAACTGACCAAGTTCACGGTGGGGACCAGTGGGAACCAGACATGACTTCACACCCCGCCAGTACTGAAGAAGTAGTCCCCGATGAGTCCCGGGAGGAATACAACGCTACCGAGAGAGAACTCGGCACGGAAGAAGACGGGGAGAGCACCGTGGAGATAGAGCTCCAAGGCTCCGCAAGGAGTACCCCGAGGGAAGGCTCCCCTATACAACCGCCTTCCCCCAGCGAGGCAGAGAGGACCCTACAGCAGGCCTTCCTCATCAGCCTGAACGCCGCTGCTGAACGCAACCGACTGCAGATCCAGCAGCGGAGCGAAGAAGAGCATATACGTCTAGAACTAAGACGCATTCAGAGAGAAGAGAATGTGGCCCGAGACCGAGCAGACAGCCAGCGAGCAGCTGCTGGTGCTCTACGGGACGCAGAGCGCGACAGACAGCAAGCGCAACTAATAGAACAGCTGATCAGACGGACAACACCCTCTCCCTCCGCCAGAGGCTCCAGGAACTTGTCTAGACACACCTCCAGGGCGGCATCCCCTAGCCGAGTAAACAACCCTGAACTTGACCAACAGACGAGGTCTATACCCCCCACAGACCACCTCCCCCCACCGGTCCAAGCGAGACCTAGCAACCGGGAAGGAGCAGCATATCCTGTGGAGAGGCTAAACCAGAGACTACAAGCACTGGATGACCTAACTGAAGACGAAGAGGAAGAGGAGGAGAACCACGCCCGACGACAGCACAGTACTCTACCGGACCAGGAGGTCCGGTACAGCCCAGGCTATACTCCCGCGGAGCTGCGCTACAGACCCCCGACTCTATACACGGGTGAGCACGACGCACGACCCGCACCGAGGAACAGCACCTGGACAAGCGGGCCATGGTACACTGCCGGTACCAGCCCATACCAAGGAGCGGGAGGAGACTCGCCTAGGAGGCCTCTCCCCCAACGCTCGCCGATGTATCCACAGTCAGCGTCATACATTGGCACGCCTATGGTACCCGACTTCACCCAAGAGAACCGGGCCCAGTATACAGAACTCCGCATGTGTCTGGAGACCATGTTGGTGGATGTATTGGATGAACGCCATAAATACGCCATCCTACTGAAGCACTTAAAGGTGCCCCGCGCACATAATATAGCGCTCGCCTACGCGACTTCCACCACCCCATACACAGCAGCGCTGGTAGCATTGGACCAGAGGTATGGGCGCATATGGGATTACGTGATCCAGGAGATCCGACACATCGACCGCTTACCCCCAGCAATAGACAATCGAGCACTGGACGACCTGTCCATCAGAGTGCAGCCCCTGGTAGGGATGTTGGGAGCGCAGAGAGAGAAGGGGAGGCATGAACTTTACGCCAACTCAAATGTGGAAAGGATCTTGGAGAAGCTGCCGCCCGCTCGACAGGAGCGTTTTAGGCGACAGAGGGACCACCGAGACCCGAATGGCCCCGAACCGAACCTCCTCGATCTAGCAGACTTCCTGGCGAGAGAAGTCAGCAGCCTACGGCTAGATACATTCGGACGGAGCACCCCTGGCTCCAGAGAAGGAACCAGGCGACTAAATGATGGAAGAAGATCGGTGACTGTGATGCACCAATCGGAGTCAGTACCGAGCAGCAGGAGCCACAGTACCCCCTCCAGAACGGAGAAGTGGAAGATAGTGTGCCCCTACTGTGAGAAAGAACACTGGCTAGCTGACTCGCCTAGGAGGCCTCTCCCCCAACGCTCGCCGATGTATCCACAGTCAGCGTCATACATTGGCACGCCTATGGGACCCGACTTCACCCAAGAGAACCGGGCCCAATATACAGAACTCCGCATGTGTCTGGAGACCATGTTGGTGGATGTATTGGATGAACGCCATAAATACGCCATCCTACTGAAGCACTTAAAGGTGCCCCGCGCACATAATATAGCGCTCGCCTACGCGACTTCCACCACCCCATACACAGCAGCGCTGGTAGCATTGGACCAGAGGTATGGGCGCATATGGGATTACGTGATCCATGAGATCCGACACATCGACCGCTTACCCCCAGCAATAGACAATCGAGCACTGGACGACCTGTCCATCAGAGTGCAGCCCCTGGTAGGGATGTTGGGAGCGCAGAGAGAGAAGGGGAGGCATGAACTTTACGCCAACTCAAATGTGGAAAGGATCTTGGAGAAGCTGCCGCCCGCTCGACAGGAGCGTTTTAGGCGACAGAGGGACCACCGGGACCCGAATGGCCCCGAACCGAACCTCCTCGATCTAGCAGACTTCCTGGCGAGAGAAGTCAGCAGCCTATGGCTAGATACATTCGGACGGAGCACCCCTGGCTCCAGAGAAGGAACCAGGCGACTAAATGATGGAAGAAGATCGGTGACTGTGATGCACCAATCGGAGTCAGTACCGAGCAGCAGGAGCCACAGTACCCCCTCCAGAACGGAGAAGTGGAAGATAGTGTGCCCCTACTGTGAGAAAGAACACTGGCTAGCGCAATGTGACTCCTTCCCCAAGCTGAACGCGGAGGAAGCAAGTCAATGGATAAAGTCCAACAAGCGCTGTTTTCGCTGTGCGCGCTCACACATGGCAGCCGAATGCCGCTTAAAGAAAAGGTGCACCAAGTGCGATGGAGCCCATCTGGACATACTTCACGACAGTAACAGACGGCGCCCTTCATCCGCACCATCCAGCAGCAAAGCGAGCGTCATGTACATCGATCCCGCCAGCAGCAGTGGAGCCCGAGTACTCCTAAAAGTAGTGCGTGTGACACTAAGCTACCAGAATAAAGTCCTGGACACTTACGCCGTCCTCGATGACGGGTCAGAGAAGACCCTGCTGCTCGCCTCCGCTGCGGCCCAGCTAGGGCTGCGGGGAAGCGAAACCCAAATGACAATTCGGACAATAAGATGAGATTTGAAGACGATAAAGGGCGAGAATGTCTCATTCTCTATCGCAGCAAGCGGCCAGCCTGAGCGACGGTACCAGATTACAGACGCTTTCACCAGCCAAGAAATAGGACTGTCGCGGTACACATACCCCGTCGCCAAGCTGATGGAGAAATATACACATCTGCGCAAGTTACCGATCCCGCTCATAGACAATGCTATGCCGACCCTGTTGATAGGCTCCGACCATGCAGACCTCATTGTCCCGATAGACCGGGTTCATACCGGACCCCGAGGCTGTCCTGCAGCAGTCGAGACCCGTTTGGGATGGACTCTCCAAGGCCCGCTCGCCAAATCTCTCAACCGAAGTACAGCCACTAGATGTCTCCACTCCCGAGTCACAGAGGGAGAAACCGCACTCCTGCAACACGTAGAGCGGCTATGGACCTTGGAACAAATGCCCTTTAAGAACGGAAAGAAAGACATTCGCTCTAAAGATGACATTTACGCCATTCACCTCCTCGAGACAGGGACCAAGAGAGTCCCGGTCAACGGCGTGTTGAGATACGCCACGCCACTCCTGCGGCGAGAAGGAATGCCTACTTTCCACGCCAAGACAGACGCCACAGAACGGTACCTGCTGAACACGGAGCGGCGCTTAGCCAAGAACCCCGCCCAAGAGAGTGTATACCGCGCTGAGATTGAGAAGCTCATCACAGCGGGACACGTCACAAAGATGGACATTAAAGAGGCTGACCAGACCACTGAATCGTGGTACGTGCCTCACCACAAGGTCCATCACAACGGTAAAGACCGCATAGTATTTAACTGCAGCTACCAGATCGGATCCCAAAATCTGAATAAAGAGTTACTGCCCGGTCCCACACTCGGCCCCTCCCTACTCGGCGTTCTACTCCGCTTCCGCCAGGAAAAGGTGGCCATCAGCGGGGACATTAAAGGAATGTTCCTGCAGGTGAGATTAGTAGAGGCGGACAAGCCCCTGTTACGGTTCCTATGGAGAGAGAAGCCAGGAGATGAGCACCCAGCCATCTACCAATGGGAAGTCCTCCCCTTCGGAACGACGTGCAGCCCCTGCTGTGCTACATTTGCACTACAGAAACATGTAGCAGAGGACCCAGCAGCGGACGAAGAGGTCCGACACAGCGTAAAGAACAGCTTCTACGTAGACAACTGTCTACAAAGCCTTTCAACCCAAGACCAAGCCGAGGCTCTCCTGATTAAACTCCGCGCCTCATTGATCAAAGGCGGCTTTGATCTCAGGCAGTGGGCCAGCAGCGATCCGCAAGTACTGCGCAGCCTCTCCTCCGAGGACAAGGCAGCCAGCAGCGAGACCTGGATGGCTACAATCCCGGGAGAAGCCCAGGAGATGACCCTGGGATTGGTGTGGCGATTCAAAACAGATTTGCTTCACTACAGACACAAGCCCCTGACTACGGAGCAGGGAAGGCCGGCGGCGGCGCCGACCACCAGACGGAGTGTGTACACAACACTCGCCCGACAATATGACCCGCTAGGATGTATTCTACCGTACACCACCAGGGCAAAAATGATTGTACGAGCATTGTGGGACAAGGACCAGGGCTGGGACGACCCCATTCCCGCACACCTTGCATCCACCTGGAGAGAGTGGGAGATGGAGCTCCACTCACTCCCAGGCGTTAATATGCGCCGAAGCTACTTCCCACCCACGGTGAGGCCAGAGACATGTAAAATGGACTTACACGTCTTCAGTGACGCCTCAGAGGTCGCATACGGATCAGTAGCCTACTTGCGGGCCCAAGAGAAGGGGGGAGAGATCTACACAGCATTTGTCCTCGCCCGCTCGAGAATAGCCCCACGCAAGCAACAATCTATCCCACGTCTAGAGCTCTGCGCAGCCCTAGCCGGAGCGCACCTAGCCACGCTCATCCAACGTGAGCTCACCATACCGGTGTCTAGAACAATCCTGTGGTCAGATTCCACGACAGTACTCGCCTGGATCAAATCGGACTCATGCAAGTACAAAGTCTTCGTGGGAGTCAGAGTCACAGAGATTCAAGACTTAACCGAAGAGTTAACCGGAGAAACAGAGTGGCGCTACGTTGATACAAAACAGAACCCAGCTGACGTCATCACCCGGGGGATGCCCCTGGATGACCTCACCCGTCGCAATGTCTACAGTGACGGCCCCGCATTCCTAAGACTCCCGGAAGGACAGTGGCCCATGCCTATCCCGAGGGAAGCAAGTCCAGAGGAGGTGGAAAATAAGAAGTCTGTGTTCTGTGGATTGAGCACCGTAGCCTCCACCGACCCTAACATAGACGATTGCACGTCCATAGAGAGTGCACAACAAAGAACATTCCTGCGGTACCACCCGGAGTGCAAGTCCCCCGCTGATATGTCAGCAGCTAACTACGAGGAAGCAGAATTGCTTCTACTGCAGCGAGCCCAGAGAGACTCGTTCCCCGATGAATTGGCCTGTCTACAGGGAGGAAAGCCCGTCCCATCCGACAGCAGATTAATTCATCTGGCCCCCGAGAGCGACGCTCATACCCTCATCAGAGTGGGTGGTCGCCTACGCAGAGCCCCCAATCTACCGGATGACATTAAATACCCGATCGTATTGAACAGCCGACACAAGGTCACAGAGCTGATTATAAAGAAATACGATGAGGATGTACATCACGCAGGAGCAGAAGGAGTCTTCGCGGAAATCAGACGTCGTTACTGGATCCTACAAGGAAGAGAGGCGGTACGACGCTTCCAGCGAACATGTCTAGACTGCCGCAAGTGGCGCGCGCAGCCCAGCATACCAAGGATGGCTGACCTTCCTCCATGTCGCCTCCGAATCGGTGACAAGTCATTCCACTCAACGGGTATGGACTGCTTTGGCCCGCTGCACATAAAGAAAGGAAGAGGAACCGAGAAGCGGTGGGGTATTGTATTCAAATGCATGACCACCAGAGCGATACACATCGAGCTTCTCCCGACCATGAGCACAGACTCATTCCTTATGGCCTTCCGTAGATTCACATCACGGAAAGGAAGACCGTCTACCCTATTGTCCGATCATGGGACAAACTTCAAAGGCGGCGAAAGAGAGCTGAGAGAGAGCTTCCAAGCTATGGGCCCAGAACTTAAGACCCACCTCGCTCCAGCACAGGTTGATTTCCAATTCAACCCCCCAAACGCACCCCACTTCGGTGGCACTTGGGAACGAGAAGTGCGCTCCATAAAGACAGCCCTGTACGCAGTACTTGGGGCCCAGACTGTGGCGGAAGAAGTCCTAATGACAGTCCTCACGGAGATTGAGGGAGTACTTAACTCGAAGCCCCTCGGATATGTCTCCAGTGATGTGGCGGATATCGACCCAGTTACCCCCAACACACTCCTGATGGGGCGGCTAGATCCCGCGTTACCCCAGACAATGTACCGGCCTGAAGAAGCGAACGGCCGACGAATGTGGAGGTACAGCCAAGTATTAGCCGACAAGTTTTGGAGCAGTTTCCTACTGCACTACCTACCGTCTCTACAGACCCGCCAGAAGTGGGTAAAGGAGAGAGACAATTTGACAGAAGGAACAGTCGTCATGATTATTGATCAATCACTGCCCAGAGCTATGTGGCCGGCCGGCCGCGTAAGCAAAGTGATCACCGGTGCCGACGGCAAGGTCCGAGCAGCTGAAGTGCTCGTCCAGGGTCGCACTTACACCCGTCCCGTGGCGAGGCTCATAGAACTGCCCCGACTCCCAGACACAATCGATGATGACCATGACCCTATAACCCTATGACTTTGTGAAGTTGACTGACCCCTACAGCAAACCCTTAGGTGTAAATAGACAACGCGATTAATCTGTCTCTGTTTAACTGATTAGGTCTGGGACCAATCAGGGGGTGGCTGTTGTGAAGGGCCAGATTAAACCGAATATATATATTTATTTATATATATATATTTAATTGTATTTGTATATTCTCTAATATTCCCTGATATCCCTTGTATATTCCTTGTACAATATGCATTGAATATCCATTCTAGCCTACTGAACATCCCATAATAGTCTCCATTCTACTATTGGTCGAGACCTTGGTGCCAGGCTGCCATACCCCTCAGACCCAGTTCAAACGTACCGCTCCACATGTACGAACAAGTCCTAGTTCCGCGTAGGAATCTGACTACCGCACCACTAATGGGACTATTTGTTCATAGTGCGTATATATACTGCGCTACTAAAGTAGGACTTTCTTTTCAGTCCAGTTTCTTACCCTCCAATAGAGTCACAGACGTAAAGCCTCCCCGCGACGCCACGTGTGGGAGTAAGGCCAAGTTCGCCTACCATCGGTATTGAGACATCATGTATATTAATATTTGAATAGTCATATTTGGCACTATATCGTCGAGTTGGACGTAGTCTATTAAGCTAATAATAGTCTGTTAATATATAGTGCTTCGTGCGGTGAGAATACTACCGTAGTCAGTACCCCATCGTTTCGGGCAGAGAACTGGCTGCTTATCCAGGGTGGTTGACCCCACGTGAAGCTGCACCCGAGGAGCCCCAGAGCCGACGAGCGAGTGGACCTGTATACCGGATTATTCTACCGACGACAGCCCGCCTTCCCAGGCACGGATTATGCTTTGTATACGTTGATTATTCCATGGATAAAGACCCCCGACACTGCCGTGTGTTGGAACCCCCCCCCCTGGAGAGGACGCAAGGTGAGGAGACGCTCTGCAAGACGAGGTCGCTTCACGTCTCTCCCCCGTGGACCGGAGAGAGCCGGCCCACAAAGAGTCCATCTGCTTTCATCTGTGGTCCAAGGATCGCCGGCGCATTGAACGGCACTACAGTGGGTTCACCTGGGATACCCTTGGCCGGATGAGGCAGCCGGATTCTACCCCCCCCCCCCCTCCTACTCCTGTCGGCTTACAAGCGACCGGATTAACCCCCCCTAGTGTGTCCAGTATATAATCATTAAAGTATCATTGCTGTTATTCCTTAAACTATTCCAGGTCGTATATGTACCACCTGCGCCTTCAGAGATTGGACATTCTCTATTGATATACCGACGAATACTCTTGCCATAAAAGTGCATACTAATTCCATTCATAAATGTGATTGATTTGATTAAGTGCTTGCTCTACACACCATCGCTGTGTAGAAATAAAGACCTATTTCTAATTCGTACATTTGTGTTGGATCCGTTTCATCTACGTGACAGTGTTCATCATAATATATTTATGCCGTGTACTGGGTGGCCGAATATTAAGTACAAAGGTAGTGGTAGTAAGTATCATATCTAGTAATACAGTCAGGGAATTGTACCCCTCAGTTACAACCACCGTTGTAGCCAAGAAGCGTCTGCCCCAGACGAGCGCTGATTGCAAGGAGAAAGGGGCAGAAGAAGAGAACAAGCTCAAGTATAAAGTATAAATTGCAAATTACTTTGGGTATGCAAAACATTTTTTGCCCGATGCTTAACTTATTGAGCGCCACAAGCTTTCCCCATCTTTCACTGTCTAGCGCCAGCTTTTCTTGACCATTTTCACGATATTTCATGATCTTTGCGGAGCTATTGTATATTCTATATTATAGCTATGGAGACAATGGTATGGCTCATTTGACAGACACTATTTCTAGTCCAACATGTAAAAAATGGTTTGTTTCTACACACTGTAGTTTGTAGTTTATTACACGCTAATATCAACCATTTCCAAAATAATCCAGTCTTTTTCCATAGATCGCAAGAAAAAACGTGTTATATGCAATAAGACCAAATCGTTCTGGTCGATCCCCTGAAACCCCAAATACTCCCAAATCAAATGTATACCATGTACACATTTGCCTTTACAAAATCATCAGGGGGGGGGGGGGGGGGTAGCAGGGGGGGTACCCCGAAAGCGCCTGGTTTAGGTCCGGTAAAGTAAGACACTGTGATCGTTACATAAACATGTTTCAGGTTCGGTAAAATAGATAGGGGGTCCTTACCTTAGCCAGAAGGTACTCAAAAAATTATAATTCCAATGATCCCATCGGCGATCGCGATTACCCGTATATATGTAATTACATGTGTTTACGGGAAACTATAGGTTTTGAGGCGAGCAGATCTGCTAGCGATTGCTTTGCAAGAGCTCCTCCCCCTCAGAGTGAGTCTTGATAGTCCAGTTCATTCATTGTCTCTACTGATCCCATTCTATCAGAGTTCAAAAGGTAGGCGATACTATACTGCCACCTGGTGAGATTCAATCTGCATTGCAATTCCAACGTAGGCAAATGAGCCAGGGAAGGCTAGAGTGATCCGGATGATCGTTTAGAACAGGGATCAAAGGGAAAAGATCAAAGGATCAAAAACCGTATTTTTACATTTTTGGCGCTCAAGCGTTGGCGGTGAAACGCGTAATATTATGTGTTTGGCGCCCAATGACTTAAGGGACAGAGAGACAAGGAACACACATACTGAGACAGGGAGTGGTAGAGCGGGGGAGAACAGTCCAAGAACAGGTGGCACGTTACAATAAGCACATCATTTAGTGGATGAGTCTACAAGGTCCTCATATGGATTATTTGATATTCAGACAGAACTCATTGTTGGACATGAAGCCCTTATGTAAAGATTCCATGTCTAATCATGTGTAATTTGAAGTCATTATAAAGAGGATTCTGTCAGGAATGCTATTAACTATTACAAAGCTTTGTGTGCCCAGATGAAGAGACTCCACCCCTTAGTGAGGCAGGCACAACCACAACCACCAACAACACCATGTCATGGATTGAACCCAGGTGACTATGTATATATAATGGTGTTCAAAAAAAAAGTAAACTAAACCCCAGATGGTCTGGTCCATTTCAGGTGCTGCTAGTAACGGACACGGCAGTAAAGTGCGACGGAAAAGCATCCTGGATCCACGCATCCCACTGCAAAAGGGCAAATCTACCATGAGACCAATAACAATAGGAAAAATGACCACCAACTGGAACTGCTTAATCATCGCATGTGGCATAGCGGGATGCATTGTGTGGGCGACACTGGACGAACCTCAATCATGGACCAATGGGTTTTAAGGGCGGTAAGGGGAAAGCAGTTGAACGCACCAAAAGATATGTTAACAGTCACCGCAACAACCTATATTTAAAGCTAAGCCAAGCAGTCGCACATTTTGCTAACCAATCAAATTGCTATGTATGCGGCTTAATACCCCATTCTGCCGAAGATGGAATTCCGTTAATGGGCCTCCCACTAACAGAATGCCACAAAGCCTCTCTAAACAAGTCCACAGGGACAGCTGAAAGCTGCACAAAATCAAACATGAAGATTCGACAAAGTCATGATACTAATGGAATACCAGTTTCTATTACCCCAGTGAAGTTTACAGATTGTGTGTCTCAAAAGGGTTGGGGAAAGAATGTCGGGGTGTTGGAACATTGTGAAGTGCCCCAGGCGACCCGCAAACGAAGAACGATATCCCCCCGGACCAGAGACAATATCTACCCCATCCGCAAACAAAGATTAACACCACCCTGGGACAACATCTACCCTGTAAAGATACCACTGAAACCTACAACCAAAGAACCCCCCACTACCCCCCGAACGACAACACCAGCCCCGCCTGGGACCTACTGGATATGTGGCGCAAAAGCTTACCCGTCCCTTCCACCCGGATGGAAAGGCACATGTGCATTAGGATATTTAGTGCCAGCCATGAGAGTGACACCGACCCTACCACAACACCCACTGACTAGAAAGACACGCCACGCAAATTACTTCCACACACATGACCGGGCCTGCAATACATGCAACTTTTTCAGAGCACTAATCCCCTCCTATGGTGTGATGTCAGCCCTAGATCAAATCGCAGACCTATCCACACTGATAGAAGACTTAGCCAACACAGATGCTGAAGGACTGTCACTCGTCAGCAACGAACTGACATGACATTGCAGAACAGAGCAGCGCTGGACTTCCTGCTATCTAGTACTGGAGGAACATGTAAACTAATCGGTCAAGAATGCTGTGTCTACATACCTGCAAACGACAACATGACTATACCAAGCATCATTGAACACCTGCACAACATCTCCAGAGCCGCACACATCCCCCCAACGTATACCATGTCTGATTGGATGACCGAGAAACTTGGTACAATAGGAGCAGTGGTAGTTCGGTACATTATGTATGCAGTAATAATATTTGTTATCCTAGTAATGTGTGTGCATGCTATAAAATTCGGAGTTGGATACATCACAAAAGTACTCTGCACAAGCCAACCCCCCCCGATAACCATGATGATCGCCACGACCATGAGAGAAGAAATGCAAAACGAACCCACCAACCCCCTCGCACCATACTTCCACAGATACGCACTAGAATCCACAATGCAGAACCTCTAAACCGTACTATTTTAATTCATTTTATATTTCTTTACATTTCTTTAACATTCCTGTAAATTGTGTCATTCACTGAGCTAATGGTCATATTTGCATTAAATCCTATTCCATTCATGTTTTATCCAACCTTTAAAATGAATTCTCATTGTTTACTATTTTAATTCATTTTATATTTCTTTTCATTTCTTTATCCAACCTTTAAATGATGTATATTTTACCATTTTAACTCATTGTTTACTATTTTAATTCATTTTATATTTCTTTTCATTTCTTTATCCAACCTTTAAATGATGTATATTTTACCATTTTAACTCATTGTTTACTATTCTAATTCATTTTATATTTCTTTTCATTTCTTTATCCAACCTTTAAATGATGTATATTTTACCATTTTAACTCATTGTTTACTATTCTAATTCATTTTATATTTCTTTTCATTTCTTTATCCAACCTTTAAATGATGTATATTTTACCATTTTAACTCATTGTTTACTATTTTTATTCATTTTATATTTCTTTTCATTTCTTTATCCAACCTTTAAATGATGTATATTTTACCATTTTATCTCATTGTTTACTATTTTAATTCATTTTATATTTCTTTTCATTTCTTTCATTCACGTTTATATCTCTTTGCCAACCTTTAAATGATTTAATATTTTATCATTGACCTGATGGTCATAGCCAGATGACAGTGTATATACTAAAGTAAAAGGTGTTGCCATCAAGTAAAAAGTAAAAGGGACGATATTCACAACCCTAAAAATACACATAGATCTTAACCCACACTGTATAAATACTGACATTTAAATAATAACTCATTTTATATTTACTTTCATTTCTTTAATTGTGTATTTTATATTTCACCATATTCTATCTCATTTATTAATTCATTTTATATTTACTTTCATTCCTTTAATTGTTTATTTTATATTTCACCATATTCTATCTCATTTATTAATTCATTTTATATTTACTTTCATTCCTTTAATTGTTTATTTTATATTTCACCAAATTATCTCATTTATTAATTCATTTGATCATTCCTTTAAATTGTGTATCTCATGTGTTTACTATTTTATATTTCTTTTCATTCCTTTAAATTGTGTCATTCATTGACCCTATGACCAAAATAGGTCACAACAAGTTTATAATTTTACTATTTTCACTATTTTAAACTCATTTTATGCTGACCTTACCTATTCCAGTCATATATCTGAGAATACTTGTCCCAGTCACATTATAAAAGAGAAAAGGACCCAACTGTGGAATATATTGCCAATACCTCTTAACTAGGGATGCTCGATATTGGCTTTTTTACCGATACCGATATTCCGATATTGTCCAACTCTTAATTTCCGATACCGATATCAACCGATATCAACCGATACCGATATATGCAGGGTTTCCCCGTCCAAAAAACTGAATAATTTTAGGTAACTAATCATTTTCACTGGATATATATATAACAAATATTGTTATTGTTTTTTTTTTTTTTTTAACCGATACCGATATTTTCCGATATCACATTTTACTGCCGATATCGGCCGATAATATCGGTCGGCCGATAATATCGGACATCCCTACTCTTAACCTATGTATGAACTATGCCCCCTTCCTCCCCTCCCCTTCCCCCCCCCCCATTGTTCACCTGGTACTTAACTGCTTCCCCAACTGGGGAGGGAGATCTTTTTACCTGACTGACGGAGCTGGTCTGTTTAGGTAAGATCTCCAGCCATATTCTCTATTGTTGTAATGCTTTGATTTGATCTGGGTAATAAACCTTATTATCTGGACCCTCTGAGTGAGCAAGTCATTTGACTCTATTCCTATTTGAATACTATTATTATCCTACAATTGCCATACCAAATGGACGCCCCTGGCTCAATTTCCCTCCAAAAACTATGGTTAGCGCCGGCGGTGCTCCGGAGCCCGAAGCCTTCGTGTCACAGCGATGGAGGAGGACGAGGAGGAGAAGTGAGCGCTGTCTCCTGTCTCTCCCACTGTCGGGCCTCTTTCACGACCGGGCTTCTCTCCGCTTCTCTCTGTTTCCTCCCATGGGAGAGCGACACACGCAACACAATTTCCTGAAGTAGCCAAATGTTGCAGCACCTACACACCGCCGCACTCGCCGGTCATAAAACATTCAGCAGGTTTGATTGATTGATTGAAAAGTTTATTAACAGATTGCAGAATGGGTACAGTACAGTACAGCTCAATACATACAATTGTTAAGGGGATGCAGACCAGAGAAAGACCTTCGTCTTGTTTACATCAGGGTCCCCCATTTTCAATTCATCATAACATATATGACATACATGACATACAGATAGACAGTACTGCTACATCTATACATTTATGACATATCAGATTTGCAAATACAGTACTGTTTGTGATACAAAAGTGTCCAGAAAAGGAGTGTATATACATTTGGCACAGAAACTGTACATTGGAGGAGGTTGGTTGGGTGGGGTGGGGTTGGGTGGGTTGGGTGAGGGCTGTACATTGGAGGTGGGGGGGGGGGGGGGGGGGGTTGGGTAGGGGACACACACACATTTTACACTGTGCATTGGAATATTGACAAAGCCTTACTTGGTCATTTACTGTACAACTAGGTTAGGACATTTGTAGGGGCCAGTTTCGAATTGCAGTCTCACGTAGGTGTTTTTTGAGAGTGTTTTTGAAAGTGGGTAGTGATTCACATTCCTTTACAGCTTTAGGTAGGGCGTTCCACATTGATGTGGCATAATTGCGAAACGTGTTTAGTCCCTTGTTTGAGCCGAATCTGGGTTTTACATGATTTGTGGAGCTCCCTCTGGTGTTGTGATCGTGGTATTCACTGACCTTTGGGAAGTATTTTGACATGTACATGGGTACCTTGGTCGCGTAGTGTATCTTGTAGACCAGGCCCATTGCAAGTTGCTGTACTCTGTCGTCTACTCTAAGCCATCCTAGGTTGTCAAAGTGGGCAGGGGTGAGGTGGGTTCTAGGAGTCAGGTCAAGTAGTAGTCTGACTAGCTTGTTTTGAGATGTTTGTAATTAGTTTTTTAGTGCCTTTGAGGTGCTTTGGTACCATGAGGTGCAAGCAAGTTTCAAGTTTCAAGTTTCTTTAATAGTTGTCATACAGAAGTACAGAATACTTTCATACAAAATGCTTCTTACTGTTACGCTCATAGTCGTAGTACCCTTGAATGAGTGCTCCTGCTAGAGTCTTCAGGGTATTCTTGTTTACCAGAGAGGAGATCCGGTACAAGAATCGCGTTCGTTGGTTGACTTTTTTTATTACATTGGATGCCATTTTGTCACAGGAAAGATTAGCCTCTAGGATGGAACCCAGGTAGGTAATTTCATCTTTCCTTGTGATAATATTGTCACCCACTGTAACCGAGAAGCCGTCGGTCTTGCTGAGTTTGTTATTTGAACCGAAGAACCTGGTTGTTTCCTCGGAGAGACAGATAACACGCCACACACACACACACGCCACACACACAGACACACACACACACACACACACACACACACACACACACAGTCACACACACACACACACACACACACACACACACACACAAAAAGTGTGAGAAAGTGGACAAGGCATCACATCAATCTTTTATAAAGCTGAGTGTCAGCGGTTTCACTGTCGATTCTGATTTCTTTTATATATATAATTTTTTATATATATATTGCTCGCTGACAACTCAGGCATCAGTCGCAGGAGGGGGAAGGACAGTGATGAGGTACAACAGGCAGGGCCACATCTCCCTCAACCCCTGTTGCTAATTCTGTCTCGGAAAAATGAAAACGGTTAGTGGCATGAGTTTCACCTTGACCCGCTCAAATTGTCTCTGACGGATTCCACCTGTGAGGCTTTGTCCCTCCGCCCCCCGTATACAAGCGAGACACCTAGGCATAACCGTGATATTGAGAGATATATGCGCACTGTGTACACAAATCACAATGTGTCCCCCCCCGTTTATTCCCCAGCCAATCTCCGAGCCTCATTTCCGCGGGCACACACACACACACACACACACACACACACACACACACACACACACACACACACACACACACACACACACACACACACACACACACACACACACACACACACACACACACACACACACACACACACACACACACACACACACACACACACACGCACGCACACACACACGCAAACACGGAGCGCCAGCTTATGGCGAATATGACAGGAAGAGATGAATTGTTTAAATTGTTTCAAATGAAACCTGGTTTTGTTCTGGGGATCAATCGGTGCCTCAAAACACACGTGCATTGATAGGGGTCCTGGAGCGATGAATATTCCAATGGATGAGGCCGGAAATACTTCATAAATCCTCCCTGTGAAAAGTCATGTTATGTGTCGGTGGTCAGAATTACAGTAAATTACAGTACATTTTTGATAAACCAGAAAAGATGGTAAATTGTGAGTGTTTGGACAACCGATGGGCGCTTTTTACTAATATGGCTTCATGTTTTTCTTTTCTTTTCTTTTCTTTTCTTTTCTTTTCTTTTCTTTTCTTTTCTTTTCTTTTCTTTTCTTTTCTTTTCTTTTCTTTTTCTTTTTTTTACCCCGGCCCTTTTTTGAGGGCACTCCATCCATGAGACTTCGATGTGATCCACGGTTGAGATTGTTTCCTGTGATATGTAATTTGAGAGAAGGCCCAACCATTGCCCAGTATTCACGTTTTTTCTTGTCTTCCAGTTTAAGAGGATAGTTTTCTTAGCGACAGCTAGGGAAACGAGCAGGGGTTTGGTGTTCTGGACTATTAAATTGATAGCAGTAGTATCCCCGAGTAGACAGAGGGAGGGGGAGAGAGGAATGCTGCAGCTCATGAACCAGGATAGTGTATTGATGATGGAATTCCAGAAGAAGAGGTGGGCAGAGCCAGGTGGCATGGAAATAGTTGTCTGGGGTGTTGAGGGTGCAATGGTGTTGAGGAGCATACATCTGTGCTTGCAAATCCCATTTGAAACATCCTGTGCTGTGTGATATGTACTCTGTATATATATATATATATATATATAACACCTTATATTGGATTAATTGAAGGTTAGTGTTGTTCTGTATCGTATCGCTCTCGCTCGGCATCGCTCTCTGCACTATCTCGCATATGTGCACGCGCACTGAATAAAGACCACAATGTACCTTTAATCCCAATATTCGTCTGACCACACCCCTATCAGCTTACCCATATAAGCAGGGGTGGGGCCACCCACTCGCCTCCTTCTCGCTTTCACCACAAGGAAGAAGTGCCTCGGTAGATCCCCACACTTGACACCATGTTGGAAAGGATTAGGAGCAGCTTTGGGAAACAAGGATACGTTGACATCATATCTTTATTTTCTCTCTCACTATTTTCGAGAAAATACGGCGATATTGTCTTCGTACTGGAGTGTCTGGAAGATGTTGATCATTCTAAAAATCCTCCACCGGTTTTCGTATTGGGAGCACGCCGCTGCATGCTTCTCAACTGCAGTTCCTTGCTGTGTCTGTTGGGGTGAAACCTGTCAGGCCACAGCTGAACTGTCGGACATGCCGCTGTTGTGAGAAGCGGTGCGTTCCAGGTTGGGTGAGTAGTGTTTTGCTGGCAGGCTCCACTTGTCTGTTAGTGCTATGGGGGCTACTTGACAATGTTTATGGAAACCGGCCCCAGGCTAGGGTCCTTTGTTCAGCCACCTAGGCGACAGAAGGCCTTGGTCTGAAGACCATTATAGTTTTAACTAGTGGGCCGCGACCATTAACACTGGTGATCCCTGTGTGTTCTGGACGAGTGGATTCTCTCTGTCACCGTGTTAAGGCCCCATCTTTCATATCCAAATGAGAGTATTCCTTCACGAGGGGATATGTGCATGGATGTGCGATAGCGGCAGATCCGTGTTCAAGTCAGCTACACAGGCCAGTTGGTATTGTGCTGATTCCGTCGGGTGTTGGTAAAATCACCGTTGTGAAGCGGTGTTGACATCTTGTTTTCTCTTTTCTCTTAAAAAGTGAGGAGAGGTTCAGAACGGCGGCCTGTCTGGGTGAGTGTTATGTCATTGTTTACATGTTCAGGTGATAGCTGCTTAGCTTACGGTTAGCCAGTCAGCTGTTAACTGCTGCGTTAGCCTGCTGGGATCGCTGCATGGCCTGTTTAGTGGGCCTACTGTTAGCCAGTCAGCTGTTAGCTGCGGTGCTAGCATGTCGTGATCGCTAGGTAACGTTAGCTTGCTGCTATAGGCCATGGCCTGGCGCGGGGTAGCTTTGGCTTCTCGCGCGCCGCCGTGAGCAGTAGCGCCCGAACGGTTGGAGCGGCCGTTAGCTTGATGCTATTCTGTTGAACGTGCTTTGTTTTTAACATGTTTTACACTCTTGACTACGACGTCATCCTTGACAGGGGATGTTTTGTCGACCCTGCCCTGAGCCAGGACGGCAAGGTTGCGTCAACAAAGAGGACTGTAGTGCGGGTTGGAGCGTCGACGCTGCCCAGTTCGAACAACACAGGAGCGGCTGTGTTCCTACGGTGTCTGTGACTGCACTTCGCTGATCTACGTTCCGGGTAGGAACAGGTTTGACCAGACCTTATAACACGTTTTCTGGTTTTACTTTTCTAAATGTATTGTGAATAACGATGTTTTTCCCAAAACGTGTGTTGCTGCAATGCATTTGGGATACGGCGCGGGTTATGTGTGAGCTGTTTTTGTCACTGGCAGTTAGCTTCTCCGTGCAAATCGGGATGTAATGATCTGGTTGTTGTGTGAGAAACATCATGGTGTTTATATGTACCGTGTACTCACAACTAAGGTAACTAACCTATGAAGCTATGCTTGGTGACAAGTGAGTAAAAGAATGTTCTTTTCTCAGCCTGTGATGACAATGAACAGTGTGTTCACATATTAACAGGTTTTCCTGTTTTAACTGGCCGTATTGAGGGTAAAATAAGAGGATTGTGTTTCCCCCCGGTTCCCTGGGGACTTTTTCATCCTCCTATCAGACATGTTTGTGCACTAATTGTGTCTTTTGTGTGGTAGGGATGCGATGTAACTCTTAGCTTGATTGCTGAGGTTGTGCTAAAACTGCTGGAGAAACTTTATTTTCCTAAAAGAAAAAATGGTTTGGTCACTGTCGTGTGTGCTTAGCAAGGCCTGTGGCCGATATTAATCGAGAATGATGTATTCTCTCATTGTGAAAAACGGCGTTCCTCTGTTGAGTGTTTTTGCCATTTTTTGTAGGTGATGATGGGTTGTGTGTGTCATGTGACCTACAACTGGGTTGGACTGGCCACAGAAGCACATGTGTATGTTGGACCGGGGCTCTTAGAGCTCTCTCTATTCTGTGTTTTTTCCTTAGTAAAAATCAGATAGCAGGTTAGCTCATGCGCTGTGTGGAGCTGTCAAACGCTTCATAGAGCTGACTATGACTGTGTCATATTCTCTTTTTGTCATTACATCGTATCATGGGTGTGGGGTCGTAAAGGGGTGAACTGGTAACCTTTCCTCTCCCCCTTGCTCCTGTCGGTCAGGGGTACACCCCCTGTCCTTCAAGGTTCCCGTCACGTTCCCGTCACGTTACGGGGGGGGGGGGGGGGGGGGGGGGGAGTTTCCTGGTCCCACGGCCTGGTATATTGGGCGTGTGCACCGCAGGAATTCCCCCGCCATAGAGTACGTCACCGTGCGCGTCTCTGTTGGTAGGACTTCCGTGTGCTGTTCAGGTCCATGTGATGGATCTGTTTCGGGGGGGTGGTCAGGGCTCCTCCTCACCAAGCGCCTATTCGGGCCTTCTGTGAGTTCGGACTCCTTCTTCCATGTGAGGGAGCCTCCATCAGAGTACAGAGCCTTCCTCCTCAGATTGTCAAAGTGAGTGGACCCTCTAGAAGGGTCCTATTCTATTGTATATGTATTCGATTCAATTCGATTATTGAGTGTGTATGGGTTCAGTGCCTCTTCCCCGGAGAGCCCTAAAGCCAATTTTTTACATGGCTCAAGGTGCAATATATTCTTTTCAATCTGTACAGCTCGCGTGGGAAGTCTCTCTGGGGATCCCCGTCTCCTTCCTATGGGAGGGTGGTGGGATGTAAAAATGTGAAAAATGTTTACCCCCGGCTGTGTAGACTGGGATACATACTGTTGATGCTTCCTTCTTTTCTATTCAAGAAGTGTTGGAATTAGGGAGTGTCACACCCCTCTTGTCGTTCCCCTGGGCGCCTTGGGGATTCAATGACAGGTCTAAATAGCCTGTTCATTGATGGGGGTGTGTCCCGACGCACGTATAGTGCTAGCTCGCTGTAAACAGGCGACTGACTGGCACGCCTTGGTTGCTTGTGGTTGAAACAGCGTTTTTATAAAGCAACTGAGATGGGGGTTTTTCCTCTTCCGACGACCAAATCCCACGACCTGGGTTGGTTTTTCGACGGATTCTCGTTCATGTCTGGGGGATGATGACGGAATGGATCTGAACATATGTAGAGGGGTCTCACGCCCTTGGGGTGGGCCACCAGGCGCGGTTCGCCCGAACGTCTGGGTGGCGCCTTCTTTTCATGTTAAGATCGACACGCATATCTGCCCTTCTCCTGGAGTAGGCATGTCGGCGTGGTTAGGGCACGGGACTGGTTCTGGTCACGCTGGTCCAGATCAGTTGAACCCGTTGTCCGCCGGGGATGCAGATCTGCTGTTCTGGTACCCTGAGGGACTTGGGTTTTTTTCAGGGGGAAAAATGCCAGGTCGGTCTGGGTGTCACAGGGTTAAGCGCTATGGGGACCCTGGTTGGGTACGTTTTTACTCAGCACTGTTGTAATGGCTTACAGCCATGCCATTCTGTACACGCTCGATCTCGTCGGATCTCGGCCGCTACACAGGTTGGTCCTGGTTAGTACTTGGTTGGGAGACCGCCTGGGAATACCAAGTACGGTGTGCTTAGGGGGCTGGTTCTCCATTCTTTTTCGCTCCTCTCTCACGCATGGCGAAGAGGGGCCTGTGGGGGTGGTTTTTTGACCTCCTCTGGTGACCCTGTGCTTCCCGTACCGCCAGGCCCGGTCCGAAGTAATGTTTCGTCGACCCGTAGGCCTGGGTTAACCCTTTTTTGAAAACTGAAACACTTGTACTGCGGTATAGCCGGTGTATACCCGCAGGTGTGTTTTGGAGTTTTTTCTTGAGGGGTTATAGGAACAACCACCGCATTGGGTAACACAGAGGTGGTTGATTCCCTGGTGTGTTGGAGCAGTGTCAACTCCCGGGTTCACCGGTTGAGGGTGCCCCTGCACGTTCATGACGTCTGCCAATCGTGTCAGCCTTCTTTGCCTCGACCCCTCTGGGTGGGGGTTTTTAAATGGAGGCTTGGTCATGCAACACCGCCAGCTTACGCTCCTTCCGCCGGGGCGGCTGTTTTCAGCTGTCCCCTCTGGCGCCTGTCTCGTCCGCAGTCTCCAGGCTAGGGTTAACAGCCTGTTGCCTGGTTTTTCCCCGGTGCGCTGCCTGCTTCCGTTGGTTAACCTTTTTTGTGTGCTTACGGCCATGCTGACTGCCTGTTCTGCAGGGTCAGTGTGCCAGGCGGTGTACTATTGGGGGGACAGGGCCCGCTCGGCTTACGGCCATACCAACCTGAACACGCCCGATCTCGTCCGATCTCGGAAGCTAAGCAGGTTCTGGCCTGGTTAGTACTTGGATGGGATTCCGCCTGGGAATGCCAGGTGCAGTAACTGAGGGGCCTTTGTCCGAATACGCTGGCGATGTGGGGGGCGGGGCACTGCGTGCCCACCTGGTGGGGTCTTGATGCTGGCATCATGGACTTCTCCGGGCCCCCATTCCAGGGAGTCCAGTCCTTTTGGTGGGTCTGGGTCTTCCTTCGCGCTCCGCTGCTACGGCCTTGCCACGGGGTTGGGTTTGCCCTTGACCCTGTGATTCTGGGGGCAGTAACGAGGTCGTTCCTCCGTTCGTTCCCGGTTGGCATGCGGGTTGTGCGTGGGTGTAGTCGTGGGGTCAAGCCACGGTCTGCTCACCCTGTGCGTTGAGTTGCTTGAGTGCCTCTTCGCACGGTCGGGTCCGTCGCCCTCCCGTGAAGCCCCTAATAGGGGGGATGCCCTCCATTAGGGGGGGTCGGGGGGGCTCGGCCCTCCCTGTTCTGATGGTTTGTGGGGGGCTGTCAGCGGGGTGTATTTGTCGGCCGTTGGCTCTCGCTCGGCCTCCCTTGTGCAGAGAGCGATGCAGAGCGAGAGCGATACGATACAGAACGTTAGGTTATGACTATAACCAAGTTCTGTTAGTATAGCGACGCTCTGCATCCGACGCCGCTGCAGCCTTTGACCTCGCCTTGTGGCGAAAGCTTGGGAAGGAGGCGAGTGGGTGGCCCCACCCCTGCTTATATGGGTAAGCTGATAGGGGTGTGGTCAGACGAATATTGGGATTAAAGGTACATTGTGGTCTTTATTCAGTGCGCGTGCACATATGCGAGATAGTGCAGAGAGCGATGCCGAGCGTCGCTATACTAACAGAACTTGGTTATAGTCATAACCTAACGTTAGTCATGTGTTGGTGCAAACTTGTTCCCAGGATACAGCATTGGGAGAGAAAGCCGTCCTGTTCCCATTTTGTGAAGGGGAGATGGAATGTAGTGTCTGCGCTTGCCAGTATTTTGAATATTTTTGAAAATATTTTCTTCTGTGATGTTATTTTATTCATTGCTAATATAATTGGAGGTGGTTCAAGATCATTTTGTGTAGTGTTAATTTTAGATTTCAAAATGGATTTCAGCTGTAGAAATTGGAAGTGTTGGTCTGTCCCAATGCCATGTTTTTCTTTTAGATTAGTCATCATATAGATAACAGGAACATATAGATAGCATTCAGCCACTACACCAGCATGACATTTATCTAATCAGGTGCATTCCACGTGTGGAAATCCAAAAAAGGATTACTCTACTACAGTATGTGTCTACTAATGATGACTCAGCAACAAGTGTTGCCGTTTCAAATGTTGCTGGTTTATTATCACCAAAACTCATCTCAGTACAATATCTGGGTGCATCACTTCTGTAGTAGGCCTAGTGTACCAGACAACCTCGTCACCTCTGTGGGTCAGCCCTTGCCCCCCTCCCCTCCACCAACCCGCAGTTCCGTGTGAACACCATAGCGTTACCTGCAAGCCCCAGGTTGGTAGAGAGAGCAGAGTGACAGCCCGGCTGACCAATGACCCCGATACCAGGGTCGCTACTTGCTACATTAAAGGTTATCTATAGCACCCCTTCCTGACAGGCAGCGATGCGAGCGAGCGTGATTGCAAAAATTATTAAAATGTATTAGTTTCAATCAGACTATCCTGACCTGCCGCGAGCGACAGCGAACTGAGCGGCGATGTCGTTCCCCCCTCAAATATTCGCTCACTGTGTCTCTAGTTGAGCGATTACGCGGTAGAGTCCCGCCCCTAAACACTTTTTATTGGTCAAGAATCGCAGGCTGCTTTGCCCCCTGTGCTTCCAGGTAAACACACACAGACACACTCGGACACGCGCCGCCTCATATCAGGACAGTGTCGCGCGTGATTTCGTTTCCAGTTCGCTCGCTCGCTGCCTGTCAGGAACCGGTGTAGCACCTTTAAAAGGTGTTAATGTTTGTGTGTAATGTCAAAAATAAAAAAACATTTGTTAAAAAAAAGAAGGTGCACTACTAAGATTTAGATTACCGCTAGTGTGAAATGAGGACCGCATAGACTTAGCCACACACTATTTAATTTGAATAAGTGTCACAAAAGTGTGGCGACGCAACAGGACCCAAGAGCAGACAAAACGAGGCGGGGCAGCGAGTCCAAGGGTGTTTAATAAACACGAGAAACAGAACAAGGAGGGTACATAAAAACTACACCAAAAACAAAACCTCTCAGTAAATACTGGAAGAGGGGAAAAGGGGAAACAAAATAATTATTCCTAAACACTAACAAGAACATGAAACACGGGGAACACTTACATGCAACGTTGAACAATGGACCGACACAGAGAACAGAAAACAAGGAACTCAAATAATCAGGAACAAATGACAAAGAAACACCTGGGATGATTACAACTGGAGACACCTGGGAGGGGAAACAGACTGACAAAGAACTACAGGAAACAACACAAGGAACTACAACTATGGACAACAACACAACCGAACCGGCAATGGAACAAAATAAGCAGATTACAAAACACTAAACAGTGAACCTAATACAACAGTAACTACAAACACTAATAAAAATAACTTTATTTATATAGCACCTTTCATACAGGGGATTGCAGTTCAACATGCTTTACATCAGTATGAAATAAGACATAAAATCAGTGTAAAACAAGCAGCAAGAGCAAAGCATAAAGTGGGATAAAATTGTGCAGATTTATTCAACAAAATCATATCAAAACCTCACGTTCCAATAGGCTTCTTGAATTTCTGTAATCTGTTACAAAACATGATAATGGTCATAGTATGCACCCAGCGAATAGTGGGGCGTAGAAATGAAAGTAAAAATAAGTCAAATAATAGCGAGGGTAAAATAAGCACAAAGTGCAGACATATAAAATCACAGTTTTTCACATTAGGATCTAACATCCCAACAGGCCACTTTGTTCATGGTTTGATTCAGTTTTAGAATAGACATGAAATGAGCACATAAAGTGCAGACATATAAAATCACTGTTTTTTTACAGTGCAATAAAATTGTTCTGGAAAGTCGTCTTTACCTTCTGTTTGGTATCCACAGTTTAAAACCTGACAGTCTTCCCTCTTATTTGATACCCACTTTAAGCCTTCGAACCTCCCACTCAGGGCAAACCGCCCTCTCAGGGCATAGTTCCCACTCTCAGGGCGCAGTTCTAACACTAAATAGTGAACCTAATACAAGGCAGTAAAACACTAGAGTAACAGGGGAACATGAAGAAGCGCAAGAGAGAGAAGGGGGAGAGAGAGAGCAAGAGAGAGAGAAGAGATAGAACAATAACCTCATTGAACGCCACGCTGGGAACGGGATATGACTATGTGCTGCCACGCATTAAACCTATGGAGTCGCTCACCTTGTTTGCAGGGCTATAACTATATATATATATATATATATATATATATATATATATATATATATATATATATATATATATATATATATTATAGCTATGGATGCAATACTATGGCCCATTTGGCATCGAGTATCTATCGTTCAAGATGTGAAAAAGAAAAGAATGTTCCATCCATACATTCCCGTTTTATACCGTAGTGAATATAAGTATGGTTTTAGAGCGGTTTAGGGTAATTCCTGGGAGGCTAGTAATAGGCCGCAACGCATATTATACTTAATCCATTGGCATTTTGTCCCTATACACGCTACAATAAAAAATTCAAATGCATATGATCGGTATATTATGTTCCATCATTAATGCATGAAAGGGGGGGGGTCGTTTCTGATTAATTGATTGTCAATAACGGCATTCGTTAGTACAACAGCATACGCTGATCAGGGCGATGGCTATGAAAACAAGACACAATCAAGCTGAAATGTACGGTAAATTGCTCTTACCTGTGGCCGGTGAGATTCCAAAAAGAATATTCCAATTATTTGATTGCCATCTGTTAGATCGTATGTCCATTTGGGCCACGACATAACCCACCACAGCATAATGAATCAGGGGTCCCGAAAACTACTCAATGCGATCGGGTAAAGCCCTCGGTCCAGCTTACTAGAAAAGTCCGCCCGGATGAATTTCATTGACACACAGAGTCATACACAGAGTCTCAAAGGGAGTGCAACATCGGCCGCATACCACCAGGTGGCGGTATTGGACTTTTGCAATCTCAGACTCATTCCCTATGGTTACACAGCCTCCCTGGATGGATAACAATTGGAAATAGCGAATAAAAAAAATAAGGATCAAATAAGTATATATACGTGGTTGGCGTTCAACGATTGACGGACAAACACGCATTCAATCGTTGTTGGCAGGGAATGAGTTAAGGATCGGACGGCCCGACGGCGTGCCGTCACGCACTCGCACGCACGTCGCGGCACTTTGCGGTCGTCTACCGGTTCCGGGCTGCATTTTTCGCCGATCAACTAATACACTGTTCGAAAGTTGAATTTGCCACCTTTCGAACGCCACCACACTCAACCTATTGCATGCTTCGGGTCGCGACAAGACTAAATATCCGGCGAGCGTCATTTGAAAGGCCGCTCCGTCAAGTGACCACGTCCAACTGTAAATGGTCTCGAACTGACCAGTCACGGCTGATGGCGAAAATGATTGACCACCGTTGTAGCCAAGAAGTGTCTGCCCCAGACGAGCGCTGATTGCAAGGAGAAAGGGGCAGAAGAAGAGAACAAGCTCAAGTATAAAGTATAAATTGCAAATTACTTTGGGTATGCAAAACATTTTTTGCCCGATGCTTAACTTATTGAGCGCCACAAGCTTTCCCCATCTTTCACTGTCTAGCGCCAGCTTTTCTTGACCATTTTCATGATATTTGCGGAGCTATTGTATATTCTATATTATAGCTATGGAGACAATGGTATGGCTCATTTGACAGACACTATTTCTAGTCCAACATGTAAAAAAGGGTTTGTTTCTACACACTGTAGTTTGTAGTTTATTACACGCTAATATCAACCATTTCCAAAATAATCCAGTCTTTTTCCATAGATCGCAAGAAAAAACGTGTTATATGCAATAAGACCAAGTCGTTCTGGTCGATCCCCTGAAACCCCAAATACTCCCAAATCAAAGGTATACCATGTACACATTTGCCTTTACAAAATCATCAGGGGGGGGGGGGGGGGGGTAGCAGGGGGGGTACCCCGAAAACGCCTGGTTTAGGTCCGGTAAAGTAAGACACTGTGATCGTTACATAAACATGTTTCAGGTTCGGTAAAATAGATAGGGGGTCCTTACCTTAGCCAGAAGGTACTCAAAAAATTATAATTCCAATGATCCCATCGGCGATCGCGATTACCCGTATATATGTAATTACATGTGTTTACGGGAAACTATAGGTTTTGAGGCGAGCAGATCTGCTAGCGATTGCTTTGCAAGAGCTCCTCCCCCTCAGAGTGAGTCTTGATAGTCCAGTTCATTCATTGTCTCTACTGATCCCATTCTATCAGAGTTCAAAAGGTAGGCGATACTATACTGCCACCTGGTGAGATTCAATCGGCATTGCAATTCCAACGTAGGCAAATGAGCCAGGGAAGGCTAGAGTGATCCGGATGATCGTTTAGAACAGGGATCAAAGGGAAAAGACCAAAGGATCAAAAACCGTATTATTACGTTTTTGGCGCTCAAGCGGTGGCGGTGAAACGCGTAATATTATGTGTTTGGCGCCCAATGACTTAAGGGACAGAGAGACAAGGAACACACATACTGAGACAGGGAGTGGTAGAGCAGGGGAGAACAGTCCAAGAACAGGTGGCACGTTACAATAAGCACATCATTTAGTGGATGAGTCTACAAGGTCCTCATATGGATTATTTGATATTCAGACAGAACTCATTGTTGGACATGAAGCCCTTATGTAAAGATTCCATGTCTAACCATGTGTAATTTGAAGTCATTATAAAGAGGATTCTGTCAGATTTTGTTTACATTTCTTTTCAGTAGAATACTAGTTCTACACAGGGTCCAAATGGTGGTAGAAAATGTTTGTGTCATGAGTGCGTAAACAGAATTACACTTGTTTTATGCCACAGTGGAGCTGTTAGGATTTGAATAACTCAATGCTACTTCAATTGGATTAAAGTTACAACTCGCCTTTTTCACTAGGATTTCAACATCAATAAATAATTGGGAATTTTATTTACAGTATAAATATAATGAGACCGATGAGAATGAAAGAGAATTGACAAAACTGTGATGAGTCCGTTGGTGGTCTCCATTTTGTATTGATTTTCTGCGCCACCATGTCGGATCCATGGGAATTCTGCTGAACGGCATTACAGCACAAAGGAAACCTTTCCAGTCAACAAAAATAACTGCTTCATTAACCCTTTCACTACCACACTACAGAAGGTTAACCCCTTCACTACCACACTATAGGCGGTTAACCGTAAAACATAGATCACGGTGCCTGTGTATTTCTCTCTCTAGAGTTATGGTTGAGCCATGTCTCCTTGAACCTATAGTTGATGTACCACTGCAGTTAGAACTGATAGCGTTTAATTACAGTAGGTTACATTAGAAAAACATGTGTAAAACACCATTTTCTGTGGTATTGTTATCAACTTTGGACCTGTACTAGATAAGACTTCAGGCTATGGCCCCATTGTGTTTTCCAGCTAATACCTCTCTCAGCTGGAACCTGTAAGAGGCATCTGTTTGCAAAATAATTCAGACACAAAATAATAATATCAGTGTGTTCAAACAAACCTCTGTTGCACCATGTTTCCTTTCAAAAGAGGCCAGACTCTTGCATGTGCTATAAATGGTTCAAGAATAGCTTTCAGATAACTTTGGGTATGCAATCGACAGGTGTTTTATGCTAAATTTGCAGGAGTGGTAAGGATAAGGATAAGGTTAAGGATAATGATGAACTTTATTAATCCCCTTGGGGAAATTCGGTGACATACACATACAGCCCATAGCCTCATTAAACATATATTTCACAATCATTACATTATTATTATTTAATTTTTTTTAATCCTCTTTTTCTCCGCCTGATTTTCTATGCTTTTCCTCCCATCCCAATTTAGTCGTTATGCCAATTCCCCCCCTCCCCTACCTGGTCGTTGTGCGCATGTTCCCCCTACTGGTACAAGGGAACCCTGAAGTCTACCACATGCTTCCTCCGACACATGTGGAGACAGCCAACGGCTCTCTTTTCACCTGGCAGCGAGGACATTGGTGTAGCTAAGTGTAACGCATGGGAGGTCACGCTGCCTTCACCACTTCCTGCCTTTCGCTGAGCAGGCGCCCAGACCTGACCTGTAGGTGTCGCTGTCCACAACGCCAGATTACCACCCACGACTTCCCTCCCGCTAACTCAGCCAAACAAGTTAGTATGACGATCGGCCCAAGCCGCAGGCAATGCTGACTCCGGGAGTCGAGACCGCAGCCTCTTGCATTGGTGACGAGCGCAATCTCCACTACGCCACCCGACCGCCCATAATCATTACATTTTGACAGTAATAATGGTACACATAAATTCAAACAGGCATGTACATTTGTTGAAACATGTCAACTACAGTATATCTTGAGACAAGCGTATGTTAGTCCGCTGCAGATCAACAAGGCACTACACAAGAGATTAATTCTGTATGTACACTCGACCTGACTGTAAATGAGGGAAATCTCAGTTGCCTTTCGAGTTTAAATAAAGGTTTGAAATTAAATGAAACATCACCACGAGGCTGCTCTGCCTCCTCACATCACCACCAGGCTGCTCTCCTCACATCACCACCAGGCTGCTCTCCTCACATCACCACCAGGCTGCCTCCTCACATCACCACCAGGCTGCGCTGCTTCCTCACATCACCACCAGGCTGCTCTCCTCACATCACCACCAGGCTGCTTCCTCACATCACCACCAGGCTGCTTCCTCACATCACCACCAGGCTGCTCTCCTCACATCACCACCAGGCTGCCTCCTCACATCACCACCAGGCTGCCTCCTCACATCACCACCAGGCTGCCTCCTCACATCACCACCAGGCTGCCTCCTCACATCACCACCAGGCTGCGCTGCTCTCCTCACATCACCACCAGGCTGCTTCCTCACATCACCACCAGGCTGCTTCCTCACATCACCACCAGGCTGCTTCCTCACATCACCACCAGGCTGCTTCCTCACATCACCACCAGGCTGCCTCCTCACATCACCACCAGGCTGCTTCCTCACATCACCACCAGGCTGCTTCCTCACATCACCACCAGGCTGCTTCCTCACATCACCACCAGGCTGCCTCCTCACATCACCACCAGGCTGCTTCCTCACATCACCACCAGGCTGCTTCCTCACATCACCACCAGGCTGCTTCCTCACATCACCACCAGGCTGCTCTGCTCTCCTCACATCACCACCAGGCTGCCTCCTCACATCACCACCAGGCTGCTCTGCTCTCCTCACATCACCACCAGGCTGCCTCCTCACATCACCACCAGGCTGCTTCCTCACATCACCACCAGGCTGCGCTGCCTCCTCACATCACCACCAGGCTGCCTCCTCACATCACCACCAGGCTGCCTCCTCACATCACCACCAGGCTGCCTCCTCACATCACCACCAGGCTGCTCTGCTCTCCTCACATCACCACCAGGCTGCCTCCTCACATCACCACCAGGCTGCTCTGCTCTCCTCACATCACCACCAGGCTGCCTCCTCACATCACCACCAGGCTGCTCTCCTCACATCACCACCAGGCTGCCTCCTCACATCACCACCAGGCTGCCTCCTCACATCACCACCAGGCTGCTTCCTCACATCACCACCAGGCTGCGCTGCCTCCTCACATCACCACCAGGCTGCCTCCTCACATCACCACCAGGCTGCCTCCTCACATCACCACCAGGCTGCTTCCTCACATCACCACCAGGCTGCTTCCTCACATCACCACCAGGCTGCTTCCTCACATCACCACCAGGCTGCTTCCTCACATCACCACCAGGCTGCCTCCTCACATCACCACCATATTTCTATAATCTTTTCCACCGTTTTTCCCAGTCTGAGTGACGACTGTGATGAAATGAGTATCTGCAACCATTTTGTGATTGCTATCATAATAATAATATAATAATAATAACTATCATAATAATGATATAATAATAATAAGTACTATCATAATAATAATAATAATAATAATAATAATAATAATAATAATAATAATAATAATAATAATAATAATAATAATAATAATAATAATAATAATAATAATAATAATAATAATAATAATAATAATAATAATAATAATAATAATAATAATAATAATAATAAGTTCTATCATCTCCACTAAAACTCCTCTCCATCCCTCCTATATATTTTACTTCAACTTTTAGAAAATACTTTTAGAGTTACTTTTCAGAATGACTTTCAGATTCAAACATAAACAAATAGAGTTGGAACAGATGTATTTTTAGAACGTATTCCTAAATTGGCTGCAACAAGGTGCAACTATTTTTTATTTTTCAACACAGGCCCAGGTCTTAACCGTGCCATTTCGATTACATTTACTCAATACAGCGTTAGAAATGTTCACCGCGTGGGGTCTTTGAGGCACTGGGGCGGCTTCCGCCAGGGCTCTCCGCTCATACGTGTGAGAGCGTTAGTGCGCTACTTGAATACGTCCATTTTGGATCTGAATGTGAAGTCCCAGCGTGACAGCTGGGCATTGTGTTATTGATCTCTCTCTTCCTGTGGGACTTTTCCCTCCTTTAATAGCCTTTTCACCACACACACACACACACACACACACACACACACACACACACACACACACACACACACACACACACACACACACACACACACACACACACACACACGCACACACACGCACACACACACACAGAGACACACACACACACATACACCCCCCCTCTGTTTGTGGTGCTGACAAACTGGTCCTTTCAGGGATGCCAGAATGCGACATGGACCAGGCAATGGGACCAAGACAACAACAGCAGGAGGTGGCCTAGTGTCTGCAGCTGAGGTTCATAATCTAGCCCCAGTGATTTGTCACAGCGCTGCCATGATGCCAAGCAGCTTCTGCAGGAACAATGGCAACCTGTTCCTTCTCCCTCTCTCTCTCTCTCTCTCTCTCTCTCTCTCTCTCTCTCTCTCTCTCTCTCTCTCTCTCTCTCTCTCTCTCTCTCTCTCTCTCTCTCTCTCTCCCTCTCCCTCTCCCTCTCTCTCTCTCTCTCTCTCTCTCTCTCTCTCTCTCTCTCTCTCTCTCTCTCTCTCTCTCTCTCTCTCTCTCTCTCTCTCTCTCTCTCTCCTTTAGCGGCTTTTTAATTCCATCAAAAATATAAAGAGACCCCGGCAATCTCTCGTGTACATGAGCTGGATGGCGGTGCACGTCTCACTTCCAAGGGTATTAAGAGCCAAGAGTGTGTTCTTTGCCCTCTCTGCTTTCAGATAACATTTAATCTACGCAAAGGTTAATTAGATGACAGTGAGGAGGAGACAGTGTCAAGGATGGCTTTGTTACGGAGCTCTCAGAAACCCGAGCCGGGGAGAATAAATGTCACCTTGCTTGTCTACCCTGTGCCTATAGTCCCTGACATTTCACACAGTCATTAATGAGAAACAACTTGTTCCTGATATTTAAAACAAACATCAAAAGTTTAACTCTGTCGCTTTCAAGTGGGCTTTGATTGTGTGCGCGAGCTCCAGGATTCGGTACAGCAAGGTGAAGCTTTTCCTGTCTGTAAAGATCTTTTTTTCTCTCTCTTTCTCTCAAGTATGCCTGCGTCTCCTCGCCGAAGATCCCAGTAGCCTAGTGACAAACTGTCAAAAAGGGCTTTAGTGTTTTGAGATACCCATACTGGAGGTAGAACAAAACACAACAGTGTTTCTCCTCATCTCTAAGGTCTCACATGAAATGGATTCTTGTGTAAGAATATTTTACTCCAAAAATGGTTACATTCATAGATATTGTTATACACATATAAATAATAAAGCCTGGCTGTATGGGAGTTGAGGCATTTGAACTCATGTAGATTAATAATACAAGCTCTGAGAGCTTTCACACTTGATGTGCTAGTAGTCAGGATGTTCCTCTTCCTAACAGAAAACAACTGGATGTGAATATATGGATGCATGCAGGGAATATAGGCCTATGAAAGCATACCTAAAATATGTGGAAATGTAAAAAATTAAGATCTATGGTCAGATAACCAGTTTGGTTTTAAAGCTAAATATGGCACTGACTTGGATATATATGCCTTAAAGGAAATGATAAACAAATGAGTTAATCCGATCTTTTGTGTTTTATTGATGAGTCCAAAACCTTTGATCGTGTTAATCATAGAAAGTTGTTTGTTAAATTGAGTCAAAGAGGGGTGTCCCAATACATTGTGAGAATTCCAAATATGCAGGTACAATGGAGCAATAGCGTCTCAGCCCCATTTAGGATTAGGAATGGTGTCAGACAAGGAGGAATGTTGTCCCCAGTTCTTTTTCATCTATATATGCATGATCTGCACAAGCAATCCTAAGTCTGTAATACTGGGAGCATGATTGAAAATACCAATTTTTTTTTTTTTTTTTTTATTTATCCTTTATTTATCCAGGAATGTCCCATTGAGATACAAGATCTCTTCTTCCAGGGAGTCCTGACCAACACAGCACACAACAAGTTTCAACATAAAACAGGGCATTAAACAAAAAACATACAATTCAAATATAAATACAGAGGGTCATTTGTGCAGTGGCAAGGAGCATAATCACATCAACAATAGCATCAGGTAAAACAGTTACATGTTTCATAAAGGGCTAATCGTAGCATACCTTTAAAAGCATTCACAGTAGGAAGTGCCTGTAGACAAAGTTTCACTTGCAGCGTATTCCATAAAAAGGGAGCATAGTGGGAGAATGCAGCTTTACCAAACTATATAATGTATGCAGATACCAAAGTCAGCCCACTTCTCACTGGCTTCCCATTGCCGCATGAATCCGCTTCAAGGTTCTTGACCTGCTGTTCCGTGCAACGAGGGGAACGGATCCCTCCTACCTCCAGTCAGTGGTCTCTAACTACACACCCTCAAGATCGCTCCGCTCTACATCCTCTGGCCGCCCGAGACACACTCCTATTTGGGCTCCTCCTGAGTGTTAGGAACTGGTTACAGGTAGGCTCAAATGCACAACACGGGAGACAGAGGAAAAGTTAACGCACTCCAGTGCTGTGTGTGTGTGTGTGTGTGTGTGTGTGTGTGTGTGTGTGTGTGTGTGTGTGTGTGTGTGTGTGTGTGTGTGTGTGTGTGTGTGTGTGTGTGTGTGTGTGTGTGTGTGTGTGTGTGTGTGTGTGTGTGTGTGTGTGTGTGTGTGTGTGTGTGTGTGTGTGTGTCTTGAGCTTGGTGGGTGGGTATCCGTGACCGGTGGGAAGCAGGGGGGTGAAGCTGTGAGGATAAGGGAGAGAGAGACGGGGTAAGTATTCAACGGAAAAACGAGGGGAAGCATACAGAAAAAACACGAGACAAAAACACAGGGGAAACATGACACGTCAAAAATCATGGAACATGTGGAGACACGAAAAAACACGACAGGAGTAAGGTTAACATGATGATGAAAAAAGCATATGCAATAGAGGTAATCTCAAGATACTTGCCAGGCCGTCAATAAACGAAGATCTGACGCTGATGCATGGAGATCCTGGTCTTCTTGTAGATGAATTGAAAATGGGGGACCCTGATGTAAACAAGACGAAAGTCTTTCTCTGGTCTGCATCCCCTTAACAATTGTATGTATTGAGCTGTACTGTACTGTACCCATTCTGCAATCTGTTAATAAACTTTTCAATCAATCAATCAATCAATGGTGTGTTGATTAGACTGGAGGTGCGGAGTCTCCATCCATCAGCGTGATGATTATCAGCTGTGCCTTTTGAGCGTGCGCCGAATTGCAGGGAGTGAAGGGGACAGACACAGGGTTAGAGACAGACACAGGGGTGTGTGAGGGAGACAGAGAGGCTTGTGCAGGTGAAACCGTAACACTGAGGGGTCATCGAAGTGAAGCAGGCTATTCTCTGTCCTCACTCTGCGATGGTGGAACGAACTTATCACCAGAGTCTGGACAGCTGAAACGCACCCAATTTTCCACTGTTGAATAAAAACCGACTTCTTCAATCAATATCTGAATAGGAAAATAACCATCTTACTGTCTTTTACTATTATGTACTTTGCTACTATGTCTATATACTACTATTTACTGTGTACTATGCTACTATGCCTATACTACTACCTACAATGCTACTATGTCTATACTACTATTTACTGTTTACTATGCCTATACTACTACCTACAATGCTACTATGTCTATACTACTATGCATTCAGAGTGTATAGCACTCAAGTTCGACACAGTTTGACCAAAAATACCACTAACCGTTAGCTGCAAGAGGTGTACCCTTCCTGCTGATTTGTTGTACACAATTTGTAAGTTGCTTTGGATAAAAGCATCAGCTAAATGTAAGTGTATTGCAGATGATCTTGTGGTCTTTAGTCGAAGTAGCGTTTGTCTCCAGCAGCGTCTTACTATATTCCTTTCTAACCTTCTGTAGTGTGGTAGTGAAAGGGTTAACCTTCTGTAGTGTGGTAGTGAAAGGGTTAACCTTCTGTAGTGTGGTAGTGAAAGGCTTAACCGTATGTAGTGTGATAGTAAAGGGTTAACCTTATGTAGTGTGGTAGTGAAAGGGTTAACTGTATGTAGTGTGATAGTAAAGGGTTTGTGAGGATTCGCCTGTTCCCTGAACTGTTCCCTGTCTACTCTCCCTCACCAGCCCCCACCCTTGCGATGATTTACTCTCCTCTACTCTTCACCAGCCCCCACCCTTGGACTACCTTCACGCAGCTGTCATAGTTTATGATTAGCGCCCCAGAGGGCTTTATATACCTGGACCTCCCTTCCAGTCCTGGTCGCGTCGTTCTGTATCTGTGTTCACTCTGTGTTCATGGAGTTCTGTACGTTACCATCCTGTACGTTACCATCACCTGCCGCGTCTCCGGCGTGAGACGACGTGCCAGCCATCACCACCTGTCGCCGTTTGCCTGGAGTGGGACACCGTCTTCGCTCTCTAATTCTCTACGGGAGGTTTTCCAGTGTTCCCACTCCAGACGTCAAGCCGGCGCGTCATCGCTCCCTATTTTCCACGGGAGGATGGCATCTCTTCGCCCCGGTCCCCTGGGACCCCTTTGTTCTGCGTTGCCCGGCCCCCCCGAGGAGGAGGATCTCCGTGCCTGGAGTGGGACACCGCCTTCGCTCTCTAATTCTCTACGGGAGGTTGCCAGTGTTCCCACTCCAGACGTCAAGCCGGCGCGTCATCGCTCCCTATTTCCACGGAAGGATGGCGCCTCTTCCCCCCGGCCTCCGCTGTCGGGCCCCTGTCTCAAGTCAAGTCAAGTCAAGTCTCCGTGCCCGGCCCCCCCGAGGAGGAGGAAGAGGATCTCCGTGCCTGGAGTGGGACACCGCCTTCGCTCTCTAATTCTCTACGGGAGGTTGCCAGTGTTCCCACTCCAGACGTCAAGCCGGCGCGCCATCGCTCCCTAATTCTCTACGGGAGGATGGCGCCTCTTCCCCCCGGCCTCCGCTGTCGGGCCCCTGTCTCAAGTCAAGTCAAGTCTCCGTGCCCGCCCCCCCCCCCGAGGAGGAGGAAGAGGATCTCCATGCCTGGAGTTGGACACCGCCTTTGCTCTCTAATTCTCTACGGGAGGTTGCCAGTGTTCCCACTCCAGACGTCAAGCCGGCGCGTCATCGCTCCCTAATTCTCTACGGGAGGATGGCGCCTCTTCCCCCTGGCCTCCGCTGTCGGGCCCCTGTCTCAAGTCAAGTCAAGTCAAGTCTCCGTGCCCGGCCCCCCCGAGGAGGAGGAAGAGGATCTCCGTGCCTGGAGTGGGACACCGCCTTCGCTCTCTAATTCTCTACGGGAGGTTGCCAGTGTTCCCACTCCAGACGTCAAGCCGGCGCGTCATCGCTCCCTATTTCCACGGGAGGATGGCGCCTCTTCCCCCCGGCCTCCGCTGTCGGGCCCCTGTCTCCGTACCAGGCCTCCGCCGTCGGGCCCCTGTCTCCGTGCCCGGCCCCCGCTGTCGGGCCCCTGTCTCCATACCAGGCCTCCGCCGTCGGGCCCCTGTCCCCGTGACAGGCCCCCGCCGTCGGGCCCCTGCCTCCGTGCCCGGCCTCCGCTGTCGGGCCCCTGTCTCCGTGCCCGGCCCCCGCCGTCGGGCCCCTGTCCCCTTGCCAGGCCTCCGCCGTCGGAACCCTGTCCTCATCCCTGTAAGCAGCCCTGGCCCGTAGCCCTGGCCCTTAGCCTTTGTCCCTGACACTTAGCCCTGTCCCTTAGCCTGTTCGCCTCTTAAAGGCACAGTGCCGCATTTTCATTATTTCCTTGACTCTAGTGTTTTGTGTTCTCCCCTGTTCCCCTCCCCAGTGCCCCTGGTCCTAGTCCTTGACATGTAGCCCTGGCCCTGTCCTTTAGCCCTAGTCCCTTAGCCTGTTCGCCTCTTAAAGGCACAGTGCCGCATTTTCCTTATTTCCTTGACTCTAGTGTTTTGTGTTCTCCCCTGTTCCCCTCTCCAGTGCCCCTGGTCCTAGTCCTTGACATTTAGCCCTGGCCCTGTCCTTTAGCCCTAGTCCCTAGCCTGTTCGCCTCTTAAAGGCACAGTGCCGCATTTTCCAGTTTTCCTTGACTCTCGTGTTTTGTGTTCTCCCCTGTTCCCCTCTCCAGTGCCCCTGGTCCTGGTCCTTGACATTTAGCCCTGGCCCTGTCCCTTAGCCCTAGTCCCTTAGCTTGTTCGCCTCTTAAAGGCACAGTGCCGCATTTTCCCTATTTCCTTGACTCTAGTGTTTTTGTGTTCTCCCCTGTTCCCCTCTCCAGTGCCCCTGGTCCTGGTCCTTGACATTTAGCCCTGGCCCTGTCCCTTAGCCCTAGTCCCTTAGCTTGTTCGCCTCTTAAAGGCACAGTGCCGCATTTTCCCTATTTCCTTGACTCTAGTGTTTTTGTGTTCTCCCCTGTTCCCCTCTCCAGTGCCCCTGGTCCTGGTCCTTGACATTTAGCCCTGGCCCTGTCCTTTAGCCCTAGTCCCTTAGCCTGTTCGCCTCTTAAAGGCACAGTGCCGCATTTTCCAGTTTTCCTTGACTCTAGTGTTTTTTGTGTTCTCCCATAAAGGGACTGTTCCGCCTTTTGTTCTATAATAAAGATTTGCCCTGTTTTGGCTTACTCTCATACCTGTCTTGTGTTGTGCGATTGGGGTCGGTTACAAACCATAACAGTACGACCCGACCCGTCGACGACCCCAGCCAGCACAGACAGTGTATGTGAGTTAGCCCCTGTTAGTTCCCTCTAACCCACTCTAGCTCCCTTTAGTTCCCTCTAGCTCCCTCTAGTTCCCCTGTTAGTTCCCCTGTTAGTTCCCCTGTTAGTTCCCCTGTTAGTTCCCCTGTTGACTCCCCTGTTAGCCTTCCCCTGTTAGTTCCCCTGTTAGTTCCCCTGTTAGTTCCCCTGTTAGTTCCCCTGTTGACTCCCCTGTTAGCCTCGTTAGCTCCCCTGTTAGCTACCCTGTTCCCCACAGCTAGGACTGTCCTTCCAGCTAGCTTGTTCTCCTTTGCTAGTCCAGCCCTGTCTGCTAGCCTAGCTCCGGCAGCTAGCGCAGCCTCTATGCTAATGTAGCAGTACAGCTAGCATAGGCCCTGTAGCTAGCAATGCTCTGGCAGCTACCCAGTCCCTCTGCTAGCCCCACTTTAGGTGTGCTTCCCCTGCTAGCATGGCCCAGTTTTTTTTTTTTTGTTGCCTTGTCTTGTCCCCTGCCCCGCTGTCTGATTCCGTAGTGTTCTGACCCGTCATGGTAGTGTTCTGACCGTCATGTTGGTGTTCTGACCGTCATGTTAGTGTTCTGCCTCGTCATGTTAGTGTTCTGCCTCGTCATGTTAGTGTTCTGACCGTCATGTTAGTGTTCTGCCCCGTCGTGTTAGTGTTCTGGCCCGTCATGGTAGTGTTTCGGTCGCCCGGTGGCTCCCGTGGAGGGGGAGGTACTGTGAGGATTCGCCTGTTCCCTGAACTTTTCCCTGTCTACTCTCCCTCACCAGCCCCCACCCTTGCGATGATTTACTCTCCTCTACTCTTCACCAGCCCCCAACCTTGGACTACCTTCACGCAGCTGTCATAGTTTATGATTAGCGCCCCAGAGGGCTTTATATACCTGGACCTCCCTTCCAGTCCTGGTCGGGTCGTTCTGTATCTGTGTTCACTCTGTGTTCATGGAGTTCTGTACGTTACCATCCTGTACGTTACCATCACCTGCCGCGTCTCCGGCGTGAGACGACGTGCCAGCCATCACCACCTGTCGCCGTTTGCCTGGAGTGGGACACCGTCTTTGCTCTCTAATTCTCTACGGGAGGTTTTCCAGTGTTCCCACTCCAGACGTCAAGCCGGCGCGTCATCGCTCCCTATTTTCCACGGGAGGATGGCATCTCTTCGCCCCGGTCCCCTGGGACCCCTTTGTTCTGCGTTGCCCGGCCCCCCCGAGGAGGAGGAAGAGGATCTCCGTGCCTGGAGTGGGACACCGCCTTCGCTCTCTAATTCTCTACGGGAGGTTGCCAGTGTTCCCACTCCAGACGTCAAGCCGGCGCGTCATCGCTCCCTATTTCCACGGGAGGATGGCGCATCTTCCCCCCGGCCTCCGCTGTCGGGCCCCTGTCTCAAGTCAAGTCAAGTCTCCGTGCCCGGCCCCCCCGAGGAGGAGGAAGAGGATCTCCGTGCCTGGAGTGGGACACCGCCTTCGCTCTCTAATTCTCTACGGGAGGTTGCCAGTGTTCCCACTCCAGACGTCAAGCCGGCGCGTCATCGCTCCCTAATTCTCTACGGGAGGATGGCGCCTCTTCCCCCCGGCCTCCGCTGTCGGGCCCCAGTCTCAAGTCAAGTCAAGTCAAGTCTCCGTGCCCGGCCCCCCCGAGGAGGAGGAAGAGGATCTCCGTGCCTGGAGAGGGACACCGCCTTCGCTCTCTAATTCTCTACGGGAGGTTGCCAGTGTTCCCACTCCAGACGTCAAGCTGGCGCGTCATCGCTCCCTAATTCTCTACGGGAGGATGGCGCCTCTTCCCCCCGGCCTCCGCTGTCGGGCCCCTGTCTCAAGTCAAGTCAAGTCAAGTCTCCGTGCCCGCCCCCCCCCCCGAGGAGGAGGAAGAGGATCTCCGTGCCTGGAGTGGGACACCGCCTTCGCTCTCTAATTCTCTACGGGAGGTTGCCAGTGTTCCCACTCCAGACGTCAAGCCGGCGCGTCATCGCTCCCTATTTCCACGGGAGGATGGCGCCTCTTCCCCCCGGCCTCCGCTGTCGGGCCCCTGTCTCCGTACCAGGCCTCCGCCGTCGGGCCCCTGTCCCCGTGACAGGCCTCCACCGTCGGGCCCCTGTCTCCGTGCCCGGCCCCCGCTGTCGGGCCCCTGTCTCCGTACCAGGCCTCCGCCGTCTGGCCCCTGTCCCCGTGACAGGCCCCCGCCGTCGGGCCCCTGCCTCCGTGCCCGGCCTCCGCTGTCGGGCCCCTGTCTCCGTGCCCGGCCCCCGCCGTCGGGCCCCTGTCCCCTTGCCAGGCCTCCGCCGTCGGAACCCTGTCCTCATCCCTGTAAGCAGCCCTGGCCCGTAGCCCTGGCCCTTAGCCTTTGTCCCTGACACTTAGCCCTGTCCCTTAGCCTGTTCGCCTCTTAAAGGCACAGTGCCGCATTTTCCTTATTTCCTTGACTCTAGTGTTTTGTGTTCTCCCCCTGTTCCCCTCCCCAGTGCCCCTGGTCCTAGTCCTTGACATTTAGCCCTGGCCCTGTCCTTTAGCCCTAGTCCCTTAGCCTGTTCGCCTCTTAAAGGCACAGTGCCGCATTTTCCTTATTTCCTTGACTCTAGTGTTTTGTGTTCTCCCCTGTTCCCCTCTCCAGTGCCCCTGGTCCTAGTCCTTGACATTTAGCCCTGGCCCTGTCCTTTAGCCCTAGTCCCTTAGCCTGTTCGCCTCTTAAAGGCACAGTGCCGCATTTTCCAGTTTTCCTTGACTCTAGTGTTTTGTGTTCTCCCCTGTTCCCCTCTCCAGTGCCCCTGGTCCTGGTCCTTGACATTTAGCCCTGGCCCTGTCCCTTAGCCCTAGTCCCTTAGCCTGTTTGCCTCTTAAAGGCACAGTGCCGCATTTTCCTTATTTCCTTGACTCTAGTGTTTTTGTGTTCTCCCCTGTTCCCCTCTCCAGTGCCCCTGGTCCTGGTCCTTGACATTTAGCCCTGGCCCTGTCCTTTAGCCCTAGTCCCTTAGCCTGTTCGCCTCTTAAAGGCACAGTGCCGCATTTTCCAGTTTTCCTTGACTCTAGTGTTTTTTGTGTTCTCCCATAAAGGGACTGTTCCGCCTTTTGTTCTATAATAAAGATTTGCCCTGTTTTGGCTTACTCTCATACCTGTCTTGTGTTGTGCGATTGGGGTCGGTTACAAACCATAACAGGGTTAACCTTCTGTAGTGTGGTAGTGAAAGTGCTAACCCGTTGTCGTGTGGCAGTGAAAGGGTTAACCTTCTGTAACCTTCTGTACTGTCGCAGTGAAAGGGTTAACCATTTGGTAGTGCGGTAGTGAAAGGGTTAAGTTCTGTGTATGGTGTGGAACACAATATCAAATATAATGCCAGGAAGAGTGTTGTCATGATATGTAGAACCAAGGAGAACCAAAGAGGACATGTGTATAAAATGTCCTGATTTAGAATTGTCTAATAATAATCTTGGTGTTTGTAATACGGTCAAATATCTTGGGAATTTTATTACAGAACAAATGACAGATGATGATATTTATAGGCAATGCTGCATGATGTACGCACATGCAAACATTCTGCCACGTAAGTTTAGTGTGTGTACAGATGGAGTGAAAATGTCCCTGTTCAGAGCATATTGTACACCACTCTATACTGCACACTTGTGGTCACATTACAAAAGAAGCAAGATTACAGAAACTTCAAGTAGCTTATAAAGATGCCATGAGAATATTACTGAAGAGACCTAGATGGTGAGTGAGATGTTTGTGGCCGCAGGAGTCTCAAGTTCAAGTTTCAAGTTCAAGTTTCTTTAATAGTTGTCATACAGAAGTACAGAATACTTTTATACAAAATGCTTCTTACTGTTACGCTCCAGAGACTGTGCAAGACAAGATAAGTATGAAATAAAATAACATAGTATAGCATGTAAATTAGAAGTAAAAAAATTAGGTCACAGTGTTCAGTATAGACATATGTACAATGTTTGATGCAGAATAGACGTAACTGAGTTACTATATAATATACAATATACTATGCAGTGTACTAATATACAATACTATATAGTGCAAGGCAGAAATGGGATGAGGTGCAATTTAGGTACAATTTACAGTAGGTGTACGAGTTGTAGTGCAAATCCTTTATCAATAAATATAAAGTGTGTTTGTGTGATCTAAAGTGTGGAGAGTGGGTGCTGCAGTGTGTTGTTTGTTTAAGTGAGTGTGTGCGTGTGGGTGTGTGTGCTGTGTGCATTTGATGGTTGTTGCATAATGTTTATTGTTCGTTTAGCAGCCTGATGGCCTGGGGATAGAAGCTTCTTCTGAGTCTTTCTGTGCTCGCCTTAAGACTCCGGTATCGCTTGCCTGACCGCAGCAGTTCAAAGAGGCAGTTGTTCGGGTGGCTGGAGTCCTTGATGATTCTCTTAGCCTTCCCCCTGCACCGCTTGTTGTAAATGTTCTGGAGGGTGGGAAGCCCCCCTCCAATTGTGCATTCGGCTGAACGTGTCACTCTTTGTAGTCTGCTACGGTCTTGTGCAGTGCTATTCCCAAACCAGGAGGTGATGTTGCCAGTCAGGATGCTCTCTATTGCAGCGGTTCTCAACAGGGGTTCCGCGGCACACAGGGGTGCCGCGGAGAGCTGCCAGGGGTTCCGCGAGATGCCTGATGGGAATGTTTCTTTAAGAATATAGAATGACAACTATTAACTAAACAAATAGTCTATCTAGTGCTTCATGTGTATACAATAATTGCCTAATCTAATAACATGAACTAAAAAAGAAATCGATCAAAATGTCTTCACACGTTTCGTAAAGTTATTATAGAAACAACTTAACGTCCGTGTCAGGAGTCATTGCTTTTACCAACAGATTTTCCAACGCATTTCCAGAGAAGTCGCATTCGTGTGACGTCACATCACAGGTCCTATCTCCGTTACAGAGCCGGCTCTGATCCGTTATCAATGAATTGCAAAGCGGGCGGCTGTCGTGATAATAATTACTAAATGCATTCAGTGCTGGATCTAATCAAATGGATTTATCGAGACACGTTATGGAAAGTTCAAGACCGGATCACAAGCGTGCTAATTACACGCTTGGGCTACGGTGATGGGCTACTCGCCAAGTGCAGACAAAGTGAGTGTATCCGCTGCTGTGTTATTATTATGATACAAAATGTGAATGAATGAATGAAAACTGTATTTAACAGATAAACAGTAAAAGGCACTCTGCAGATTACATTTATATATAGCTGTTTTATAAGTCAACATTGTATCGCCGACCGTCAACAAAGAATGGCAGGATGTGATGTCATAATCAAGCGTCACCTCGCTAGAATAATATTTCCAACGTGAAACGCAAAGCTGAATTTTCACACAAAATGGACACGTTTTTGACTCGTCCATCGAAACAGGTTACAGTTACCGATACCAATTCAGTACCTTCTATTACCAATTCGACCGCTGAGATTGACCCAGTCTTGGACACAGAAGATGATGACACAGAAGCTGTTAATAATAAAAAGCTATAAGTCAAGATAGACTGCGCTCACAAAATATAACACTGGGTGCTGTAATCCCGTGGAGTATAATAGAAAAAGAAAGCAATACGCTTGGACCAGCACTCACAGATTTTGGTTATTTAATGGCAGCCTGAAACAAACATGTTTCGGAACAATTATGTTCCTTCCTCAGTGTTGCTATCCATCAACACTGAGGAAGGAACATAATTGTTCCGAAACATGTTTGTTTCAGGCTGCCATTAAATAACCAAAATCTGTGAGTGCTGGTCCAAGCGTATTGCTTTCTTTTTCTTCTTCAATAATAAAAAGCTAAAATGTTCGGCTAAACCAAAACTGGCAAAATGTCGGAAATATGAAGATGGTTACCTTAATTATGGCTTTGTTGTATTCACTGGGAGCAAAAGCTCACCACAACCACAATGTGTCATTTGTTCTCAAGTGCTGTCCAACAAGTCTTTGGCACCCTCCAAGTTAATCAGACATTTACAGACAAAACATGGCCATTACAAGGACAAGACCAGGGATTTTTTTGAGCGAAAGGCAAAAGAGCTGTGTGGTACACAAGCAGGGATTAAAGAGAGTACCGCTGTGGATAAGAAACTGCTTAAAATATCATATGTCGTGGCCCAGAAGATAGCTCAAGATAAAAAGCCTCATACTATCGGGGAAACCTTGGTTATGCCTTGTGCAACTGAGATAGTCAGAGAATTGTTTGGAGAGGAAGAGGCCAAGCAGTTATCAAAAATACCGATGTCAAATGACACCGTTAAACGCCGCATCTCGTCAATGTCGGAGGATATAATGGTACAGTGCGCTGCACGCCTTCGTGGAAATGATTTTGCCATCCAATTAGACGAGTCGACAGACGTGTCTAAAATGTCCCATCTACTCTCATACGTTCGCTATGAATGGGAAAAGGAGATAAGGGAAGACTTTTTGTTTTGTAAAGAGCTCAAGACGACTACAACGGCAAAAGATGTTTTTGAAGCACTGGATGATTTCATGAGGTCAAATGGAATAAGCTGGAGCAACTGCATTGGAGTGTGCACAGATGGAGCCGCGGCAATGACAGGCAGACACACCGGAGTAGTTCAAAGAATAAAAGCTGTCGCTCCCCGTGCCGTCTCAATGCATTGTGTTCTGCACAGAGACGCGCTTGCCGCAAAGGACATTGATCCCAGGCTCCACGAAGTTTTGAACAATGCTGTGACCATTGTGAACTTTGTTAAAGCAAGAGCCACAAACTCCAGGTTATTCACTGCCCTCTGTGAAGAGATGGGTTCTGACTATCATTCCCTGCTCATGTATACTGAGGTAAGATGGCTGTCCCGGGGAAACATGTTGATGCGCCTGTTCAGCCTCAGGGAGGAACTGCATACCTTCCTTTCAGACAAGAAACCTGAACTGGCTGAGCTCCTCAAGGATGAGAAGTGGTTGGCTCGAACTCAGCTACCTTGCAGACATCTTTAATGAAACAAACAAACTCAACAAAACAATGCAGGGTGGAAACACAAACATCATTACCCAGCATGAAAGAGTGGAGGCTTTCAAAAGAAAGTTACAAATGTGGAAAAGTCGAGCCTCATCAGGAATCACTGATATGTTCAAACAGTTGCATGCCTTCCTTCAGGAGAAAAACATGGATTTCAGAACCATTAAGCGCCAGGTAACAGCACACTTGTCAGGGATGTTGGACAAGTTCAACAGTTATTTCCCTGAACTCAGCGAGGAGGAAGTAGCTACCTACCTGTGGATAAAGAACCCCTTTACAGACGACATCGAGATGAAGCTTCCTGACACATATCCATCCAAACTCTTGGAAGAACTCATTGATATATCATCTGATGCCACCTGGAGAGCTCGTTTCGGTGAAGTGCCCCTGGAAACATTTTGGTCAGAGTGTGGTGCTGAGTACCAAGTAACTCACGATGCAGCACTTAAGGTGTTGATACCATTCAGCACCACATATTTGTGTGAAGCTGGATTTTCATCCATGACAGCTCTCAAAACCAAATATAGGGCCAAGTTGAGCCTTGAGGATGACATGCGTGTTGCCTTGTCATCGATCTCCCCACGTATTGACCGTATCATTAGCCAGAAGCAGCAGCAGACCTCACACTGAGCTAGAAATGTCCACAAGTGCTTATTTTCTGTATTTATTTATAATTTGAGACATTTTGAGAAATGGTCACACTAGTTATTTTTTTTGGAAAACAGTGCAGCTGCAACAGATAGCACTTTATTGATATTTTTCTGTATTTTAAAAAGAAATACATGCTTTTCTGTTTGAGAAATGGTCACACTAGTTTTCTTTTTTTTAAACAGTGCAGCTGCAACAGATAGCACTTTATTGATATTTTTCTGTATTTAAAAAAATAAATACATGATTTTCTGTTTGAGAAATGGTCACAATGTTATTTGTATAGAAAACAGTGCAGCTGCAACAGATAGCACTTTATTGATATTTTTCTGTATTTAAAAAAATAAATACATGATTTTCTGTTTGATAAATGGTCACACTATGTTATTTTTTATGGAAAACAGTGCAGCTGCAACAGATAGCACTTTATTGATATTTTTCTGTATTTAAAAAAATAAATACATGATTTTCTGTTTGATAAATGGTCACACTATGTTATTTTTATGGAAAACGGTGCAGCTGCAACAGATAGCACTTTATTGATATTTTTCTGTATTTAAAAAAAATACATGATCTTCTGTTTGAGAAATGGTCACACTATTGCTATATTTATTTATACATTTAGACCTGAAACGCCTGCTAATAATGCATTATATAGCCTGCATATACACACAAATGTGTTTCCCGGTTTCAATGGGTTAAATAAACGTTATTTTGAAAGCAAGCACTTTTGTCATCATTATAGCAAAAAAGACAGGACCGCAAAAGTCTTTATCGTATGTAGGGGTGCCCCGGAATATTTTTTTGGACACAGGGGTGCCTTGGCAGCAGAAAGGTTGAGAACCCCTGCTCTATTGTACATGAGTAGAAGTTCCTAAGGATCTTCTGACTGACTTGGAACTTCCTTAGGCGCCTGAGGAAGTAGAGGCGTTGTCGTGCCTTCTTCACAACACTGTCAATGTGTGTGGTCCATGTCAAGTCCTCGGATATGTGGGCTCCGAGGTACTTGAAACTGTTCACTCTCTCAACCGGTGCCCCGTCGATGCTGAGGGGGCTGTAGTCCTTGACCCCCGACCTCCTGAAGTCCACAATCATCTCTTTTGTTTTGCTGATGTTCAGGGAGAGGCAGTTCTCCTGACACCACTGTGACAGATTCTCTACCTCTTCCAGGTAGGCCCTCTCGTCGTTGGCAGAGATCAGGCCCACTACTACTGTGTCATCAGCAAATTTGATGATTGTGTTGTTGTTTCCGCTGTGCCACGCAGTCATGTGTGTACAGGGAGTAGAGGAGGGGGCTCAGAACACAGCCCTGGGGGGCCCCTATGTTGAGCGTGATGGATGAGGAGGTGCAGTTGCCTGCTCTTACCACCTGGGGTCTGCCCGTCAGGAAGTCCAAGACCCACTGGCAGAGGTCATAGTTCAAGCCCAGGTCCCTGAGCTTGGCTATGAGTTTGGAGGGGACTATGGTATTGAATGCTGAGCTGTAGTCGATGAACAGCATTCTCACATAGTTCCCCTGCCTCTTGTCCAGGTGTGATGCTGCTGTGTGCAGCACATGGGCTATGGCGTCCTCCGTGGACCTGTTGGGGCGATATGCAAATTGCAGGGGGTCCAGGTTGATGGGTCTTGGGTAAGCTGTTTCAGGAAATCTTAAATGACTCAGTAAATGAGATCATCTTGGTTGTGTCTAATATAAGGTTTAGCAGCAACACGTTTTCTATCCCAGAAAATGAAACACTGACAAGTGGCGGCACTAATGTTAGTAATGTAACACCACCCAGTATCTGGGATGAGAAGAATACTGACAAATTCAACCCAAATAAAAGTAATCATTGAGAAAATGTATTTGTTCCCATCTTACTTACTTACTTACTTATGCCTTTTACCCCATTTGGGGCATTGGCCGTCAACAAGGGTTCTCCAAGCATCCCGATCCTGAGCCAACCTCTCCAGCTGGCCCCAGGAGTGTCCCATCTTCTTGGCATCATCTTCCAAGTCTCTGCGCCAGGTGTTTCGTGGTCGACCTCTCTTTTTTTTCTCTTGGGGGTTCCATTGTCTTGTGATGCTCAGGGATGGTTATGATGGAGTGTATGGCCAATCCATCTCCAACTCCGTTGGATCATCTCTTTCTCTGCTGGCTGTTGTTGTGTTCGTTGCCACAGGTCTTTGTTGCTGATGGTGTTCCCATCTTACTTTGCATATTAGACCTTCCATGTGCGGATGTGCTCACACTTAAAGAATTTGACATGCACCAATCACCTACCAGCACTCTGCCCATCACATGCTATAATAGGCGGCAAATGCCAGAAATGACCCTCCCCCATTCCTTTCACACATTGGGTTGCACCTCACATAAATTACGCTTCTTCAACGGTGACTTCAAGATAACAAAGAGTGACGTAGAGATGTCCCAATGGCTCCTTTCAGGGCCAACGCCACTTCCTCTCCGGCGCTCCTGAATCCCGGTGATCTCCCATCTGCTGCCTGGTGTGCCTAGGTGAGCCCCATGCCTCGAGTGCCTTGGACTCAGATGATTGCAGCCAATCTTGTCCAGGGAGATGAGAAGATGGCACTCCTGCATCGTGCACCAGGAGATCTGGCGTTGACTCCCCCCCCTGCCTCCTGTGCCTTGGCCCTTGTTACTGACTGCCAGCTCTGTTGTGCCCCCAATGAGACACAGCTGCAAGCCAACTTCCCCGAGATGATCAGGGCTGCATTGGTGGTGAACGGGATTCCCCTTCCAGTGCCCCTGCTCTGCCCCACACCTGATCATATGGTGGGTGATGATCAGAAAGCTCTGCCCCACGCCTGATCATATAGTGGGTGATGATCAGAAAGCTCTGCCCCACGCCTGATCATATAGTGGGTGATGATCAGAAAGCTCTGCCCCATGCCTGATCATATAGTGGGTGATGATCAGAAAGCTCTGCCCCACACCTGATCATATAGTGGGTGATGATCAGAAAGCTCTGCCCCACGCCTGATCATATAGTGGGTGATGATCAGAAAGCTCTGCCCCATACCTGATCATATAGTGGGTGATGATCAGAAAGCTCTGCCCCATGCCTGATCATATAGTGGGTGATGATCAGAAAGCTCTGCCCCACGCCTGATCATATAGTGGGTGATGATCAGAAAGCTCTGCCCCACGCCTGATCATATGGTGTGAACACTAACCGAACCAAATTCACCCCCCCCCCTGGATAGCACAAAGTCTACTGAACTAGGTGTGAAAGCGCCCACAACCAGGAACAGTCCCCCCCCCCACATTAGATCTGCCCAGAGTCTAGAGGCTTCTAAATCACTGCTTAAAACGCACCTTTTTTCCCTGGCCTTTGACCAGAGTTAGCCTGCCACCTGTACATTATGTTTGCTGTTACTCAATCAGCAGACATTTATTTTATTTTCTCTTTTATATGGCACCTTGCACTTGTTTTCTTAGTGTACTATGCCCTTTTCTGTGATTTTAGTGTATTTTATTTGTTACTGCATTGTAGGTGTTTTTTATTGTGTCCTACCGGTAAAAGCACTTTGGTTGGCTTTTAGTCATGTGCTATATAAATAAAGCTGACTTGACTTGACTTGACATTGTAAATTCAATACCTTGGCAGGATGACCACAGAAACAAGATATATTGTTGTTGATAATTATCCTTGTAATTCTTGTAGTGCCTTGAAGGCATTTCCTTTTCACACAATTTATGATCAAACTGACAAGTTAATTTAGCCAGATCCAGGAATTTAACACTATTGTTTTAAATTCTGTAATAATGAGTTGGCCAAAAATAAACTAAAGTCATTAATTTGGTCATCCTCAGACGGGTTTGCCAGCGGAGATTCCAACCATCCCGGTCCTCCATACGTCCGGCCAGTTCCGTAGAGCTCTCCACTTCTGCGTCCTTCCTCAGTACGTCCATGTATGTTGGCCGTGGGACATCCTCTTGGTCGGTGCCCGTGTGTTTGGCTCCCAGAGCACCAGCTTGCTAGCCGGAAGTTCCTGGTGTCGGTGGCAGTGACCTGCAAGTTTAATCCTCCTGGATGCCACCTTGTCACTCAGCCTTGGTAGTCCCCCGTACAGATGCTTGTTGGTTACATGCTCGTTCTGGTCGATGTTCAGCACCACACGCAGCATTCTGGTATAGCATCCATCCAGAGACTTCTGCAGGGTGGGCTTCAGGGTCCATGATTCACAGCCATAGAGGAGTACAGACTCCACGGTTGCTTGGAAGAAGCACATTTTTAGTGTCTGGGGAGACTGAATATAAAGTGGATATCAGTAAAGGTGTTCTATTTCAATTTCAACCTGATTAAATTATATCGTAATGTTTCCTTATGTGAAATGTATCAATATATTAACATTATGTACCAGTACCTTTATGATACATCAAGGGTCTTTTCTCTGCATTACTTGAATGAATGAATGATGAATTTGTCATTATACTTCTCACCATTTAATTTTATTTTGTTTTCTATTTAGTGGTGTAACCAGGGTACAAAATAGTTACACGCCCAGCGCCACTGGCTTGTAGATTTATTCTTTGGCGATTAGAATTTAAGGTCTGCCCGCCACCTGGCGGCTAACAAAATACACTGCATCTACCGCTTCTCCTCCGCTCCAATCCACACCCTCCAGGCCGCTCACAGTGGTTTAACACTGATGTAATATACATGTAGTACAATGCCAAAGCAACAGATGGCGATGTACAAACATGAAGGCCATTTTCAACCAATGAGAAGGGTGAACCTGTGATATCCTGTTCAGGCTTTGTCACTCACATCCTGTTTTGACGCCATTGTTGTTGTCGTTAGCTTACATGCTAACGTTAATGGCAGCGACCATAGCATTGTGGCTAGGCTAGCTATCATCGCTTAATAGAGCTAGTGAATGGATAAACAACGTTATTTAACATTGCAGAATGGGTACAATTACAATGCGGCTCAATACAAACAATTGTTAAGGGGCCCAGGGGGTGTAGACTGTTGTAGTTTGAGCTAATTTACACCATACTCCAAAAAAAAAAAAACTCTGCCGAGCGATGTGACGTGGGGAGCGGGGAGCGCTTGATTCAAAGTGAGCGGTGAGCCAGCGGAGAGCGACTTGGAGGCGGGGTCAACATGAGCGATTAGCGGAGCAATTCGTTTCCTTATATCGCTTCCTCCAGGGTTCCAACTTGTGTTGACAAAATGCAACCCTGTTCAGCTACGGGGAATCAGCGCTCTCTCTCTAGACTAGAAAGGTGCACTCAGTAGAGCACAGATGTCCGCCAGGGCGGCAGCCACACATAATAATAATAATAATATATAATAATAATAATAATAATAATAATAATAATAATAATAATAATAATAATAATAATAATAATAATAATAATAATAATAATAATAATAATAATAATAATAATAATAATAATAATAATAATAATAATAATAATAGATTGGATTTGTAATGCACTTTTTGTTCACTGGGATCCCAAAGTGCTACACTACATGGTTAAAACAGTTAAAAAAATTGAAATAAAATGTGTGTCCCGACCCCACTTCTATGTTTCAATAAATTATTTGCTTTTAAAACTATTAACACTGACTCATTCCTTCAGTCCACTCAAAATTATGCTAATATTCCTTATGTTGTTTATGATATTAATTGAAAATAGCATATGAGAGTATTATATGTAATAATAACACATGGCGATATACTAAAAAGCTATTTATAATTTTTGGCTAGTAAAAAATCTGCCCGGCTGGTACTTTTAAAAATCTACCAGCCAAATGGCTGGTAAGTCAAAAAGTTAAGTTTGTTCCCTGGGTGTAACTCCCTGACTATGCATGATACTGTACATCTACACAAGTGACTTTGTCTGATTCAGCACAACCATGTATTTACAACAAGACTGGGGGCAAAAGTGGCCCAAATCAGATTTATTTTTGCTCATATGTGACTTACAGTAGATATGTTTTTTGTATAACAGTGTGAACAGCGGGCGGCCGGGTGGCGCAGTGGGCAAGGTGCTCGCCACCAACGCAGGAGATACTGGTATCGAGCCCAGCTCTCGCCGTTGCTTCCGGCTTGGCCGGCCGTCATACTAACACAATTGGCAGTGTTAGAGGGTGGGAAAGCCGGTGGGTGGGTCCTGGTCGTTGTAAACAGCGACTCCTACAATTCGGTCGGGGCGCCTGCTCAGCGAGGAAAGGATCTAAGGGGGGTAGTGTGATCCTTCCACACGTTACACCCTCTCAGTGAGAGTCCACGCTGCCAGGTGAAAAGAAGCGGTTGATTGGCTACACATGTGTTGGAGGAAGCATGTGATAGCCTCCACTCTCCCAGACCGACTGTAGGGGGTAGGTGCGCAGCGACCAGGAAGGGGATTGGGAGTTGGCATAACGACTAACATTGGGATGCGAGAAAAAAACGAGGAAAAAGGAGAGGGGGTAAAATAATTTATAAAATAATAATAACAGTGTGAACAGCACAAATCTTCAACTCCAATGTCAAATCCATTCTGCTATATGGCTCTGAAACCTGGAAAACCACCACTAACATCAACAATAAACTGCAGACCTTCATCAACCATTGTCTGAGACGTATCCTCAGGATCTTCTGGCCAAACACAATCACCAACATCAAGCTGTGGGAATGCACCAAGCAAGAATCAGTGGAGGTCCAGCTGACCGGGAGAAAATGGAGCTGGATTGGGCACACACTTCGAAGACACAAAACCGCAATAACCAAACAGGCATTAACCTGGAACCCACAAGGCAAGCGAGGCAGAGGAAGACCCAAAAACACCTAGAGAAGAGACACTGAGCAGGAACTCAAGACAAGGGGACTGACGTGGAAACAGCTGGAGAGGATGGCGCAAGACAGACGGGGGTGGAAACTTTTCATCAATGGCCTATGTTCCGAAAGGAATAAAAAGGCCTAAGTAAGTAAGTAAGAACAGCACAAATAACATGGAATCTGATCTTTTCAATTCTGATTTGGGCCACTTTCATATGTGGTCCTAAATCAGATACAGGTCTGATTTGTTTTAATTAGCTGGCCTCCACTGCATTCAAATTATAAATCAAACCATAAATTGTGATTTCACTGTCTGTGAGGTTTTTGTCCATTGCTCACTTACTCGCTCTGTTCCTTTAAGCCTACTCGCTCTGTTCCTTTTGTTTTCTGTTAATCAATTGCATTCCCCTATTCACACGCTTCTTCCCATAGACGCCGTTGATTGGTGTTCCCCCAACCACACGCTTGTCAATCACATCCCTCAGCTGTCACAGCTTGTCAATTAAGCATTCCCTTATTATTTATACCCCGTTTCCCCATTCAAGTTTTGTTGGATCGTTTTGATATTTCAGTAGCATTCGCCGTTCCTGCCTTGCCTGCTGTTTTTCCCTGTGCTTTGCCTCCAGGATATTCAAGAAGTATTCCGCTTGGACACCCGTTTCCCGTGGCGACGCGCTCGCCCCGTTTTGATCCTACTCTCTTTACGCACAGCGCCTGGGTGAGTTTTTATGACTGTCTTTGATCCTATTCGTTTTCGTGTGTTTAATTGACACTGAAGATATCCTGCTTTTTGTCAGACAGTCACTCACCCAGCGTTCAGCTTTTTTGGATGTTCATTGGGATAATATTTGGCTTTAACTTCGCTCACTGTGTGTTCACACACCGAAGATATTATCCCTTGGATTTGTATTTGGGACTTCGCTCACAGTGTTTATTTGCACCGAAGATTTCTATCACGTGGATTTGTGTTTGGGACGTTACTCACAGTGTGTATATACACCGAAGATTCAGTCACTTGGATTACTCTGTTTTTGGTACAAGTCACCTCCCCTGTCACCTGCTCTGTTCCCAACTGTACTCTGAGCTAACCCGCTCCCTCTCTCCCTCTCGGTCCCGTTACCACCTCGGAGATCTGCCGAGAGAAGTCTGCAGAGCGGCTCTGACGTCATCGTCTGCTTCCCCAGTCTAACCATCCCGGGAGAAGCTGCAGAGCAGCAACATTCATCTATGCTTGTATCCCAGTCTTTGTCTGTTCTCTACCAAGTCTATGCTGTTTATTTAGTGTAAATAAACAAGCCCTTGTTTTTGGCAACTCTGAATCTACTCTCTTGTGTCGTTGTGTTTGGGGTCGGTGTCAAACCATAACATTACGATCCAACCAAAATGACGACCCCAGCCGACACAGAGAGGGTCAGAACCGCACTAGCTAATCAGATCGAGTTGACCAAGGATCACAGTCACCAACTAGAGAGGGCTGCGGCTGCGGTGCAGGATCTCAGGGAACAGGTCCAGCCTATTCAAGGGTCCCTGGCCGCCCTGGCAGGACAACAATCTGGTATTCTCGTTCAGCTTCACTCGCTGAGCGACACCGTTAACGCTTTACTTCCCTCACTTCCTTCAGGAGCATTCCCCGCAGCCCCAGCAGTTCCCACGTTTCCCGATCCCGCACCTCGGGAACCCCGTCTCTCCGTCCCACGGCTGTTCGACGGCAATCCCGAGGAGTGTGCCACATTCATCATGCAATGTGAGTTGGTTTTCCGTCATCAACCAAGTCGATTCACTTCTAGAGGGGCCCAAGTGGCCTATATGACAAACTTGCTTTCAGGCCATGCTGCCCAGTGGGTCACTTCCTCCTGGGCAATGGATGCAGATTTTGTTTTCTCCTATCCAGACTTCGTGGCTGAGCTCCGCAGGGTGTTCCACCATCCAGCCCGTGGCCTGGACCCTGGAGTCCGGTTGGGTACCTTCCGACAGGGGACCAGCTCGCTACCCGGGAGGTGCCTGACTCCCTCGAGGACCTGTTTAGCCTCGTCATCCGCATCGACGACGCCTCCAGGAGAGAAGGCGAGAGAGGACCCGACTGTTACCTCCTGAGGTACCCCGGATTCCCCGGACTCATTACGTTACTGCTGGTCGCCCTGCCCTCAACACGACTGGTGGTAGCGGACCCTCCCGTTCGGTTCGCGAGGAGGAACCCATGCAGCTGGGACGCTCTCATCTGAGCCAGGCTGAACGTGAGGCAAGGCTCTGTTCCGGTCTCTGCCTCTACTGCGGAAGGGAGGGACACCGAATTGCCAACTGCCCCACCCGGCCAAAAGACCAGGCTCGCCGAGACCCCGGGAAATCCTGGTGAGCCGTTTTTCCCATTCCCAGAGCCGCGCACCACCTGGCCATCTGATGAGCGTCACCCTGGCCTGGGGGGACCAACGAGCCACGGTGGAGGCCCTCATCGACTCTGGGGCAGACGAGAATTTCCTCGACTTCGAGTTTGCTACCCGAGCCAACATTCCACTTGAGGACCTTGTGAGGCCCTTGGAGATCTTTGCGTTGGACCAACACCGCCTGGCCGACATCTCTCAACGCACCGGCCCAGTCGTGCTGACCATCGCTGGGAACCACGTTGAGAGAATCCAGTTCTTTATCACCCGATCCCCTCTTGTCCCGGTGGTCCTGGGTAGGCCCTGGCTCGCGCTGCACGAGCCCCACATCGCCTGGTCCTCCGGTACCATCAGGGGCTGGAGCTCCTCCTGTCACGCCCTGTGTCTGCAGGCGGCGTCCTGTCCCCTGCCCCGGAGGCCCGCTGGTGAGTCGCCTCCGGACCTTTCGTCCATACCTCCCGAGTACCATGACCTCTTGGAGGTTTTTAGCAAGTCCAGGGCTCAGGCCCTTCCACCTCACCGCCCTTACGACTGCGCCATCGACCTCCGCCAAGGGGCTCCCCTTCCCGGCAGCCGCCTTTACAGTCTGACCGTTCCGGAGAAGAAGGCGATGGATCAGTACATCTCTGAGTCATTGGAAGCAGGACTCATTCGGCCTTCCTCCTCCCCGGTGGCGGCCGGTTTCTTCTTTGTTGGTAAGAAGGATGGGGACCTTCGACCCTGCATCGACTATCGCCAGCTCAACGAGATCACCATCAAGAACAAGTACCCTCTACCCCTCATGAACTCCACCTTCGAGCCACTCACCCAGGCTACCGTCTTTACCAAGCTGGACCTCCGGAGTGCCTACCATCTTGTCCGTATCCGTGAAGGCGATGAATGGAAGACCGCCTTCAAGACCCCCAGGGGCCACTACGAGTACCTGGTGATGCCGTTCGGCCTCACCAACGCCCCGGCGGTATTCCAGGCACTCATGAACGATGTCCTTCGTGACATGCTGGAGGTGTTCGTGGTGGTGTACCTGGACGACATCCTCATCTTCTCCAGGACCCTCGAGGAACACATCCAGCATGTCCGCCGTGTGCTGGAGCGCCTCCTCCACAATCGGCTCTTCGTCAAGGCGGAGAAGTGCCGTTTCCACTCCGACTCCGTCGACTACCTGGGCTTCATCGTTGAGAAGGGCTTGACCCGAGCGGATCCTCGCAAGATCCAAGCTGTGGAGGATTGGCCTGAACCCACCACTCGGAAGGAGTTACAGAGTTTCCTCGGGTTCGCCAACTTCTACCGAAGGTTCATCTGGAACTACAGTCAGGTGGCGGAGCCACTTACCAGACTGACCTCTCCCGCTCTGCCGTTCGACTGGTCCCCAGCGGCATGTGCTGCGTTCCGCTCCCTCAAGAAGAGGTTCACTTCCGCCCCTATCCTGCTCCACCCTGACCCCAAGAGACAGTTCATTGTTGAGGTGGACGCCTCGGATACTGGACTGGGCGCTGTCTTATCCCAACGTTCGCTTACGGACCAGAAGGTACATCCTTGCGCCTTCTACTCGCGTCGGTTCCTCCCTGCCGAGAGGAACTACGACACCGGCAATCGGGAGCTGCTGGCGGTCGTGGCTGCGTTGGAGGAGTGGCGTCATTGGCTAGAGGGGGCCGAGGAGCCTTTTACCATCTGGACGGACCACAAGAACCTGACGTTCATCCGCGCTTCCAGGCGCCTCAACGGTCGGCAGGCGAGATGGGCCAGTTTCCTCAGTCGGTTCGACTTCTCGCTGACTTTCCGTCCCGGTTCCCGCAACACGAAGGCCGACTCCCTGTCCCGGTTACACTCCAAGGGGGCTCCACCCTCTGAGGACCCGACTCCCATCCTCCCGGAGGCCAGGGTGGTTGGAGCCATCACCTTGGGCATCGAGGGGGTGGTTAGACGTGCCGTACGCTTCCAGCGTGCTCCAAGCAACGTTCCGATTCATCGTCTCTTCGTCCCCGACTCTGTCCGGTCCCGGGTGCTGCTATGGGGCCATACCAGCCGGTTCGCCTGCCACCCGGGCGTCCATCGCACGTTCTCCTTCCTGGCTCGTCGTTTCTGGTGGCCCACCATGCGGAACGACGTCAAGGAGTTCGTATTGGCCTGCGCGGTCTGTGCCCGCAGCAAGGCCTCGCACCAGGCACCCTCCGGGCTTTTACAGCCACTTCCCGTTCCGAGCCGTCCATGGTCACATGTGGCGCTAGACTTCGTCACAGGTCTTCCCTCCTCCCAGGGGAACACTTGCCTTCTGACCGTGGTGGATCGATTCAGCAAGGGGGTTCACCTCGTGGCCCTTTCCAAGCTTCCCTCGGCGGCCGAGACGGCGGACCTCCTGACTCACCACGTGTTCCGCCTTCATGGGTTTCCCCAGGACATCGTCTCTGACCGGGGGCCCCAGTTCACCTCCCAGGTATGGCGGGCCTTTTGCAAGGGGTTGGGGGCGACGGTCAGTCTTTCCTCTGGTTATCATCCCCAGACTAACGGACAGACGGAGAGGATGAACCAGAGCGTGGAGTCTGCTCTTCGGTGTGTGGCAGCCGAGAGACCGGCATCCTGGAGCCGTTTCCTTCCCTGGGTTGAGTACTCCATCAATTCAATGGTCAGTTCCGCCATCGGCCTCTCACCATTTGAGGTTTCCCTGGGCTACCAACCCCCTCTTTTCCCCGCACAGGAGGCGGAAGTGGCAGTTCCCTCCGTGCAGGTCCACCTCGACCGCTGCCGACGAGTTTGGGAGATCACCAGGACCGCGCTGCTCCGGACATCTGAGCGCGCCTGTCGTGGGGCCGACCGGCGCCGGGTTCCTGCGCCGACTTACCACCCTGGGCAGAGGGTGTGGCTCTCCGCGAAGGACCTCCCGCTTCGGTCCTCGGCCAAGAAGCTCAACCCCCGTTTCGTCGGACCTTTCGAGGTCCTGAAGGTACTCAGTCCGGCGGCCCTGCGTCTGAAACTTCCTGCGTCCATGCACATTCACCCCGTGTTCCATGTCTCCCGGGTTAAGCCCGTCTCCCTCAGTCCCCTGATGCCTCCAGCTCCTGATCCTCCGCCTCCCGTGATGGTGGATGGTCACCCCCAGTGGCAGGTCCGCCGGTTGATGGGCGTTCGACGGCGGGGTCGGGGGTTCCAGTACCTGGTGGACTGGGAGGGTTACGGCCCTGAGGAGCGGAGCTGGGTCTCCCGGCAGCTCATCGTGGATCCCGGCTTGATCACTGACTTCCATCGTGCCCATCCTGACGAGCCGGGTCGGCCTGGTCGCCGGGTGGCTCCCGTGGAGGGGGGGGTACTGTGAGGTTTTTGTCCATTGCTCACTTACTCGCTCTGTTCCTTTAAGCCTACTCGCTCTGTTCCTTTTGTTTTCTGTTAATCAATTGCATTCCCCTATTCACACGCTTCTTCCCATAGACGCCGTTGATTGGTGCTCCCCCAACCACACGCTTGTCAATCACATCCCTCAGCTGTCACAGCTTGTCAATTAAGCATTCCCTTATTATTTATACCCCGTTTCCCCATTCAAGTTTTGTTGGATCGTTTTGATATTTCAGTAGCATTCGCCGTTCCTGCCTTGCCTGCTGTTTTTCCCTGTGCTTTGCCTCCATGATATTCAAGAAGTATTCCGCTTGGACACCCGTTTCCCGTGGCGACGCGCTCGCCCCGTTTTGATCCTACTCTCTTTACGCACAGCGCCTGGGTGAGTTTTTATGACTGTCTTTGATCCTATTCGTTTTCGTGTGTTTAATTGACACTGAAGATATCCTGCTTTTTGTCAGACAGTCACTCACCCAGCGTTCAGCTTTTTTGGATGTTCATTGGGATAATATTTGGCCTTAACTTCGCTCACTGTGTGTTCACACACCGAAGATATTATCCCTTGGATTTGTATTTGGGACTTCGCTCACAGTGTTTATTTGCACCGAAGATTTTTATCACGTGGATTTGTGTTTGGGACGTTACTCACAGTGTGTATATACACCGAAGATTCAGTCACTTGGATTACTCTGTTTTTGGTACAAGTCACCTCCCCTGTCACCTGCTCTGTTCCCAACTGTACTCTGAGCTAACCCGCTCCCTCTCTCCCTCTCGGTCCCGTTACCACCTCGGAGATCTGCCGAGAGAAGTCTGCAGAGCGGCTCTGACGTCATCGTCTGCTTCCCCAGTCTAACCATCCCGGGAGAAGCTGCAGAGCAGCAACATTCATCTATGCTTGTATCCCAGTCTTTGTCTGTTCTCTACCAAGTCTATGCTGTTTATTTAGTGTAAATAAACAAGCCCTTGTTTTTGGCAACTCTGAATCTACTCTCTTGTGTCGTTGCGTTTGGGGTCGGTGTCAAACCATAACACTGTCCTCCATGTGAACATGTCCATTATCATTATTGTTACTTTGCGTGTGCGGTTCAGTACAGGAGAGTGACCAGTTCACACTGGAATCTAATACCACATTTAAAAAAAGAAATTATAATAATAATGTGAACAGCCAAACAAATAAGCAATGAGCGATAAATCAGGATTGAGCACTAATGCTTGCAATGTGAACATAGCCCATGACAATCCATGGCAGAGTTACTACAAAGTAAATGAGTACATTCAGCAAAGATGTAAATGTTTGACATTTCCGCTTATGTGTTCATAGGTCTATATTTCCTGAATGCATGAAGATATTTACATCCAGTTTTTTTTATATTAAGAAGAGGGATATCCTTTACTACTGTAGCATGTAAAGTTTGAACGCTCTCAGAGCTTGTATTATTTATCTACTTGAGTTCACTTGTCTCAACTCCCATACAGCCAGGCTTTATATATTATATAACAATATCAATTTAACCATTTTTGCAGTAAAACATTGTTATACACAGGAGAATTGTCCCTATAGCCTACAGTATAATTCTACAACAAGGCCCTGGGTCCTCCCACAAGGAACTTTCAGATGTTTAATGATCATTATTGACACAGTGTATCATGAGAACAAAATCAAAAGTCATCTTGAATGGTTTGTCCTCTACAATGTGTGGATATGTTCAAAGTCGACACAATAGAGAGATGTATAGGCAGAAGCTGGATAGACTACATAGTGATTAAGACACCACTTCCGTCTCTTGGCAGCTCTTAAAGGCCTCTTAAGGAGAAAAGTGTTTCAAAATATGTGAAGAACTGTTTGGAAGTTCCTCTTCCTCATTATTGCTCTGCCAGGAGTTGCATGAAGTGAAACTGGCCCCTTCATTGTTTCACCTCTTGAGAGTCTCTCCCTGTACCTTCCGCTGTGAGCTGTGAGCTAATGAGACATGACGGCAATGGCAGCGACACACGTCCACGTTCATAAGAATCACAGTGCAACGGGGATCGAATGTTAATGTAATTATTTGGCTTAATTACGGCGAGTACACCGACTTGTCAAAATGGAGATTAATCTATTTGGATTGTGAGCAGATTACACACGTAGGGTCGTGTCGACAAACGGTATTTTTGGAAGCGACATGCTTTCTTTAGTGGTGAGGGATGGCTCCCTAATTAATCAAGCGTAAACAACAGCAGGGCAAATTATACGGGAGGTAAGAGAATATTACTCTCAACATACAGTATGACTGCTTCAAGAACCTGTGTTTTTATCATCACCGGAAGATACCTTTCTCATAACTTTGCTCTTCTGAATGATTTGAATGTGGAAGCATGTAAATATGGAGGGCCATTTGTGCCACAATTAAATAAATATATAAATAAATAAAAATTAAAACAACTACAATATATATTTTTAAATGCCACTCCCATTAAATGGGACAGCTGGGCACGGTAACATTTAGATCTACATTCTAGAATGGCCACTCTCATTTAGATCCACAGTAGATCTACAATAGATCTACATGAATTGGGCTGGTACATCAATGATGGCTGCAATATAATCTTTTATGTCATGGAGATTATTGTTGGTGTGGTGCGTGAGACTTGGGAAGTTAATATGCAAAGGAAATGGTCATGATACAATATGGAAAGTTCCTTTCTATCCAGTCAAGTTCTATGACCTGCAATCTTGTTTGTTGTGATTTATGCTAGCTAGCACCATAGACTACAGTGGCAAATTCAAACCAGCCACTGAGTGAATCATTGCTACTAAATCAGAGACGGTCTATATAATGAGAAATGTGCTAATGTTAGCTACTGTCAGCTGTATATGTACCCACACGCTTTGCTTGCTTTATATCACAGCTGGGCAAATGAACATAGAGAACAATTTGGGTTTTAAAATGGGTCGGCGCGACGTCCGGAGCGAGAGTTCTCCTCCGCTCCAATCCACTCCAGGCCGCTTACAGTGGTTTAACACTGATGTAATATACATGTAGTACAATGCCAAAGCAACAGATGGCGATGTACAAACATGAAGGCCATTTTCAACCAATGAGAAGGGTGAACCTGTGATATCCTGTTCAGGCTTTGTCACTCACTCCTGTTAGAAAAAGTATCGACGCCATTGTTGTTGTCATTAGCTTACATGCTAACGTTAATGGCAGCGACCATAGCATTGTGGCTCGGCTAGCTATCATCGCTTAATAGAGCTAGTGAATGGATAAACAACGTTATTTAACATTGCAGAATGGGTACAATTACAATGCGGCTCAATACAAACAATTGTTAAGGGGCCCAGGGGGTGTAGACTGTTGTAGTTTGAGCTCATTTACACCATGCTCCAAAAAAAATTAAAAATCTGCCGAGCGATCTGGCGCGGGGAGCGGGGAGCGCTCGATTCAAGGTGAGTGGTGAGCGAGCGGATAGCGACTTGGGGGCGGGGTCAACATGAGCGATTAGCCGAGCGGACCAAGCTTTAAAGAGCGAAGAGCGGATTTCTCGCCCGCGCCGATCCGCTCACGTGGCCTGAAATGCAATACGCCCAAATCGTTCTGGTTGATCCTCTGAAGCCCCAAATACTCCCAAATCAAAGGTATATAGCATGTACATATGTGTCTTCACAAAATCATCAAGTTTTAACTCAAAACTGTGATCGTGTTTGTCAAGCATGTTTTACATCCGGTAAAACACAAAACTGTGATCGTTACAAAAACATGTTTCAGGTTCGGTAAAATAGACATGGAATATACATTCCCTTATCATCATTAGGTGGCTTCTTCGTTCCGAAGGTTGCCTATCACTCTCCAACCCATTCTGTCCCCACTTCTTCTCTCCAACTCCGTGACTCCGCCTCTCACTCCACTCCAATCACAGACATCGTCTACCCAGCCTCTTCTTGGTCTTCCACTTCCTCTCTTTCCATCCACCTTCCCCATCACCACCTTCTTGAACATCTCCCCGCTGGATCCTCTCAGATAGCCAGGAGGTATTCCAAAAAGAATAATTCCAAGTGATCGCATCACCATCGCGATTACCAGTGTATATGTCTATACACGTTTATATGGGAAATACGCTTCAGGCAACAACATTTCGAGGCGATCGCTGTTCTCTCTGTTCTGGCAGGAGGAGGAGCCCTTGCCAGAAAAAAAATAAGAAGGAAAACGTGTATCCACACCAAGCCATTCCAGTTCAAAGGTAGGCGATACTGCCACCTGGTGATATTCTATCGTCATTGCAATTCCAACGTAGGTAGATGAATCATAGACACCTAGATGGCTCCGGCTGACCGTATAGAACGGGGATCAAAGGAAAATATCAAAGGATCAAAACCCGAGTATACTCTGGTTTTTGGCGCTCAGCGCATGGCAAGATAACCCGACTATACTCTGGTATGGCCATGAAAGAGTTAAGGCAAGACAGTACCCCCTAATAGGCTAAACAAATATTTGAATAGATATCACTACGAAACGTTCCCAGTTTGTTATACATATAAAGTAAGAAAAAATATATTGCAAGTTTTCAGAATTGTATGTTTATATATGCAAATGAGGCACTTCCTCATTAGATATGTGTACATTTGCATGTATTGCCAAGACATGAATCACCAACATGGATAATGCATGCCAGATTCAAAAACTTGGTTTCATTTTGTTGATACATTCAAAACTAAACTTTTTCCAGAAGGGATTGTGGCTATGTCCTCTTATCAGTCCATACATCAGCAAATACTGTCTACTGTCATTAAAAATTTGATTTTCGCCTAGTTTTGGTATAAAATGTACTATAAACCTGTCTATGAATAATATATCAACAAACCCTTCTGTAATTAGAAGCAGGATATGGATGGGAAGAAATGTGGAAAGTTTGGTGTGTAAGTAAAATGCATAAAAACAAAAGTAAAAAAGCTAAAGTGGGTTCAAGTCCCTATGATCATAAATCACAAAAGCTAAAGTGGGTTCAAGTCCCTGTGATCATAAATCACAAAAGCTAAAGTTGAAAGGATATTGTGGGTTCGAGTCCCTGTGATCATAAATCACAAAAGCTAAAGTTAAAAGGATGTGTATCAGTGATAATGAAACCATAAACAAAGACGCTAATTAGATACTAATATGAAAAACTATGTGATTTAATGTTCTATGCCTTACTTTGTCTATTTTGCTGCTATCTATTTTATACTTATATTCTGTCTGCACTTTTTAATTATTTCTTTTGCAAATGTTTTCTCTTTTTTTTACTACAGTGAAACACTTTGAGCTGCAATTCTTGTATGAATGGTGCTATACAAATAAGGTTTATTATTATTATTATTATTATTATTATTATTATTATTATTATTATTATTATTATTATTATTATTATTATTATTATTATTATTATTATCATTATTATTATTATTATTATTATTATTATTATTATTATTATTATTATTATTATTATTATTATTATTATTATTATTATTATTATTATTATTATTATTATTATTAACTAGTTGGGCAGAGAGTGAAACCTATGATCAGAATAGTCATTCTTATACATTCTCTAATTGGGCTAACTTCTAGTCAAGGAAATAATAGTAAAATTAAGATATTCTCCCACTTTTCTGGGGAACCCTTTCAAGGACCCCACGTTTAGGCTACAGTGTTGTACAAACTTGTATATATGCTTCCTGTTGGATCATGAGGTAACGTTTTTAAAATGCTTCATAATGTAACACTTGAGCTGTTAAACTTCATTATATTATAATTGATATATTCTGAGTCAGGATAAGGTTGGATACATTACATTTACATTTGCATATAGTCATTCAGCTGACGTTTTTATCCAAATTGACTTTCTGTACGACAAGTCAGCAGGAAGGGTACAACTTTCAGCTGAGTAAAAATGTTCATCAAACAATGTTGAAACTTGGGTGCTTCAGTGTTGAGTGCATAGTAGTAGAAACATATTAGTATAGTAGGTATAATATAGGCATGGAAGATTATTTAGTGGCAAAGTGCATGATAGTTGTGTTGATAGCTGTGCCCACCCTGGTAAAAAAAAATTATGTTTTGTCAATCAAAGGCAACTATCCAAATCCTTAGTCGGGGACAGCCCTAGTGGGCACTGATGTCAACAACAACACTACTGAAGCTAGCACGGCACTCTGTGAGAATTCGTTTTCTACCCTCAAGAACGTCTTTACAGAACATCGCCTTAGTATGCTTCATCGACGCAACTAAGGCCAATTTAATTCAGTTGGCATTTGAGAAGGACTTAACAAAAAAGTTCAGGAATGAGTGGAGGGGCAGTGTTTTAAGAAGATTTCACTTTGTCCCCAAACACCGCTTGCCGCTCTACTTATGATGGTTGGTGAGTAGCCTGTGGAGGAATTTTGTTTGCTTTTTTATGCACCTTATTTTTGTCAGTTCAGTTCAGTTTGTCAGTGAATTCAGAAGTGTTGAATAAATGGAGACTTTTCAAAGATATAGAATAGAATAGAATAGAATAGAAATGTATTATCCTGAGGGAAATTTGACACTGCAAATCACTCAACATTAAACATTTAGACAGAACAAGTCACAAATAAGAATAACAAAACAAATGGCCTAAGAATAGAATAAAATGAAATAGAATAAAAATAGAATAAAATATACAGTAAATAAATACAGTAAAAATAGTCTACAGTAGGTGTAATAATGCACAGTGCTGTTTAAAAAGTAAGAGTCCCTCATTCATCAACGTGACGTAGAAAATGTTCTATTTCCATACTTAAGCACAGAATTTAGAATATGTGCACGCACAAAAAAAACTGGATTTATCACACGTGCGTACACAGGTCCTACGCACACCTGTCTTGATAAATATGACTTTGATCCTACGTTTGAGCTCGTGCACTGTTTTAAGTATTTGCATACCAGAACCGCCCCGATTAACCATATACGGTAATGGAATACCCCCATGAAATGTGGAAAAATGGACTAAGCCGAGGGAAGCGTGTTATGTGACAGGCTGACAGACGTGTACACGTACGGTGATGTCGGATATGATATCTATTAACCATTGCTGCCTGGGCAGCGCAAACACTAATAAAGACCGTGCTGGAATATGACTGCCTTTTCCCGTTTTGTTTGATTAATACCCAGGGATTAAAGTTCTCCTCAATTTTATTCCAAATCGCGACGGATTTTCCGTCAATTTTCTACCTGCTGCATATGATTTCTAGAGGCATACAATCTATTTTGATGTCAGTATTGGGTAGCCTATATAAACAATAATACGAGAGCATATACAAGAACAATGAATCTCACTGCCATGTATGATGTAGCCTGCCTTTCAATATATGAACTTGAATTCCATCATGTTTGTGTGCTGTTGTCACAATGGGTGGTACTGGTACAGTAATAACAGTCTACACAATATCACGATGGACCATGCCATGTAGCCTATGTTCTATTATGACATGATCTGTGACGACAAATGTTCTAGAATGTTTGATTAAGATATCATACTCTGACAGCATGCCTATGATCAACAAAAACGCGAACTTGAATCCCATCATCATATTTACATAGTCTGTCCACTATCTTTATTACTTTGTTATTCCCCCCCCCCCCCCCCCCATCTATGTAAAGCGACCTTGCATGGGTCTCTCTTGAAAGGCGCTATGTAAAATGAAGCTATTATTATTATCATGTCTGTGTGCTGAGCTCAGTGATGTTTCAACGAAGCGAGGTAATCTATTCTAATCAACAAATTGAAGTAGAAAGCATTCCGTTGTGGCCAATCTTATTTGGAAACATGACACAAAATAATAAATAATAGTATGTCGCTTTTTATTTGAAACAATATTTAATGGCGTTTGGAGGTGGGTGTTCTGCTTCTGCCCCCCGTGCCAAACAAGCAAGCCAACCTCCTGTTCCCGCATGAGCCCGTTATAATTACACTACTGTCACTATTTTACAATGAACTATAATGAATTACGGGTCATACAGAAGTTGAACACGCCAGTGTTGGAACTTGGAAGTAATGCACGGAAGCTTATTTCCGCGTTGAAACTAATGCAGAACTGAGGAGCGCTTATGCCGTAGTAACGATGTTCTACCACTGGGCGTCAGCTACGCATGCTCCGAGCTGTGCGTAAATATAAGCACGAAGTCAAGTTCAAGTTGAAATTGATGAATCCCACACTTTGCTTAGAAATGGTCGTACGCACAGGTTAAGCACATATCTGTGCGTAAGTCATGTTGATGAATGAGGGGAAGATTGTAATTGTCACTCTGTGCTCAGTGATGCAGTGAGGCACAGTGATGCATTGTATAGGCATCCCCGGCCGCGTCCTAAAAGTCTGTGCCGACCAACTGGCCCCGGTATTCACTGACATCTTCAACCTGTCCTTGGAACAGGCCGTCATCCCCACCTGTCTGAAGAAGTCCACCATCATCCCTGTACCCAAAAAATCTACGCCCGCTTGCCTCAACGACTACCGCCCTGTAGCCCTCACCTCCATAGCCATGAAGTGCTTTGAGAAGCTAGTGAAGGGCTACATCTGTTCCTCCCTCCCCATCAACCTGGACCCTCTGCAATTTGCATATCGCCCCAACAGGTCCACGGAGGACGCCATAGCCCATGTGCTGCACACAGCAGCATCACATCTGGACAAGAGGCAGGGGAACTATGTGAGAATGCTGTTCATCGACTACAGCTCAGCATTCAATACCATAGTCCCCTCCAAACTCATAGCCAAGCTCAGGGACCTGGGCTTGAACTATGACCTGTGCCAGTGGGTCCTGGACTTCCTGACGGGCAGACCCCAGGTGGTAAGAGCCGGCAACTGCACCTCCTCATCCATCACGCTCAACATAGGGGCCCCCCAGGGCTGTGTTCTGAGCCCCCTCCTCTACTCCCTGTACACACATGACTGCGTAGCACAGCGGAACAACAACACCATCATCAAATTTGCTGATGACACAGTAGTGGTGGGCCTGATCTCTGCCAACGACGAAAGGGCCTACCTGGAAGAGGTAGAGAACCTGTCACAGTGGTGTCAGGAGAACTGCCTCTCCCTGAACGTCAGCAAAACAAAAGAGATGATTGTGGACTTCAGGAGGTCGGGGGTCAAGGACTACAGCCCCCTCAGCATCGACGGGGCACCAGTTGAGAGAGTGAACAGTTTCAAGTACCTCGGAGCCCACATATCCGAGGACTTGACATGGACCACACACATTGACAGTGTTGTGAAGAAGGCACGACAACGCCTCTACTTCCTCAGGCGCCTAAGGAAGTTCCAAGTCAGTCAGAAGATCCTTAGGAACTTCTACTCATGTACAATAGAGAGCATCCTGACCGGCAACATCACCTCCTGGTTTGGGAATAGCACTGCACAAGACCGTAGCAGACTACAAAGAGTGACACGTTCAGCCGAACGCACAATTAGAGGGGGGCTTCCCACCCTCCAGAACATTTACAACAAGCGGTGCAAGGGGAAGGCTAAGAGAATTATTAAGGACTCGAGCCACCCGAACAACTGCCTCTTTGAACTGCTGCCGTCAGGCAAGCGATACCGGAGTCTTATGGCGAGCACAGAAAGACTCAGAAGGAGCTTCTATCCCCAGGCCATCAGGCTGCTAAACGAACAATAATCGCTAAACGAACAATAATCACTATGCAACAACCATCAAATGCACACAGCACACACACCCACACGCACACACTCACTCAAACAAACAACACACTGCAGCACCCACTCTCCACACTTTAGATCACACAAACACACTTACACTTTATATTTATTGATAAAGGATTTGCACTACAACTCGTACACCTACTGTGAACTGTACCTAAACTGCACCTCGTCCATTTATGCCTTGCACTATATAGTATTGTATATTAGTACACTGCACAGTATTGTATATTGTATGGTAACTACGTCTACGAACATTGTACATATGTCTAAACTGAACACTGTGACCTCTTTTTTTACTTCTAATTTTTACTATGTTTTTATTTCATACTTATCTTGTCATGCACAGTCTCTGGAGCGCAACAGTAAGAAGCATTTTGTACAAAAGTATTCTGTACTTCTGTATGACAACTATTAAAGAAACTTGAAACTTGAAACTAGTCCAGTGGTTCTCAAACTTTTTACACCAAGTACCACCTGAGAACGTAGCTGGCTCTCCAAGTACCACCATATGACCGGCGTTAAAATACAGTCTATTCAGCTATGCACAGTTCACGCAGGAGGCAAATGTATTCCTAATACCATTATTTATTGTTAACTTTTGTCAGACACAGCCACAATGTACAAAGGGATAGCACTAGAACTAGCAAACGCTTCCACACAACTCATACAATGTAAGGGGCATTGAGAACATAATAACTAACATTCTCACATAGCAAGTGAGAAAATTAAGAACAACTGTATTTCAGCAAATGTACTTAATTCTCTCTCTATCTCTCTCTCTCTCTCTCTCACACAGCAAACAATTGTCCATCATTCTCTCTCTCACACACACACACACACACACACACACACACACACACACACACACACACACACACACACACACACACACACACACACACACACACACACACACACACACACACACACACACACACACACACACATTTTGTTACAAAAACTTAATTTCCTGCATTCTGGTGCAGGAATTTTTGAATTTTTACCCATTAACACTTTGGTCGCCAGGCTTATATTCTTAATATACCATCCTCCGCCAGCTCTATTTGTCTATGGGGATGTTTACCTTCTTTGCATGGCTATAACCTTTTAAATTGTATTGCTAAATTGATATTACTATGGCCCATTCAACGTCAAGTATCTATTGTTCAGGGTGTAGCAACGTTATACTTTTTCATTCACATATTCATACTAAAATACGGTCTAAAGTATAAGTATGTTTTTATCATTTTCTGCAGCTTTCTCCAGAACGTGATTTATAGCCCCAAATGCATTATATTGATGATCAAATACAGTTTGATAGGAATCTGCGCGAGATAAAAAAATGTCAAATGGACGTGCTTCTAGAAGTTACTACTGATCATCTGATGTTGACCGGATGGGGGGGGGTCGTTTATAATTCCGTGGCCAACGTTAGATGATTCATCTAGTGTGGGTGATATGATCATTAGAGCAGTTAGTATCGAACACGTTAAAAGATAACGCTGAATCTTACCGTAGCTTCCTCATAGTGTTGGGCGATGAGCGTGGAACAGAAATAGAAATATGCGATCCATTTCCAGGTTGTATAATAGTATATACGTCCAAATCATGTTGTTTATCGAGTTATTGGTAACGGATTGCTATCCGCTATTGTGGGGCGGCGTGGCTCAGGGGTAGAGCGGGGCGTCCAATGATCGAAGGGTTGGTGGTTCGAATCCCGCTCAAGCCCATGTCCATCCCATTGCCGTTGTGTCCTTGGGCAAGACACTTAACCTACTTGCCTCGTATGAATGTGTATGCATGTGAATGAATGTTGGTGGTGGTCGGAGGGGCCGTAGGCGTTGATTATTCGCCACGCTTCCGTGAGTCTGCCTCAGGGCAGCTCTGGCTGCAATTGTAGCTTACCACCACCGGTATGACTGTGTATGAACGAATAATGGACTCTGTGAAGCGCTCTGAGTCAGAGCAACAGTCAGTCAGAGAAGAGCGCTATATAAATCCAATCCATTATTATTATTATTATTATTATCCGTTGTGTCTAGCTTGAGTCCTGGGATTATTACCGAGTGATCGGACCAAATTGGAATGAGCACCAGCTTCCATTTCCTGTTTCCGCTCTGGGCGATCCGCCGATCGGCCACCAGATGGCGCTCTTGAACCGTTGGAGAGTTGAGAGGGGATCAACAGTAGATCTCAAGTCTCCGGGGGAGAAATATGATTTCGATCACAGATTTTTGAAATATTGATATCAAAGACGTGGTACGGCGTCTTTGGCAGAATGAGCATGGCGGGGAAAGACGTGCTACGGTGTTTTTGGCGACCATAGTGTTAAATGCCAGTGTTTGTGATGGGCATCACAAATTATTGTAAAAAAGAAAAGAAAACACATATTCAATACATTTTTGAATGTTTACCCTTTAAATGCCAGTTTGTGTGATGGCATCACAAATTATTGTTAAAAAAAACACAAAAAAAGTGAAATATTTTCAATATATCAAATGCAAAGTACATTTTTCTGGGGGGGATTATTACAGGCTAGGCATGTGTCAATGATTAGCAGCAACACAGATTTTGATGGATTTTTTGTAATGTCAGATTTAACACGAACTCTTTTCAGAAAAGTGGGAGTACTTTTTATCTGACATTACAATTTTTTTTTTTAAATAAATGGTTATGATCAGGGCTGAAGTTGAATTAAAGATTTATGACTGTTTAGACTGCATTACACTCTGTCACAGTGATCTCCTGGTTGTTCCCCACTTAGGTTATCTAACTATCGCGCCGCCGCAACCAGAAACACTGGCCTGGCCTGCTTCTAAGTTCAGTGGCCTGACAAAAAAATATATATATATTTGTTTTGCTTTTTTGTAAATGTTTTCAAGTACCACCAGCAGTACCACCAAGTACCACTAGTGGTACGCGTACCACAGTTTGAGAACCACTGGTATAGTCTGATGGCTGTCGGAATGAAGGACTTCCTGTGCCGTTCAGTGCTGCATTTAGGTAGTGTGAGCCTATAACATGCTCCTCCTGTCAGCCAAGTCTGTGTATAGTGGGTGGGAGGGGTTTTCCCTGATGGCCTGGAGCTTAGCAAGGTTCCTCCTCTCCGCCACCCTCGCTAGAGTCCAGCTCCACCCCAACCACGCTACTGGCCTTCTTGACCATCTTATCCAGCCTGTTTGTGTCCCCTGCTCTCAGTCCGCTGCCCCAGCAGGTCTGTTATATATATCCGTTCAGTCTGTTTTTGTATAAGTGAAAGTTCTTAGGATAGAGAGAAATTTGATTTTGTTTAGTTCAGCACCGTGGGCAGCGCCAAGCAAGCCACAGCGCCGCTGTCCCAGCTGAAACGTATAAAAGGGAACCTGTGTTGAAAAACCATTGTGCCCCCCCTGGTCTGCCTCCACCCTGTTACTTTCCCTGGATTTCCTCATTTGACCTCCAACCCCAGCTGTCCAAAACTAATACCCAGAAGCACTCAGTCGACTTTAGTCACGCTTATGTCAAGATCGCCTACTTCCTACATAGTCATCCTAGTTCATTAACCCTTTCACTACCACACTACAAAGGGTTAACGCTTTCACTACCACACTACAGACGGTTCTGTGACATAGTGGCTCCGCTCGGCGTCACTCATGCACTATCCTCGCATATGTGCACGTGCACTGAATAAAGACCACAATGTACCTTTATATCCCAATATTTGTCTGACCACACCCCTATCAGCTTCCCATATAAGCAGGGGTGGGGCCACCCCCTCGCCTCCTTTCTCGCTTTCACCACAAGGAAGTGCCTCGGTAGAGAAGAGTTGGAAAACAAGAGATACGTTGACATCATATCTTTATTTTCTCTCTCACTATTTTCGAGAAAATACAGCGATATTGTCTTCGTCACTGGAGTGTCTGGAAGATGGTGATCATTCTAAAAACCTCCACCGGTTTTCGTATTGGGAGCATGCCGCTACATGCCTCCCAACTGCAGTTCCTTGCTGTGGCTGGTTGCGGTAAAACCTTTCAGCGACACAGCTGGACTGTAGGACGCGCCGCTGTTGTGAGAAGCGGTGGGTTCCAGGTTGTTGAGTAATGTTTTGCTTGCGTGCTCCACTTGTCTGTTAGTGCTATGGGGGCTAGTTGACAATGTTTGCGGAAACCGGCCCCAGATTAGGGTCCCTTGTTCAGCCTCTAGGCGACGACGGGGGACCTTGGTTTGAAGCCCATTATAGCAACTAGTGGGCCACGGCCAGTAGAACTGGTGATCCCAGGATCTCTGGACGCGTGGGTACTTCTCTGTCACCGTATAGGCCCCGTCTCTCATATGCAAATGAGAGTTTACCCTAAACGAGGAAATGTGAGCATGGTTGTTCATTATCTGAAAATCCATGTTCAAGTCAGCTACAGCCCAGATGGGAATTGTGCTGGCCCCGCCGGATGTTGGTAAAATCACCGTTGTAAAACTGTGTTAAACATCTTGTTTCTCTTTTCTCTTAAAAGGTGAGGAGGGTTTCAGAACGGCGGCCTGTCTGAGTGTGACTTGTTGTATCGTTGTGTACGAGTTCAGGTGTTGGCTGCTTAGCTTGCGTGCTAGTTGTGGCCTACTGTGTTAGCCAGTCAGCTGTTAGCTGCGGCGCTGGCTCGCTGTGTTTACCAAGCCTGTTGTGTCGCTAGGCTAGGTAACGTTAGCTTGCTGCTATCGGCCGAGAGCGGCCGTTAGCTTAATGCTACACTGTTGAACGTGCTGTGACGATAACATGTTTTTAATAGTGCTGTCAAACGATTAAAATATTTAACTCGATTAATCGCATGATTGTCCATAGTTAACTCGCGATTAATTGCAAATTAATCGCATTTTTTTTTATTTATTTTTTTTACCTTAAAGGTCAACCTTCACGTTGTATTTTTGTTCAATAAACAATGTGGACTAGGCCAACAGTGACTTTCATGAAGAATGGGAAAAAAAAGTATTGAAATTGACCCAGTTTTAGCGTTTTTATCAAACATTTTGTCTGTCCAACACAATCACCACGCACGTGCATATTTTAATCAATGGTTCATAACGTGCGTGTGTAATCGAAATGATCGTCACAACAGGTGCAGGGCACCAGGGGGCTCACCAGGGGGCGCTGAGAGTCACACACAGCTAGTGGCAGGCACTGATATATGCTTGCTACTACTAGCCGAATGAAAATGTATCTGTTTCACCCAACACTATTGCTCCGTGATTATAGCCACCCATCTCTAAAGCCACAACCACGTTACCATATTTGTAATAATGTAAATCATTGTGTCGTTGTACACATATTGTGTTTATAACGTTAGTAGCTAACATAGCTTAGCTTGGTAGCTATTGTGCTAACAAAATATCCCGACATCCGGCTCGCTGGCCGGCATGAACGGCCGACCCAAAATGGTTCTCTCCTCTCTGTACACCCCGTCCCCACGGGTACCCTGCCGGGGGGCCATGGACGCGACAACGGCGACAATGGTGGCAGCCTGTAGGGTGCTCTAGCCCGTAAAGGCTAGTGGTACACGATAGCTATGAGCTAACAACGGCCGCCGCTGTTGTCGCGTCCACAAGCTCCTCCGCAGGACACCCGCGAGGACGGGGGCACACAAAGAGGAGAGAACCATAGGCTAACGTCAGTGTAGTGGTCCGGACTGTAGGCAGCAGGGACGGCGGAGCTATATAGGCTAACTGTGATGCACCGAGTGGGCCACCATTGAACTAGTACTATGACCCGGACGGGCAAGGCATTTCCTGAAGTGACGTCACGGCCTTGCTAGCTTTTAGATTCGGCTCATTAATATGCACCTGTAGTGACGTCGGCGTTTGATAAGCTTTTTTGATTCGCGCGTGCATGTTATTCGTGCATGGACCTTTTTAACTCTTTCAGAGTGGCATTTCCGGTGTCAAATGGAAAAAAATAAATAATGAAATTATATACCAATGATGTAAACTACCCATAATTGATCACTGATCAGTAGGGTTTAACCTGGAGGTTGGGCTTTAAACAGATCTTTTTCAAGTTCCAAGTTTTAATACTCTTATCAACATGCGAGTCAACAAATGCTTGCTTTATGCAGCCATTTAACACAAAAGGATGACCCTCATGCATTGCAAATTTGCATCAAATTCAAAACAGAGTGATGCACAAAATAACTTAAAAGAAAATAATAATTTAAAACAATGAATAAAGTGTGCATGAAATAATAGGGGAAAGAAAACGTTAGGAACTTGTTACATTCACACACACAAGGGCTGATTAATCACACACCCCCCTCTCTCCCTCACACACACACTCTCCCAGCTCTCTTTCTCTCTTGCCCCTTCCTCATCTCTCTCCCCCCCCTCTCTCTCTATATCTCACACACACACACACACACACACACACACACACACACACACACACACACACACACACACACACACACACACACACACACACACACACACACACACACACACACACACACACACACACTTCAGAAACAAACATAGTATCAATGAGAGCATCAATAATACACCTGAGTGAAGTCTGGTAAAAAAAGAAAACGTTTTCTTTTTTCTTTTTTTTTTAGTTAATCTTGAGTTAAAAAAAATTGTGGCATTAATAGAATCGGGAGTTAACGCGTTAATATCGCGTTAACTTTGACAGCCTTAGTTTTTAACACTCTTGACTACGACGTCATCTTTGACAGAGGATGTTCGTCGAACCTGCCCTGAGCCAGGCCGGCGAGGACTGCGTCAACAAGGAGCACCGTAGCGGCGGGTTGGAGCAGCGAGCTGCCCGTGTCGTCAAACACAGGAGGCTGTGTTTACTTCGGTGCCATGTTAGAGACTGCAAATCGCTTGATCTGCGCTCCTGGTAGGCAAGGTCCTGACCAGACCTTGAACACTTCTTCTTGCTTTCCCTTCTAAATGTTTTGTAAATAACGATGTTGCTGCACTACATTTAGGATACGACGCGAGTTATGTGTGAATTGTCTTGTCACTGGTCTCCATGCAAATCGGGTTATTGTTACAGATATGGAAATGATCTGGTTTGTTGTGTTGAGACACATTGTGTGTTCATGTATCGTGTACTCACAACTAAGGGGGTTAAACTAACCTATAAAGCTATGCTTAGTGACATATGAGTAAAGAATGATTCTTTTCTCAGCCTGTAATGACAATGAACAATGTGTTCACATATTAACAGGTTTACCTGTTTAACTGGCCGTATTAATGGTAAAGTAGGAGGGTTGTGTTTCCCCCCGGTTCCCTGGGGACTTCTTCATCCTGCTCTCAGACATGTTGTTACACTATATTGTGTCACTGTGTGGTAGGGATACGATGTAACCCTTGGCTTAGTTGTTGGGGTTGTGCTAACCGCTTGAGAAACTTTATTTTCCTAAAGAAAAGATTGTTTGGTAACTTTTTCGTGTGTGCTTAGCAAGGCCTGTGGCCGATACTAATCGAGAATTGTGTATTCTCTCATTATGAAAAACGGCGTTCCTCTGTAGAGTGTTTTTGCCATTTTTTGTAGGTGATAATGGGTTGTGTGTGTCGTGTGACCTACAACTGGGTTGGGCTGGCCACAGAAGCACATGTGTAGGTCTGGTACCGGGGCTCTTGCGAGGGCCCTCTCTGTTCTGTGTTTTTTCCTTAGTAAAAATCAGATAGCAGGTTGGCACATGCGCTGTGTGAAGCTGTTAGACGCTTCATGGGGCTGACTATGACTGCGTCATACTCTTTTTTGTCATTACATCGTATCATGGGTGTGGGGTCGTAAAGGGGTGAACTGGTAACCTTTTCTCCCCCTTTTTTCTGTTGGTCAGGGGTAAACCCACCTGTCCTTCAAGGTTCCTGTCACGTTGCGGTTCGGCACGTTACAGGGTGAGGGGGGGGGGGAGTTTCCTGGTCCCACGCCCTGGAATATTGGGCGTGTGCACCGCAGAAATTCCCCCGCCATAGAGTACGTCACTGTGCGCGTCTCTGTTGGTAGGACTTCCGTGTGCTGTTCAGGTCCATATGATGGATCTGTTTCGGGGGGTGGTCAGGGCTCCTCCTCACGAAGCTCCTATTCGGGCCTTCTGTGAGTTGGGACTCTCCTTCCATGTGAGGGAGCCTCCTCAGAGTACAGAGCCTCCTCCTCAGATTGTCAAGGTGAGTGGAACCTCAAGAAGGAGTCCTACTCTATTGTGTGTGTATTCGATTCAATTCGATTATTGAGTGTGTATGGGTTCAGTGCCTCCTCCCCGGAGAGCCCTAAAACCAAACTTTTACATGGCTCAAGGTGCAATATATTCTTTTCAATCTGTACAGCTCGCGTGGGAAGTCTCTCTGGGGATTTCCGTCTCCTCCCTATGGGAGGGTGGTGGGATGTAAAAATGTGAAAAAAATTTACCCCCGGCTGTGTAGACTGGGATACATACTGTTGGTGCTTCCTTCTTTTCTATTAAAAAGAGTTGGAGTTAGGAAGCATCACACCCCTCTTGTCGTTCCGCTGGGCGCCTTGGGGATTCAATGACAGGTCTAAATAGCCTGTTCATTGATGTGGTTGTGTCCCGACACACGTATAGTGCTAGCTTGGGGTGTTCTGTAATCGGGCGACTGACTTGGTTGCTTGAGGTTAAAACGGCGTTTTTATAAAGCAACTGGGATGGAGGTTTTTCCTCTTCCGACTACCTGTTTTGGTTGTCGACGGATTCTCGTTCATATCTGGGGGATGATGACGGAATGGATCTGAACATATGTAGAGGTGTTACGACCCCTGTGTGTCTAAGGGTAAAGGGCTGTAACATAACAGTTGGTTGACAGAAAAGATGGACCACGTTTGTAAACAACAATGATATTTATTGAGAGATGCAAAGGAAACACATGTAGCTCAGGGGTGAGCCCAGGCCAAAACAACAAACAAACACCACTATACTCCAAATAAACCCAATCTAATCTATGGTAAAATAAATTACATTACCTAAACTACTCTTACCTAACCAAAACAGGAGAAAACAATATCCAAAGGAAATGGCAGCTCACCCCATCTGTGCTTCCTGAAAAAGAGAGAAAAACACATTAATGATACATACAACAAAATGGAAACATAACAAAACAATCTATAGGTAACAATGCTCTCTCTGCGGCCATACAATCACAAAGGCACTTTCACTATTACAAAGGCCTATAAACAAAAAGGGATATTATCAAAGTACAATGCCACAAAATAACACTAGGCCTAGCCTCATGCCAGAGAGAGAGAAAGACTGAAGGGAGAAGCCATGTTTTAACAGGTGTGTGGTGATCCATGATTGGGTGGTGTTGATTGAGTGTTGGAGTCTGGAAAACCATCTACCAATCGGTGCTGTGCTGGGTAATGGAAGGGCAGGCCTGGCAGGGACCAATGGTGGAGGGAACAATGGCTGAAGGGAGGAAAGAAAAATGGAGAACACACACACATGGAGACACACACTGGGGAATATATACATTGGGATGTAACACCCCCGTACATAAGACAAAAACATGTTTGACACATAACACCAACTAAACATGTTTTTTTTTTTTAACAACGAGATCTCCATCTCTGAGATAACATGTACTTCAAAACAAAGAGCTATGAAAAAAACAAAAATAAGCCGTCGGTACCACAATGAACCAGTCAACAAACAAGTTGACCGCACGAGAGATTTAACTCCGAGATAGAGCATCCGCCAACACATTCTCAGACCCCTTCTTATGCTTTATGCTGAGGTTATAATTTTGCACTATGAGCGCCCAACGCATGAGGCGCTGATTGTGGTTGTACATCCGCGACAGAAAAACCAATGGGTTGTGGTCGGTGTATACTACCACTGGTAAAACGCTCGAACCGACATACACCTCAAAATGTTGCAACGCATACAACATAGCCAAAGTCTCCTTTTCAATAGTGGAATAGTTTAGTTGATGTTTGTTAAATTTCCGGGAAAAATAACAAACCGGGTGACTGACACCATCGTGATCTTCCTGTAATAACACCCCTCCAGCTCCCACCCCGCTGGCATCCACCTCCAGCTGGAACGGCAGGGAGAAATCTGGAGCAGAGAGAACAGGGGAACTGCATAAGAGAGCTTTAACACCATCAAATGCATTTTGACAATCAGCTGTCCAAATGAATAGTTTGGACGGGCTACACAGGCTAGTGAGAGAAGTGACGACAGAAGAAAAGTTTCAGCAAAAACCACGGTAATACCCAGCCATCCCAAGGAATCTACGCAATTCCCGCCTAGTAGTAGGCACTGGAAAAGTTGTGATTGCAGATATTTTTGCATCCACCGGACGCACTTGGCCTTGTCCTACCTGCTTACCAAGATAGGTAACCGTAGCCTTGCCGAACTCACACTTGGCAAGGTTAAGGGTCAGGGAGGCTCCAGCTAAGCGGTCAAAGACAGTTTGTAAGGTTGTCATGTGGTCACGCCAGTTGGTCGAATAGACAACCAGGTCATCGAGATAGGCATTACAATTTGGAACACCAGCCAGGACTAGGGTCACCAGTCGCTGGAAAGTGGCCGGGGCATTACGCATTCCAAAAGGCATTACAGTATATTGCAAAAAATTGTCAGGAGTAACAAACGCCGAGATTTCCGAGGCACGGGGGGTCAAAGGGACCTGCCAGTAACCCTTTAACAAATCTAGTTTGCTAACATAGGTGGCAGATCCAAGGTTGTCAATACAATCTTCCATGCGGGGCAGTGGGAAGGAATCAGGCACGGTGACAGCATTTACCTTTCGGAAATCGGAGTTCCATCCGATTTGGGAGCTAACAAGCAAGGTGAACTCCAGGGACTGCAACTTGGCTTGGCTAAACCATGTTTTAACAAATAGTCAACCTCCTGTTGCATCATGGCCCTCTTGGTGATGTTAACACGGTATGCATGTTGCTTGATAGGCACAGCATTGTTAACATTAATATCATGGGCCAATACAGAAGTACAGGAGGGAACATCACCAAACAGAGGCATGTAGGCCTGAATCAAATTTGTGATGTCCTCTCGCTGCTCCTCAGGTAAGTGTGCTAAGTGAGTGGGCAGGTTCAATAACATCTCAGTGTTGGACAATCTAGCACCCTGATGGGCTGCATTGCGCAACTCTAAGCCATCTACATCCTCACCACTAACGTCAGGAGAGTCCGGAACTATTGGAGTTGAGGCAACAGCAGAGACGGCCAGTCCGGCTGTCTGGTCTGAGGTCTTCACCTGCACACTATCTCTGGAAAAATATGGTTTAAGCATATTGATGTGGCAAACACGAGAGTGACGTTTACGATCAGGGGTGCGAACTACATAGTCTGTATCACTTATTTTCTTGTCTATTGCATACGGTCCGGAAAAACGAGCGGAAAGAGCAGAACCAAGGATAGGTAACAGGACTAGAACCTTATCACCTGGCTGGAAAGATCGAGAAACAGCTTTCTCGTCATAGTGCCGTTTCATAGTTCTCTGGGAAGAAGAGAGCGCTTCTTTTGCGAGAGAGCACGCCTGATGCAGTCGCTCTCGAAACTGGCTAACAAAATCTAGAACATTAGTGGGTGTGCTGGCACCCTTTGACATGAACCGTTCTTTAAGAACTTTCAGAGGCCCTCTAACAGTGTGCCCAAAAACGAGCTCAGCAGGACTGAAACCAAGAGACTCCTGTATGGTCTCTCGTGCAGCAAATAGAACAAGGGGGACACCCTCATCCCAATCTTTCTCTGTGTCTAAGCAATATTTACGCAGCATGGACTTTAAGGTCTGATGCCAACGTTCTAGAGCCCCCTGAGTTTCAGGGTGGTAGGCACTGGACACTATATGTCGGATACCCAGGGACTGTAACACTTGCTCAAATAACCTAGACAGGAAGTTGGTGCCTTGGTCAGTTTGTACTACCTTAGGCAGTCCAAACGTGGAGAAGAACTTCGTCAAAGCCTTAATTATTACAGGCGCTGTAATTCTGCGAAGAGGGATAGCCTCAGGGAAACGGGTGGCGGTACACATTATTGTCAACAAAAACTGATTGCCGGCTTTGGTCTTTGGCAACGGACCAACACAGTCAACTATGACATGTTCAAATGGTTCACCGACCGCTGGTATAGGACAGAGGGGAGCAGGTGGAATTACCTGGTTTGGCTTTCCGGTGATCTGACAAGTACTACAGGTACGACAGTACTGTGCTACATCGGACTTCAAACCGGGCCAAAAGAAATGTTGAAGTATTCTGTTGTATGTTTTAGTGACTCCCAAGTGTCCAGACCAAGGGTGGTCATGGGCCAAGAACAGTACATGCTGACGATAAACTGCAGGGACAACAATCTGATAAACAGTGCTCCAGTCTGGTACCTGATCTGGTAGCCCTATCTCCGATTGTGCATGCTCTGCCAGTCTAGTACCATGGGACCTCCATGTACGCATCAAAACTCCTTCATCCACAAAATAAGAATGCAACTCTCTCCTCTGTTCTGTTTCAAGAGAAGAGAAACATTTTGCAAGAGAAGGGTCAGCCTTCTGGGCAGTAATTAGCATTTCACGAGTAACGGGTAACTTCAATGCGTCGGAACTAGTTACAGTTGTCTGTGGGGGTACCTTACTATGAGTCGGTGGTTTGTCAGCGGTATCAGAAGTTGGAGCCAGCAACTCCTCCCTGACAAAGGCTGAAGCAAAAACAGAGTCAGACAAATTAATTTCATCACCTCTCTTTTTCAATTGAGCCCGAGTGACAACACTTGCAGAAAAAACTTCAGGGAAGTTCTGTGACAAGTCATCAGGCAGAGAATCTGTGTCTGGGTGATCCAACATTTCCAGCACAGTGTTCACCTGTCCTCCAGCTAAATCATTTCCCATGATAAAGGAAATGCCTTTAACTGGCAAGGAAGGTCTCACCCCTATTTTAAAGAAACCAGTGACCAAATCAGATTGTACATGAATACAGTGTAACGGGGCTGGCACGAAACCCATCTCAATACCTTGAACTAGGACACTAGAACCACAGGAAGATTTCTCAGACAGAGGTAGTACATCAGAGAGGATAAAGGATTGTGAGGCTCCAGTATCTCGTAAGATCTGAACTGTACACTGATCTTTTGGATCCCCTGTCAAGGAAACTAAACCCTTGGAAGTAAATGGCCTGAAACAAGGATCGAGAACATCCTGATCATTGTGCATCTGTTGATCGGAATCAGGTGCCATTTTAATCAGACCAACCCCTTTGGGTTGCCTAAAGTTCTGAGAGGACGGTTGCTGCTTACGTTTCAATGTTAAACAGTCAGAAATAACATGACCAGATTTATGACAGTAGTAACATGTCCGCTCCTCTTTTGAGCGTGGAGGTGACATTTTTGGTCGGGGGTGTGTGAATTCTGGATGGTTGGGGACAGAAGGTCTCTGAGAGAAATCATGGGGGAGAAACGAGTCACGCCTATCTACAAACACAGTTTTATGGGTTAGCGCAAACTCATCAGCTAATACAGCAGCCTGCTGCAGAGTGGACACTTTCTGCTCACTCAGGTAAATTACAATACGCTCTGGCAAACGATTCTTAAACTCTTCTAATAGAATGAGTTCTCTGAGAGAGTTAAGATCTGAGGCCTTGCTTGCTGCACACCATTTATCAAAGAGAGTACCCTTCTCTCTAGCAAACTCTACAAAGGTCTGGTTGACAGCTCTCTTGTGACTGCGAAACCTCTGCCTATAAGTTTCGGGCACAAGCTCATATGCACGAAGGATGGCAGCCTTCACAGTATCATACAATAGACTATCTTCTAGGGAAAGTGTTGAACAAACCTCTTGGGCTTTACCAGTCAATTTGCATTGAAGCAACAAAGGCCAGACCTCTCTTGGCCAGCGCAATGAAGCAGCAATACGCTCAAACACATTAAAATAAGTATCAACTTCTGTCTCTCGGAACGGAGGCACCAAAGCAATGTGTTTACTTATATCAAAAGTATGTGATGAATAAGCTGTGGAGGAGGACATACCAGGGCCTTGTGGAGGAGTCGGTGTAGCAGAGTTGGATTCACTCCTTAGGACTTCCAGCTCCAACCTCCGCAGTCTGAGCTCTTTTTCCACTTCATGCTCAAGCTCCAACCTACGAATGTTAACAGCCCTTTCATTTTCTGCCTCAAGCTCCATTCTACGAAGCCGATACTCCGCCTCACGTGCTTGTGCCTTCTCCTGAGCCTCCATCTGGAGACGTGCTATTCTAACCTTGACCTGGGCCCCTTCTCGAGACCCAGTTGACACAGGAGAGGTCAAGTGAAAATGTGGCAATGTGACTTTCACACCTGCCTTCTCAGCACTTTCACCATGAGCTTGCTCCTCAGATACAGAAGGCGGTGCTTCAGTAGGTTCACCAGGAGGACTTGCATGTTCATCAGAGACCACAGGTAAAACAAGCGTCCCCTGCTCCAACAGCTACCACAAGACACCTGATATCCTGCTTAAGATGCTTCTGTTGAACCGAGAGTTTAAAATGTGTGGCAATCTCCACTAAGTCTGCCTTGCGGCAGCTATCTAGCGCTTCCCAAGTAGGATTGCTCAAGAATTTCCCCAGATCAAAAGTACTAACTGCCATTTTTTTTTTACACAAATGCCATTTTTACACACAAATCAATTACTATACAAGTGTAAACAAACACAGTTCACCAAATCCATCAACCAACAATTGAACACGGGTTACAAGATCCAGGCAGAGCCCCCATTTATGTTACGACCCCTGTGTGTCTAAGGGTAAAGGGCTGTAACATAACAGTTGGTTGACAGAAAAGATGGACCACGTTTGTAAACAACAATGATATTTATTGAGAGATGCAAAGGAAGCACATGTAGCTCAGGGGTGAGCCCAGGCCAAAACAACAAACAAACACCACTATACTCCAAATAAACCCAATCTAATCTATGGTAAAAGAAATTACATTACCTAAACTACTCTTACCTAACCAAAACAGGAGAAAACAATATCCAAAGGAAATGGCAGCTCACCCCATCTGTGCTTCCTGAGAAAGAGAGAAAAACACATTAATGATACATACAACAAAATGGAAACATAACAAAACAATCTATAGGTAACAATGCTCTCTCTGCGGCCATACAATCACAAAGGCACTTTCACTATTACAAAGGCCTATAAACAAAAAGGGATATTATCAAAGTACAATGCCACAAAATAACACTAGGCCTAGCCTCATGCCAGAGAGAGAGAAAGACTGAAGGGAGAAGCCATGTTTTAACAGGTGTGTGGTGATCCATGATTGGGTGGTGTTGATTGAGTGTTGGAGTCTGGAAAACCATCTACCAATCGGTGCTGTGCTGGGTAATGGAAGGGCAGGCCTGGCAGGGACCAATGGTGGAGGGAACAATGGCTGGAGGGAGGAAAGAAAAATGGAGAACACACACACATGGAGACACACACTGGGGAATATATACATTGGGATGTAACAAGAGGGGTCTCACGCCCTGGGGGTGGGCCACCGGGCGCGGTTCGCCCTGAACGTCTGGGTGGCGCCTTCTTTTCATGTTTAAGATCAACACGCATATCTGCCCCTTCTCCTGGAGTAGGCATGTCGGCGTGGTTAGGGCACGGGACTGGTTCTGGTCACGCTGGTCCGGATCAGTTAAACCCGTTGTCCGCCGGGGATGCAGATCTGCTGTTCTGGTACCCTGAGGGACTTGGGCTTTTTCAGGGGGAAAATGCCAGGTCGGTCCGGGTGTCACAGGGTTAAGCGCTATGGAGACCCTGGTTGGGTACATTTTGTACTCTGCACTGTCGTAATGGCTTACGGCCATGCCAACCTGTACACACTCGATCTCGTCAGATCTCGGCCGCTACGCAGGTTGGTCCTGGTTAGTACTTGGTTGGGAGACCGCCTGGGAATACCAAGTACGGTGTGCTTGGGGCTGGTTCTCCATTCTTTTCGCTCCTCTCTCACGCATGGCGAAGAGGGGCCTGTTGGGGTGTGCTTCCCGTATCGCCAGGCCCGGTCCGAACCCTTTTTTGAAAACTGAAACACTTGTACTGCGGTATAGCCGGTGTATACCCGCAGGTGTGTTTTGGAGTTTTTTCTTGAGGGGTTATAGGAACAACCACCGCATTGGGTAACACCAAGGTGGTTGATTCCCTGGTGTGTTGGAGCTGTGTCAACTCCCGGGTTACCCGGTTGAGGGTGCCCCTGCGCGTTCATGACGTCTGCCAATCGTGTCAGCCTTCTCTGCCTCAACCCCTCTGGGTGGGTTTTTTTTTAAATGGAGGCTTGGTCATGCAACAACGCCAGCTTATGCCCCTTCCGCCGGGGCGGCTGTTTTCAGCTGACTCCTTTGGCGCCTGTCTCGTCCGCAGTGCTCCAGGCTCAGGTTACAGCCTGTTGCCTGGCTTTCCCCGGTGCGCTGCCTGCTTCCGTTGGTTAACCTTTTTTGTGTGCTTACGGCCATGCTGACTGCCTGTTCTGCAGGGTCAGTGTGCCAGGCGGTGTACTATTGGGGGGACAGAGCCCGCTCGGCTGAGGGGCCTTTGTCCGAATACGCTGGCGATGTGGGGGGCGGGGTCACTAAGTGCGTGCCTCCCTTGTGCATGAGTGACGCCGAGCGGAGCCACTATGTCACAGAACGTTAGGTTATAACTATAACCAAGTTCTGTTAATAGTGGTGACGCTCGGCGTCCGACGCCGCTGCAGCCCTTGATCTCGCCTTGTGGTGAAAGCTTGGGAAGGAGGCGAGGGGGTGGCCCCACCCCTGCTTATATGGGAAGCTGATAGGGGTGTGGTCAGACAAATATTGGGATATAAAGGTACATTGTGGTCTTTATTCTGTGCGCGTGCACATATGCGAGGATAGTGCATGAGTGACGCAGAGCGTCACCACTATTAACAGAACTTGGTTATAGTTATAACCTAACGTTAACCTTTCACTACCACACTACAGAAGGTTCTATTTCATTCTGGCCTCCGCTCAGCGTCAGTCTGCACTAACCTCACTTCGTGCACATGCACTGAATAAAAAATCCACAATGTACCTTTACATACCAACATTCGTCTGGCCACACCCCTATCCGCTTACCTTCATAAGCAGGTGTGTGGTCACCTACTCGCCTCCTTCTTCACTTTCACCACAAGGAAGTGCCTTCGGTAGATACCCACACTTGACGAGGTTGTTTAGTTGAAGAAAGTTGATACGTGTTTACATTTTTTCTTGCTTTTTTCTTCTCTCATATATTTAAAAAGAAAAAAGCTAAGTCATAATGTTTACCTCGGAGGGTCGCGCTCGCAACGTCACCCTTCACCAGCGGTTCTCCATTGCCGCCTCTGTCGTACGTCTTGGAGCGGGGTTGAGACCTCTCTCGTGGTCGGCAGCCACGCCCGGTAGGCGTCCGATGGATAGTTTGCCTCTCCAAGGAGCTGGTGCACCAGCGCCGTCTCCTGTGCGATGGCCTGGTTCCGGCTCTGGTTCCTCTGCTTCCGGGGAGTCGTCTGCTGTTGGGCGGCCGGCGCCTCTGGTTGCGGGGGATTTGAGATGCAAACTTTTTGCATCAGCTCGTTCCCGTCGCAAGATGGTAGCTTGTAGACGCGAACGGCCTGGCTTTGGTAAGTTGCTGGAGCCAGATGAGGATGCGTCTGATTCTACATGGCCGATGGAAACAGAGGACTACATGATAGAAGCGGACGGGTTCTTGTTCGAAGGCCCGGTGGAGACATGTCTCCTGCCCATCCAGGTAACACTGGAGGGGGGTGAGATGTCTCCTTGGGGTTCCTCATCCGCAGATGTTGGGTTAGAAGCTCCGACTCGGCGGCGGGATGCCCTGCTATCAGCCACATCAGAATGTGGCTCCTTAACCAGTAGTCTGCTGCATGTGAGGGACGCGGGCTCGTGGGGGAAAGTATGCAGAGGGAACTGCATGCTTTGTTCCCCGAGCTCATGGCGGCGGCGGCAGTCGCAAACGGCGTGCCGCTGCCGCAGCCACTGCCTGTTCCTGTCCCTGACGATCTCATAGGTCATCTATGGCAACGTCACCCGGTGAGAGGGGTGGACGTTCTCTGCCCATTTTTCCCCTCAATGGAGGCCTACGTCCGTCAGGGGCAGGTGGTCTTCCACATCATGGGCCTTACTCCCGCCTACGTGCAAGTTGCGCGGGTGGTGGGTTTGGTAGAAGGCATAAAGGAGGGCGTGCCTCGGCTTGATAGGCCGATGGCGGCGCTCCTTTGTCCTGAGGTGGTGTGGGAGCCGTTACGGAAGCCGGTTCCCCAAGGGAAATCGGCGAGGCGGTTGGCGTTTTGGAGTGACCAGTAATTTATCTCCGGGACGCAATCTCTAGCTGCCGCGTCTAACATCGCGCAGCTGGCGAGATTCATGTCCGGGATACTGACGGGCGGCACGGAGCTGACTGATTTACAACATGATCAGCTCGCACAAGCTGCAGGAGCCATCCTGCATCTGATTCAGCTGCAGGCTATAGCCGCCGGGAAAGAGCGTGCCCTGGCCACTCTAATCCAGCGCCACCTTTGGCTGGAGCAGGCGCGTGTGCCGGAGAACTCCACTTCTGACGGCACCCCTCTCCGATACTGGACTATTCGGGTCGGCACTGCAGCTGATGACCTCAACCTGCAGGGAGATGCAGGAGGAGCGCTCCGTGCTCCAGCCTCATTTCCCCCCGCCCGATGTCGCCGGTGGAGTCAGACGGCCGCCGCGTCGTCGAGGTTCCTCCACCGTGGCCGCCGCTGCTACCACCGCCACTGCTGGACCTTCGGCGAAGAAGGCCAGGAGGAGAGAGGACGCTTCCGCCACTGCAGCCGGCCCATCTACGCCCGGAGGTGACGGTAGGGATCGTCGTGACCAGCCGCCAATCGTTTACCGTCCCTCCGGGGCTCCACGGGGTGGCAAATCCCGAGCGGCTCATGGCAGGCGTCGCTAAAAATAATGACTTTTTCCCTCTGTGGTCCCCCCCTGTTCCCTTCCCGGCCCTAATATGATTTTGTTGAAAAATAAAGAGTCCCTCCTAAAGGAGGGACTGTATTTTTTGTTACAAACTGTGTGTTTATTCACCAAACATATGATGGGGATGCGATGTGTGAATCTTTCGCTAGTATGGGTTTGATAGGAGGGCTAGACGTTACATTCATGTTAGAGCTTAAGCAAGGCCTGCAGCCTACACTCGGTTGAAAAAGGTTTTTTTCTGCCTCGACCTGAATCTTCACATAAAGGTAGAGGTTAGTTGTGTGCTCTGTTGCTTACACAGTGATATTGAGCTGCAACACTATTGTGTTGGTTGCAGTAATGCTCGTATGAAAACGTACCGCGGCTCAGCCGCTTCTCTCTCTATCAGATTTTCTGTGTCTTACAACATAGATACGGGTGTCGGGTTCACACATACACAACTTGGCCTTGCTATAAACCCTGTTCACAGATGTGTCTGTGGCTAGCGTGCATTGAATTCGCTTGCGCTGTTCATTAGCATTTGCTACTGAAGGTATCATATGGCTGTTGTTGTTGTCGTATGCAAGGGTTGGGCTTGCGAGGGGGTACCGGATAAACCCCTCCTTCCCTCTTCTGATTGGTCAGGGGGTTATTGGACTTTCTTTTCAATCGGTCAGGGCCAAGCTGTTAGGCAGCTTGGCACGGGGGGGGGGAGGGTTTCCCAGACTCTGCACCTATCACAGGCGGTTGAGTCTTGGGTTTCCCCCCGTCATAGCAAACGTCACTAGGCACGTTTCTATTGGACGACGGCTTCCGTGAGTTTTAGACCCGTATGTAGGGTCTGTTGTTGTCAAGTTGTCGGGGCAGAGCGTAAGAACTTACTGTTCTACTACGCTCGATATATGTGTAACTTGAGTCTGTTGGTCATGTGACTCAATGTTACCGTGACTTTTCAATCTATGGCTCACGTGGGAAGTCTCTCTGAGGAGTCCCGTCTCTCCTCTGTGGTGAGGGTGGCGGGATGTAAAAATGTAAAAAGAAATTACCCTCGGCTGCGTCACGTGGGATTCATGTCAGTCGTGTTTCTTTCTTTTTTAATAAAAAAAGAGTGGAGAATATGAAGCACGACAAACTTCTTGTCGTTCTCCCAGGCGACTTGAAGGAACAATGTTGGGGTCTGGTTAGACTATCCATTGATGTGTTTGGGTCCCGACGCATACATAGTGCTGGCTTGGGGTGTTTCTGTTAAGAATCATGCGGGAGGCTAGTACGCCTTGGTTGGTAGTTATTAAAACAGCGTTTTTATAGGGCTACTGGGATGGGGGATTTTTTCCTCTTCCGAGAGCCTGTTACTGGGTCTCGACGGATTCTCGTTCATATCTGGGGGATGTTAACGGAATAGATCAGAACATAGGTAGAGGGGTCTCACGCCCTTGGGGTGGGCCACTGAGCGCGGTACAAATAGGACCGTCTGGGTGGCGCCCTCTTTTCATGTTTTAGATCAACACGCATACCTACCCCCTCTCCTGGAGTGGGCATGTTGGCGTGGTTAGGGCACGGGACTGGTTCTGGTCACGCTGGTCCAGGTCAGTTAACCCGTTGTTCGCCGGAGACGTAGATCTGCTGTTCTGGTACCCTGAGGGACTTGTGCTTTTTTCGGGGGGAAGAATGCCGGGTCGGCCCGGGTGTCGCAGGGTTAGGCGTTATGGAGACCCTTTGTTGGGTACACGTTGTACCTGGCACTATCATAAGGGGCTGGTTCTCCTTTCTTTCGCTCCTCTCTCACGCATGGTGAAGAGGGGGCTGTTGGGGTGGTCTTCTGGACCTCCTCTGGTAACCCTGTGTGCTTCCCGAGCCGCCGGGCCCGGTCCGAAGTAATGTTTCATTGAAACCGTAGGCCTGGGATAACCCTTTTTTCTTGAGGGGTTATAGGAACAACCACCGTATGTGGACCAAGAGGGTGGTTGATTCCCTGGTGTGTTGGAGCAGTGTCAACTCCCGGGTTACCCGGTTGAGTGTGCCCCTGCACGTTCATGACGTCTGCCAATCGTGTCAGCCTTCTCTGCCTCGACCCCTCTGGGTGGGTTTTTTTTGATGGAGGCTTTGTCATGGTGCCCAACAATGCCAGCATACGCCCCTTCCGCCGGGGTGCTGTTTTCAGTTGACCCCTTTGGCGCCTGTCTCGTCCGCAGTGCTCCAGGCTCGGGTCTACAGCCTGTTGCCTGGTTTCCCCGGTGCGCTGCCTGCTTCCGTTATGGTTAGCCTTTTGAGTGCTTCAAGTTACGGCCATGCTGACTGCCTGTGTTGCAGGGTCAGTGTGCCAGGCGGCGTACTAGTGGGGGGAGGGCCCGCTCTTGGAGGGGCCCTGTCCGAATACGCTGGCGATGTGGGGGGCGGTGTCACTAAGTGACCGCCTGGTGAGGTCTTGATGCCTGGTGTCATTGACCTCTCCGGGCCCCCTTTTTCCGGGGGATCCAGTCCCTTCAGTGGGTCTGGGTCTTCCTTCGCGCTCCGCTGCTACGGCCTTGCCACGTGGTTGAGTTTGCTCTTGACCCCGTGTTTTTGGGGGCAGTAACGAGGTTTGTTCCTTCCGTTCGTTCCCTGGTGGCATGCGAATTGTGCGTGTGCGTAGTCGTGGGGTCAAGCCACGTTCTGCTCACCCTGTGCGTTGAGTTGCTCGAGTTCCTCTTCGCACGGTCGGAAGAGGAACTCTTCCCTCCCGTCCTCCAATAGGGAGGGTATCCCTCCATTAGGGAGGGTCGGGGGGCTCGGTGCTCCCCGGTCTGATGGTTGTGGGGGGCCTCAGCGGGGTACATTTGTCGAGCTTCTGGCTTCCGCTAACTCCTCTTGTGCAGACTGACGCTGAGCGGAGGCCAGAATGAAATAGAACGTAAGGTTATGTATATAACCAAGTTCTATGAATTCTGCTGACGCTCAGCGTCAGGACGCCACTGCGGCCCTTGATCTCGCCTTGTGGTGAAAGTTTGGGAAGGAGGCGAGTAGGTGACCACACACCTGCTTATGAAGGTAAGCGGATAGGGGTGTGGCCAGACGAATGTTGGTATGTAAAGGTACATTGTGGATTTTTTATTCAGTGCATGTGCACGAAGTGAGGTTAGTGCAGACTGACGCTGAGCGTCACCAGAATTCATAGAACTTGGTTATATACATAACCTTACGTTAACCCTTTCACTACCACACTACAGAAGGTTAACAATTTCACTACCACACTACAGAAGGTTAACCCTTTCACTACCACACTACAGACGGTTAACCCTTTTTTTTTTACCAAACTACAAAGGGTTAACGCTTTCACTACCACACTACAGAAGGTTAAGTTTGAAGTTTGTTTATTAATTGTCACAATAAAATACACATACTTTACGGTGAAATGCTTGGTTCTGTGTGTGCCCCTGAGAGTGTGCTTCATACAGTAAAAAAAATAAACGGTAAGTAAGAAAGTAAGTAAAAAGTAAGTAAAGAGAAATATACAATATACATATATACAATATACAATACAATATACAATATAAAGTACAACCTAGGTACAATCTAAGTACAGTGAGTAAAAATGAATAAACAGTGAGGTACAATGCAGAAAATGAGGTACAAAACTTTAATGTAAGGTGCAAATGCAAATGAGGTATGAATGTAGTGCAGATCTCTTTAATAATAGATAAATATACTATAGTGTTAAAGTGTATAAAGTAAGTGTTAAGGTGAGTGTTTGTTTAAAAGTGAGTGTGTGCATGTGGATGTGTGTGCAATGAGTGTAGATGATGGGTTGTTACATGGAGTCATTGAACATCCTGATGTCCTGGGGATAGAAGCTCCTTCTGAGTCTCTGTACTGGCCATGAGACTCCAGTAGCTCTTGTCTGACCGCAGCAGTTCAAAGAGGCAGTTGTTTGGGTGACTAGAGTCTTTGGTTATTCTCTTAGCTTTGGCCCTGCAACGCTTGTTATAAATGTCCTGGAGAGTGGGAAGCCCACCTCCAATTGTGCGTTCGGCTGAACAGGCCACTCTCTGTAGTCTGCTGCGGTCGTGTGCGGTGCTATTCCTAAACCAGGAGGTGATGTTACCAGTCAGGATGCTCTCTATTGTGCATGAGTAGAAGTTCTTAAGGATCTTCTGACTCACTTTGAACTTCCTTAGGCGCCTAAGGAAGTAGAGGCCCTGCAGTGCCTTCTTCACTACACTGTCAATGTGTGTGGTCCATGTCAAGTCCTCGGATATGTAGACTCCGAGGTACTTAAAACTGTTCACTCTCTCAACCGGTGCCCCGTCGATGCTGAGGCTGTAGCCCCTGGCCCCAACCTCCTAAAATCCACAATCATCTATTTTGTTTTGCTGACGTTCAGGGAGAGGCTGTTCTCCCGGCACCACAGCGCCAGGTTCTCTACCTCTCCCAGGTAGGCCCTCTCGTCGTTTGCAGAGATCAGGCCCACCACTACTGTGTCATCAGCAAACTTGACAATTGTGTTGCTGTTTCGCTGTGCGACACAGTCATGTAGCGAGTAGAGGAGGGGGCTCAGAACACAGCCCTGGGGGGCACCTGTGTTCAGAGTGATGGATGAGGAAGTGCAGTTACCTGCTCTCACCACCTGGGGTCTTCCTGTCAGGAAGTCCAAGACCCACTGGCAGAGGTTGTAGTTCAAGCCCAGGTCTCTGAGCGTGACTATGAGTTTGGAGGGGACTATGGTATTGCATGCTAAATATAAAAACAGACATTCAGTTGATAATATAATAATAGAATAGAAAGAGTATATGAAAATAAATTCCTGGGAGTGATTTTAGACCATAAACTCTGCTGGAAACCCCATATAGAATATGTGAGGACTAAGATGGCAACGAGCATCTCAATTCTTAGTAAGGTGAGACATGTACTCAATCCCAACTCATTGCACACTCTGTACTGTGCAATGATCTTGCCTTACCTGCATTACTGCACAGAGGTATGGGGTAACATACAAAACAACCATAAATACATTGACTATCCTACAAAAAAGAGCAGTAAGAGTAATAAACAATGCAGGATATCGGGACCACACACACACACTGTTTCTACAATCACACATTTTGAAGTTGATCATTGATATGGTCAACTTTAAAACTCTGCAAGTTATGTACAAAGCAAGACATAATCAATTACCGGTAAATGTAAGAAGCAAATTTCTGGATAAAGAGGGGGGATACAACCTCAGAGGACCATTGAACTTCAAAAAACCTGTGATGAAAACCAACCTGAAAATAATGTGTATCTCCTCTTACGGAGCCACCCTGTGGATTGGGCACTAGAGGATGAACAAAAATATTGTGAAAACATAAATCAATTCAAATCTAGACTTATTTTTTTTATTTTTGATAGGTACAGAAGGGAAGAAGAGCTTTAATTGCATATTAATAATTAAGAAAATACGTATGATACTGTATTGTACGTTATATAATATTACATTATATAATCATATTCTAATTCATTTGTATATTATATTGAACTATATTTGCAGTATATACTATTATATTATGGTACTATATTATTGTATATATCATGTACTATATATCTCATATCACATTATATATGTGCTGTATACACTATTTTGTACTATATAATATTATATACTGCAGGTATACTGTAATGTGTACGATATGTGTGTACTGTAATGTGTACTATATGTATGTACTATGTATGTATGTAAATGAAAAAACTAAAAAAAACGAAATGTAAGTCTTCAGGGGTAGGGCCCTTTTCGGACAATTGGACAATGCTGCAATTGCAGCTGGTAAAACTTTGGCGATTTATGGAATGACCGTTGTTATGTGTCCAAAGCCCAAAAAAAATAATAACTGAACTGAACTGAACTGAATGCTGAGCTGTAGTCGATAAATAGCATTCTCACATAGTGCCTCTTGTCCAGGTGTGATGCTGCTGTGTGCAGCACATGGGCTATGGCATTCTCCGTGGACCTGTTGGGGCGATATGCAAATTGCAGGGGGTCCAAGGTGTTGGAGAGGGAGGAACAGATGTAGCCCTTCACTAGCTTCTCAAATCACTTCATGGCTATGGAGGTGAAAAGCTTTCACTACAACACTACAGACGGTTAACCCTTTCAGTACCACACTACAAAGGGTTAACCCTTCCACTATCACACTACAGGTTAACCTTTCACTACCACACTACAGAAGGTTAACCCTTTCACTACCATACTACAAATGGTTAACTCTTTCACTACCACACTACAGGTTAACCCTTTCACTACCACACTACAGACCGTTAATTAGCCAAGCAGTTTTGGTTCTGTGAATGAATTAATTAATGAAGTTTATTTATTTCAAGCCATTTTAGCTTGTACAAAAAATAACAAATCAATTCACATAAAGTTGGCAGAAAAGGTTTGGGCTGAAGCTACAAGCTTGTAAATGTCCTAACCCAGTGCATCATCTTACATTGAAATTACGCTTATCGTTGATCTTCGTTAACACATTCGCGGCCATTCGATTTCCCCATCTAGCTATATAATAACTGGGCCAGCTTTCCATTACATAGTTTCACTGTGCGTCACCTTGTTTGTAGAACTAAATCTATATTTTATATTATAGCTATGGATACAAAACCATGGTCATTTGACAGTAACTATCTTCCGTTCAATATGCAAAAAAGAATGAATTTTTTCATGAATACGTTCACGCGTTATCCCATGGTGAATATGAGTATAATTTCGGAATGATCCGGGCTAATTCCTGGGAGGCCGGCTACAGGGCGCAACGTGAATTCCACTAAAACCATTGGCATTTCGTCCCTGGACACGCTACTATTTCCAAATCAAATCGATATCATAGGTATTATGTTTCATCATGAATGCATGAAAGGGGGGGGGGGGGGGGGGGGGGCGTTTCTGATTATTTGATTGCCAGTAACGTCATTCGTTATTACCACAACACACGCCGATCAGGGGGATGGGTATGATAACCTTGCATGATCAAGCTGAAATTGATGTCATTCCCGAACAAATTTACGACCAAGAATTTCCTCTTAGGCAGATTTCTGCCCATTTAAGACATATTAGGACTGGTAGTGCGAGTCCCCAAATTTGGTGAAAAGGTGCGTCTTGAGAGCTGTTTTGAAAGTGTCCAGGGTTGGGGCGTTGTGGATTTCAGGGGGGGGGGGGAGAGTTCTAGAGGGTAGGGGACGCCACACTGAAGGCTCTGTCACCGAAAGTCTCCAACCTGGTGCGAGGGATGGAGAGGAGACCCAGATCAGAAGATCGTAGGTTCCGGGATGGAGTGTGCTGGTGGAGGAGATCAGGTATCAGGGGACGAGGGCATGGAGGGACTTGTAGGTGAGGAGCAGGAGTTTGAAAGAGATGCGGAACTTGACTGGGAGCCAGTGGAGGTGGATGAGGGTGGGGGTGATGTGCTGCCAGGGCTTGGTGTGAGTGAGAGCCCTGGCAGCTGAGTTCTGTACATACTGGAGCCTGTCCAGGGCATTGCTGGGTACCCCGAACAGGACTATGTTGCAGTAGTCCAACCGGAAGGTGATGAATGAGTGGATCAGGGTCTCAGCCACAGAATCTGAGAGTGATGGTCGGAGACGGGAGATGTTATTGAGGTGATAGAAGACTTGTTATGGTTTGAAACCGACCCCAATCGCACAACACAAGACAGGTATCAGAGTAAGCCAAAACAGGGCAATATTTATTAAATAACAAAAAGCGGCACAGTCCCTTTAAGGGAGAACACAAAAAACACAAGAGTCCATGAAATAAGAAACTGCGGCACTGTGCCTTTAACAGGCGAACAGGCTAAGGGACCAGGGCTAAGTGTCAGGGCTAAAGGCCAGGGCTAAGTGTCAGGGCCAGGACCAGAGCTAAGGGCTAAGTGTCAGGGCCAGGACCAGAGCTAGTGTCAGGGCTAAGTGTCAGGGCCAGGACCGCTTACAGGGATGAGGACAGGGTTACGACGGCGGAGGCCTGGCACGGGGACAGGGGCCCGACGGCGGAGGCCTGGCACGGGGACAGGGGCCCGACAGCGGAGGCCGGGCACGGAGATCCTCCTCCCGTCCCTACACCGAGTAGGGCTCTGCTGCTCAGGAAGGAATCCTCCTCCTCCTCCTCGGATGCTGCAGACGGGCAGCGCAGAACAAAGGGGGTCCGAGGGGAAACGGGATGGGCACACGCCATCCTCCTGTGGAATACTAGGGAGCGACGGCGAGCCTGGGTCCGAGGGGAACACGGGATGGGCACACGCCATCCTCCCGTGGAATAATAGGGAGCGACGACGAGCCGGGGTCCAAGGGGAACGGGATGAGCACACGCCATCCTCCCGTGGAATAATAGGGAGCGACAGCGAGCCTCACCCCAGGAACGAGGAACATGAAGAGACGCCTTCCTCCCGTGGAATTGGGAGCGATGGCGAGCCGGCTTGACGTCTGGAGTGGGAACACTGGAAACCTCCCGTAGAGAATTAGAGAGCGATGGCGGTGTCCCACTCCAGGCAAACGGCGACAGGTGGTGATGGCTGGCACGTCGTCTCACGCCGGAGACGCGGCAGGTGATGGTAACGTACAGAATACAGAACGAACACAGAGTCCAGAACACAGAACGACCCGACAAGGACTGGAGGGGAGTCTGCAACCTAAGTACTCTCCAGACCTGATTGCAAACTCCCAACAGGTGCGTCAAGGTAGAGGAACAAGAATGTCCAAGGGTGGGGGCTGTTGAGGAGAGTAGGAGACAGGGAAAAGTTCTCGCAAGGGTGGGGGCTGTTGAGGAGAGTAGGAGGGAAAAAAGGTCCAGGGACAGGCGAATCCTCACAAGACTTGGTAACAGATTTGATGTGCGAGTGGAATGAAAGTGTGGAGTCGAGGGTAGGGTGACCAGGTCAAAATTGTTCAGTCGCAGGACAGCAGCACTGCTTTTGCGGGACAATGCGGTACACGTAGGTTAAAAAAAATCTATTTTAATTAAAAAATTTTAATTGCTAATTAAAATTAAAGAAATTTATTTATTATTTAAATGCCTTTATTTCATATTCGACGCAGACGGTAGGCTATATATAGCACATTTTGTTATTAATCTTATTAAACTGTAGATGCTTCACCAATCACATTCTCAGCCGCCACTATGTCACCAACATCTTTATTTAATCACACTTTCATCATTAAGCAGGTAACCATCAATCTTGGTATCCAAGCTGATAAAATCACTCCATTAATAGAAAGAGCAGGAGCTAAGTCTTTTCAGCCATCTTTTCCTGAGCATTATTAGCAGTGAAGTGTAGAAGAGAGGAGACGGAATGCGATGGTTGATCTTCACAATATAATAATGTTTTTATTGTGAATAGCGGATCACTCAGTTGCTCATAGCAAACAAAAATGGTGAGACCCAAAGGCTCCACAAACCCTATATAACGTAAAGAAAAGGCGAGACAGCACAGTCTCCGCAATATGTGTCTGGTGAACATTCTTTAAACAATGCAGATTTTCAATAAAGCCATAACCATGTATGTAAAAATACTTAACATATGTTAACTTAACTGTTAACTAAATTACAACCAATATAGACAGCAGATTAATTATCTACAAACTGATTTGAATGGTGGTGTGGATAACACGACTTGACACTTTCATGTCCCAGAACAAAACCAGAAAGATGAGTGAGGACAGCAGACATGGGTCTGGTGGATCAGATCGAGAAGAGCCAGGCGCAGCTTCTCAGTGATGGAAGCTGCAGGAAGTCAACGCAGAGCTTGAGGTCAATCCGGGTGTACTGCCCCCCTGCAGGTCAAAATTGATTTGGATTTAATTTGGCACGTCGTCCATTCTGTGTGGGGCGGCCTGCGGGCCGAAATTGGCCCGCCGGCGCCAGCAATAATATCTGGCCCGTCAGTTTATTTTTAGAATATGATATTTATTTTATTTGTATCATATTCTTTTTATTATGATATACTTTATGTTTTATCCATGTTGAGAGTGAATAACAGGTATATAGGCAGCGAGGTGCAATGTATGTAGCGCTTGCTCAACATGAGGTGGGGACAGCGCTTGGTGCTGAAAATTCTGAAATGGCAAACATGATAGACCAGTCTATCTCTCTCTCTCTCTCTCTCTCTCTCTCTCTCTCTCTCTCTCTCTCTCTCTCTCTCTCTCTCTCTCTCTCTCTCTCTCTCTCTCTCTCTCTCTCTCTCTCTCTCTCTCTCTCTCTCTGTCTCTCTCTCTCTCTATATAGACCGGTCTATCCTACATTATGCGCAACCAATGAGTCTATATCTGACGGCCACGGACCGGTTTAATGTTGGCATTATTTTTACGGACCGACAGCTCCGTAATAAACTATCAATTTATATGCAATTATTGTGTCTTGGCTCCTCTGCCTTGTTGCAGTGACATCAATAAAATAGGATATAAGAAATAGAAAAATAGAAATAGCATAAAGTTAGCAGCAGAAACTAACTCTAGACTATAACATAATAGTATAGGTGTGGTAAAACAAGCTTGTAAATTAACTGTGTTCTTACCTGATTCAGTGCTTCTTAAACTTGTATTTCTTGTTGGAACGGGCAGCATCTAGCAGGCTCTTCTCCTTTAGCACATGCATGTAAAACTCCTGGCATGTGCAGCTGTAGTTAACCTTCACCTGATGATGTAAACAAGACGAAAGCAATTGTTTGTATTGAGCCGTACTGTATTGTAGTACCCATTCAAATCTGTTAATTAATAAAGTTTACAATCAATAAAAAAATCACCTGTATTTCACTTTTGATGAGCTCAACGCTGCAGCGGTTCCTTTGATCCGTCCAGGCCCCCACCATCAATGAGGACAGTCTCTCGACAGGTTCCTTTGATCCGTCCAGGCCCCCACCATCAATGAGGACAGTCTCTCGACAGGTTCCTTTGATCCGTCCCGGCCCCCACCATCAATGAGGACAGTCTCTCGACAGGTTCCTTTGATCCGTCCAGGCCCCCACCGTCATGAGAACAGTCTCTCGACAGGTTCCTTTGATCCGTCCAGGCCCCCACCATCAATGAGAACAGTCTCTCGACACGTTCCTTTGATCCGTCCAGGCCCCCACCATCACTGAGAACAGTCTCTCGACAGGTTCCTTTGATCCGTCCAGGCCTCACCATCAATGAGAACAGTCTCTCGACAGGTTCCTTTGATCCGTCCAGGCCCCCACCGCCATGAGGACAGTCTCTCGACAGGTTCCTTTGATCCGTCCAGGCCCCCACCATCACTGAGAACAGTCTCTCGACAAAAGCGCTGGTGACCGGGATGCTTAATGCAAAGGATACCAACGTAGTCGTGTTCGGGGTAATTGCATTCTTGAGCAGCGCTGTCCACTTTGTTGTGACAGGATCTCCTGTCGCTGCGACTTCGCTCACCCGTGGCAACAGAACACAGAACTTGTCGTACAACTGGTCCATGTCCAGTTTGCTGCTGATATTAAGAGCTTCAACTGCTTCGCGAAGCTCTTGGAAGCTGAATGCTCTCTTGAGAGCCAAGCATGACACCTGTTTCATGTAATTCTGATCAGAGAAATCAAACCATTTGTCTAGGTAAGCGAGCGCTCTCTGATAGAACATTAAAACGTCCTGTTCAATCGCAGCAGCCTGTGTGGTAGGAAACCTCTGCATGAGAGCACTGGTCTCGAATCCAAAATAACGGACCTTTGATCATTGTTCAAGTTTCAGTCTTAGACTGGTCATGAGCTGGAAAAGCTCACAGACAGTTGTCTCATCCCCCTCAACTTCAAGCACTGCGTCGTAAAAAAGCTTTAGGCTATTCTGCAGAAACATCAGGTATGCCTGGAGTTCACAGGGAACTCCTCCCTCGCCATCCTCATCATTGGCGAAAAACTTCCACAGTGCTGATGGACAGTTGTCTTCTCCAAGGGATAAAAAGTTTGACAGCAGGCCAGCAGTCGTGAAGCCGTTTGACAGCTGGCCACAAACTGAGCCACCGTGTTGGTACGTGCCTGTAAAGCGTCTGGTACTCCTCATCCACAAAAGCAAAAATGTCCTTAAATTCTTGGACACGTTTTGCGGATGCTGAAAAGTGGTTATATATCTTCGTGACTACGCTCTCGATGTCCACTTTCAGCTTGTCACCTGAGTTCCTCCCACAATTATGCAGAATATGGGCCACGCAGTTGGCTTTGATGATTGCACCATTCTTGTCTTTTAACTTTTTATAGACAGATTTGTGTACCCCATAATTCACACTGGCGTTATCTGCGGAGTATGCAGAGACCCGTTCCAAGCCAAGGTTGCTCTCCTCGAGCCTCGAAACGACCTGATTAAATATCGCATCAGAGTCTTCCTTGTGGTCATCATAAAAGTCCAACTATTTGTTTTGCAGGCCAAGCTCTGGGGTGTAAAATTGCACTGCAAGTGGGAATAACTTGGTAGTGCCATGGTTCGATGCGTCAGATGCAATTGAAAAAAAGGGAAGATACTCTGGTTTACCTGCAACCATTGGCGTATTCAAGTTCTTCAATAATGTCTCCACGGATGCAGGTGCAAGCACGTCTGTAATGATAGCTACGCTCTTGGTGCGTCCGCATGCTAGCTTCTTAGCTATCTCTGAATCGGGGAACATGACAGGGTTAAGTTTTGATCCACAATCGCCAGATCTATAAGATAAGCCATGCTGCACATTATGGTAAACACTGGTCACCTCAGCCGCTGTGACTTTGTCTGTGTTGCTGTCCTTTGGCTTCGAGAAAAAGCTAGTTATGCTAGTGTTAGTATTCCTTTGCTGTTCATTTTTTTTGTGAGCCTCGCCATCACCATGCCTCTTAATGTCCCCCTCTCCTCCATGGGTGATGGTGAAGCTCCTGTGGCAGATCCTGCATTCGCCCTTTTGGGGATCATCTGAAACGGATCTCAGCCAGGTATACTTCTTGTCCCAGTCTCTGTTATATGAGCAAAGTATTTATTTTTTTTGCTCCATTTTCTTGTTTTTCTTAGCTAGCTAAACTTGTATCAGTTTTGGCGGTCTTTCTTCTGACTACTCGAGTCACACACTGACAGTGACAGTCAGTGACACACTGCAGCTCGGGACAGGTGGTCACTCTAGTCGAGGATGACGCCCAGGCTACGGACTTCGGGAGACGGGGAGATGGAACAGCCGTCCACGTAGAGGAGATCTCCAACCTTCCGGAGCAGTGCCTTGGGGGCCACAACCATGAGCTCTGTCTTTTTGAGTTTAAGTAGTTTGGTTGACATCCAGGTTTTTATGGCGTGGAGGCAGTTGACTAAAGACTGTGGGAGGAACTTGGAGGATGGTGCTGAGATAAAGCTGAGTATCATCAGCATAGCAGTGGAAGTTGAGGCCGTAGTGACGTATGATCTGACCGAGGGGGAGCATGTAAATGGTGAAAAGTAGGGGACCAAGCACGGAGCCTTGGGGGACACTGTGGTTGACTGAAGCCGGGGGGGGGGGGGGATGAGCTGCTGATGCTGACAAACCGAGACCTGTTTGAGAGATATGACAGAGCTGTACCGGTGATGCCAAGGTTGTCAGAGAGGCATTTGAGGAGGATTGCGTGAGAAACTGTGTCAAACGCCGCAGAGAGTTCGAGAAGGATGAGGAGGCCCGGAGTCTGCAGCAAGGAGGAGGTCATTTGTGATCTTGATGAGGGCGGTCTCTGTGCTGTGATGTGCTCGTTAGGCTTTAACTGCAACAATACAGAAGGTTAACCCTTTCACTACCATACTACAGTGTTACGGTGTGGCATGATGGTGGTGGAGGTGTGTAGAACCCAAGCGCAGACAAGCAGAGCAGGCGGAATGCGAAGGTTGCTCTTTCACAATAACACTTATTTATCGTAAACGACGGAGCATAATACGACAAAGAAACACTTTGAAAAGGGAAAACAAAATGGAAGACAGTAGTTCTCAAAACGGATAAACAAATACTAAATAAAGAGTGAGACAACTCAGTCTCCCCAATGATTCTACACAAGAATAAACTTCAGATAACAATATGAAATACAATAAGGTAAGCACGACACCGACCGCGGTATCCAAGTTACTCTCCAAGTGGGAGCGATAACAATGCTTCAGGAAGTACTCACGCCTGTGGACAGTGTAATGACGCGAAAGGAAAGTCAGGGCAGACCACACAGAAATACACAGACAATTAGAGACATGAGGGTGATTGGGAACTAGACACAGCTGGGTTGGAACAGACTGAACAGAATACATAACTGGGTCGAAATATAAATACACACACTGAGAACAACACTAGACTAGATCACAATACCAACACAGACAGGGGAGACACTAGGCCAGACAGGGGAACATCACAGACAACACAGACAACAGATGCACAGACAGCAGATTAGTGATGATAACAGAGAACAAATTAATAACAAAACAACAGAGATGCACCAACTGAATTAGGCCACAAGATGGCAGTAGCGGATTGTTCATGAGTGGAGGAAGTCCATGGAGAGGTGGGGGAAGTCCATGGACAGGTGGGGCAGGACCGGGGGGAACGTTACATACAGAAGGTTAACCCTTTCACAACCACACTACAGAAGGTTAAGAAGTCTGTCATAAACTCTCTACAGAACTGCATGTAGGCCAATGGAGAATGCAATGAAATGATTATTATTTTATTTTTTTTATATATATATATTTCCTGTTGCCTGATATGAAATATAGACCACATGCTCATCCTTGCACCTCTGAAACTTTCTGCACCCTGGCGGACGTAATAACGATTTTTAGTTAGTCACAAAGTTGTTTGGGGTTAAAAAAAAGGTCAAGGTCTCTTTAGTGGGATTCAGCCTAACATAGTGACAGAATTAATTGTAATGATTTATGTTACATGATCCATTTATAATAGTTAACATATTATAATACTATATTGACCAATTTGTTTACACTGCTTGTGTTGTTTTTACTACCTGTACCCCCCCTTCCCCCATGCTCAGTATATTTTTACTGTATTTATTTACTGTATATTTTATTCCATTTTTATTCTATTTTACTCTACTCTTATCCTAGGCAACTTGATTTGATTTGTGTTATTATTCTAATTCGTGACCTGTCCTGTCTAAATGTTTAAATGTTGAGCGATTTGCAGTGTCAAATTTCCCACGGGATAATAAAAGTATTTCTATTCTATTCTATTCTATTCTACTATTATAATGGATTACATGGTTAATGCACAACTGTTGTCCTCTGTAGCTCAATAATAATAAAAACATATATAATAATAAGAATAAGAATAATAAGAATAATAATAATTATTGTTGTTATTATTATTATTGTTATTATTATTATTCGTTTAGTAACAACATTATGGTACTAACACAGCCAGGGTTGAGGGTTCAATTCACACGAGCCAACATGTATGTATAGGTCTACTTTAGATAAAAGCATCTCAAAAGAAGATATTACCATAGATGGCACCATAGATGGAGTTCTCTCTCCGGGTCTGCTTGAGAACCCACGGGTTGGATCAATGGCGCCGCACGCCTCTTCAACGAAAACACTTAACTCAACTTAGAAACAGCAGTTGACGCGAGGAGGAGGCGGCGTGTTCTCAACTATGATCTCAAACAAATGGCTGGCATTATAAATAGAACTTCCAGTCAAACACCTCGTTCTCGTCTCTCCCAGACTCCCGTTCTGACGCCTCGTGTGAGAAGTGAAACGTCTCTTCATTATCGCCTCAGTTCCCAGTGCCACGAGAGATGCCATCGAAACCTCGCATCACACGGCCATCGAGCGTTCAACAGGTTGACGTGACGGGTATCCAAATGAAAACCAACACTTGAGCCTGTGCCATTCACAAAACCCTTCTGCAACCGTGGGGGTATGATTTTCATCATTATCTGCCTTCATTTATTGTTTTTTCTTCCCTTTCCCCCGTTCACTACATTGCAATTATCAGTTTGGAGAGGATCTGCACATTGTAGTGACTGTACATAATTCACACAGAACTGTTGTTGGGAATAGTAGTTCCCCCCGGACGATTTATAGTGTGGCACTTCCTGCCACCGGCACTCTTACTTACTGTCGACACGACTACGTCGACTTGTTGTTACGCTGATGAATAATAAAGGAATTAGGTTTAACTTCGAGACACCGCCTCCGACTCCTTTCTCTCAGCGCTACACTGGTGACCCCGACATTAGTCTCGAAGACGTTTCCGAGACGGAGAATACGACAAACGTGGCAAACAACGCTGTTTTTCTCAGACTGCCTGAGTTTTGGGAGCAGTCGGCAGCTGCTTGGTTCGCCCAAACTGAGGCGCAATTCGCCCTACGGGGAATCGTGGATGATGCTGCAAAATACTTCCACGTCGTCTCGAGTCTGAACAACACTACGGCGGCGAGGACGGTAGGCTTCATTACCGCTCCACCGGCCCAGAATAAATATGAGGCGTTTAAGACGCACCTACTCAGTATTTTTGAGTTATCACAGTCTGAGCGGGCCCGACGCTTGCTGGATATACGAGGCTTGGGAGACAGCAAACCGTCAGAGCATATGGAGATGATGCTGAACCTACTGGGCGCCGAACAGCCGAATTTTTTATTTAAAGAGCTGTTCCTGGGCGGCTACGTGGCGTAGTGGGCAAGGCGCTCGCCACGAATACTGGAGACGCTGGGCTCGCCTGTTCGAGCCCAGCGCTCCACATTGCTTTCAGTTTAGCTGGTCGTCCGTACTAATACACATTGGCCGTATTAGGGGGTGGGAAACTGATGGGTGGGGATCGGGCGTTGTGGACAGCGACTCCTACAGGTCGGTTGGTGCGCCTGCGCAGTAGAATCAGGAAGTGTCGGGGGCAGCGTGAGCCTCCCACGCGTTACTCCTCGCCACTGAGAGATCGAGCTGCGCAGGTGAAAAGATGCGACTGCTGTTACCTCAAGTACCAGAGGGGACTCGTGCTATGTATGACTTAGTCCACATTGCAGCTGGCTTGTGGGAGGCAAGAAACAGTGTCCGTGACAGGGGAGGGTTGAATTGGATGATACGAAAATTGGGATGGGAGAAAATATAGAAATTGGGAGAAAAAGTGGATAAAAAAAAAGAGCTGTTCCTCAGACACATGCCGCCACGGGTACAGACGCAACTTGCCAATACAAACATTGTGGATCCCCGCGCTCTGGCAGAAGAGGCGGACCGGTTCTACCTGGCCACGCAGCACTTAGCCCCAGAGGTGCTAGCCCCGACACGGGCGCACATGCCCAGAGGGGGAGGGGCGAAGATGGAGAGAGGCGCCGCGGCCGACGGCAATAATGACACAGGCCTGTGTTATTTCCATGCACGCTTCGGCGCGAAAGCAACAAAGTGCCGCCCACCATGTACTTTTGTCAGGGCGGGAAACGCCAACACCTGCGCCCAGTAGCGGCCGTGAGCGCAGTTACGTCGAACAGGCTACTCTTCATTAAGGACACACTCTCCGGTCGAAAATTCCTCTGCGACACCGGAGCACAGAGGAGCGTCCTACCGGCGACGGTGGAGGACACCGCCGGCGGGGAGGGGGGTCCGCAACTGACGACCGCCAACGGTAACCCGATCCGCACCTACGGCACGAGGACCGCGGAGTTGTGTTTCGGGGGACAGCGGTTCACGTGGGAGTTTGTCACTGCCGACATCTCGTTCCCACTACTCGGGGCGGATTTCCTCTGCGCACATGGGCTCCTCGTGGACGTGAGGCACGGCCGCCTGGTAGACGCCCAGACATATGCTTCCTTGACATGTGTGCGCAATGAAGTGGTATACAGCGGGCTGGCCAGCTCGCTCGCAGAAGGTGACGTGTACCAACGCCTACTGCTGGAGTTTCCCGGCTTGACACAGCCTACGTTCTCGGCCGCGACCACCAAACACTGGGTCGAGCATCACATCGAGACTCAAGGAGCTCCCATGTACGCTAGGGCCCGCCGGCTCAACCCTGACAGACTAGCAGTCGCTAGGTCAGAGTTCGCCAACATGGAGAGGTTGGGGATTATCCGACGCTCGGACAGCCCCTGGGCCTCGCCGCTGCACATCGTGCCCAAAGCGGACGGGGGATGGAGACCGTGCGGTGACTACAGACGCCTCAACGATGCTACCACGCCAGACCGCTACCCGGTCCCCCACATCCAGGACTTCTCAGGGCACCTGGCGGGTAAGCTGTTCTTTTCAAAAGTAGACCTGGTACGCGGTTACCACCAAGTGCCGGTACACCCCTTGGACGTCCCGAAGACGGCGGTGGTAACACCCTTCGGTCTATTCGAGTTCCTACGGATGCCGTTCGGACTTAAGAAAGCGGCACAGTCTTTCCAGAGGCTAATGGACTCGACGCTCAGAGACATGCCGTTTATTTTTGTCTACCTGGACGACATCCTCGTCGCCAGCTCCTCGCCCGAAGAGCACCTGGTGCACCTCCGATGCCTCTTTACGAGGCTGGGCCAACACGGCCTAATCATCAACCCGGCTAAGTGCCAGTTCGGGTTGACCTCCATACAGTTCCTCGGACATCTCATCGACAGGAGGGGGGCCGCCCCCCTCCCGTCGAAAGTGGAAGCCGTTTCCGCGTTCCCACGACCCCCGACGGCCCGAGCACTCAGAGAATTTCTCAGGATGGTGACGTTTTATCACCGGTTCATCCCCCGGGCGGCCCACACCATGCGGCCGCTTTACGAGGCTCTGAAGGACAAGTCCCCCAACCAGCCTGTCGACTGGACGGCCGAGAGGACGACAGCCTTCGCGGCCACCAAGACGGCCCTGGCGGATGCAGCCATGTTGGCTCACCCGTCACCGGGGGCCCCGGTTGCCATTACCACCGACGCGTCAGACTACGCGGTGGGCGCGGTGCATGAACAGTACGTTGATGGCGCCTGGCAACCGCTGGCGTTTTTCAGCCGTCAACTGACCCCCAGGGAGTGCAAGTACAGCGCATTTGACAGAGAGCTCCTAGGCCTCTGGTTGGCGGTGCGCCATTTTCGTTTCATGCTGGAGGGCCGGGAGTTTACGGCCTTCGTCGACCACAAACCCCTCACGTTCTCCATGTCCAAGGTGGCTGAACTGTGGTCCGCGCGACAACAGCGCCAACTCTCGTACATTTCTGAATACACAACAGACATACGGCATATCGCCGGGAAAGCCAACGTGGTCGCAGACTGCCTATCCAGGGTCGTCATCGGAGCTGTGCAACTGGGCCTCGACTACGTCGCCATGGGCTCGGAACAGGCCTCCGACCACGACATCCAGGCCCTCAGGACAGCGGATACCAGTCTGCGCCTCAGAGACGTCGCGATTGGCGGCTCGGGCGCGTCCCTGCTCTGTGACCTCTCCACCGGGCAACCCCGGCCGCTGGTCCCTATAGGCTGGCGCAGGCGGGCTTTCGAGTGCCGGTACACCCCTTGGACGTCCCGAAGACGGCGGTGGTAACACCCTTCGGTCTATTCGAGTTCCTACGGATGCCGTTCGGACTTAAGAAAGCGGCACAGTCTTTCCAGAGGCTAATGGACTCGACGCTCAGAGACATGCCGTTTATTTTTGTCTACCTGGACGACATCCTCGTCGCCAGCTCCTCGCCCGAAGAGCACCTGGTGCACCTCCGATGCCTCTTTACGAGGCTGGGCCAACACGGCCTAATCATCAACCCGGCTAAGTGCCAGTTCGGGTTGACCTCCATACAGTTCCTCGGACATCTCATCGACAGGAGGGGGGCCGCCCCCCTCCCATCGAAAGTGGAAGCCGTTTCCGCGTTCCCACGACCCCCGACGGCCCGAGCACTCAGAGAATTTCTCAGGATGGTGACGTTTTATCACCGGTTCATCCCCCGGGCGGCCCACACCATGCGGCCGCTTTACGAGGCTCTGAAGGACAAGTCCCCCAACCAGCCTGTCGACTGGACGGCCGAGAGGACGACAGCCTTCGCGGCCACCAAGACGGCCCTGGCGGATGCAGCCATGTTGGCTCACCCGTCACCGGGGGCCCCGGTTGCCATTACCACCGACGCGTCAGACTACGCGGTGGGCGCGGTGCATGAACAGTACGTTGATGGCGCCTGGCAACCGCTGGCGTTTTTCAGCCGTCAACTGACCCCCAGGGAGCGCAAGTACAGCGCATTTGACAGAGAGCTCCTAGGCCTCTGGTTGGCGGTGCGCCATTTTCGTTTCATGCTGGAGGGCCGGGAGTTTACGGCCTTCGTCGACCACAAACCCCTCACGTTCTCCATGTCCAAGGTGGCTGAACCGTGGTCCCCGCGACAACAGCGCCAACTCTCGTACATTTCTGAATACACAACAGACATACGGCATATCGCCGGGAAAGCCAACGTGGTCGCAGACTGCCTATCCAGGGTCGTCATCGGAGCTGTGCAACTGGGCCTCGACTACGTCGCCATGGGCTCGGAACAGGCCTCCGACCACGACATCCAGGCCCTCAGGACAGCGGATACCAGTCTGCGCCTCAGAGACGTCGCGATTGGCGGCTCGGGCGCGTCCCTGCTCTGTGACCTCTCCACCGGGCAACCCCGGCCGCTGGTCCCTATAGGCTGGCGCAGGCGGGCTTTCGAGGCGGTGCACGACCTGTCTCACCCCGGTAGGAAGCCTTCGAGCAGGTTGGTGTCACAGAAATTTGTGTGGCGAGGGCTCAAGAAAGACGTGATGGCCTGGGTCGACGCATGTGTGTCCTGCCAACGGGCTAAAGTGCACCGACATACCAAGGCCCCGCTTGTGACATTCGTAGTTCCCGAGAGGAGATTCGACCACGTCAATGTTGACCTCGTGGGCCCGCTTCCTTCCTCTCACGGGTTTACCTACCTGTTCACTATGGTGGACAGGACCACCCGATGGCCGGAAGCCGTTCCCCTCGCCTCGACATCTTCTTCCGACGTGGCCCGCGCCTTTATCAGCACGTGGATCGCACGTTTCGGTACCCCGTCCAACCTCTCCTCCGACCGGGGCTCGCAGTTCACCTCGGAGCTCTGGAACACGGTCGCCAGCGGCCTGGGGGTTAAGCTGCACCGTACAACCGCGTATCACCCGCAGGCCAACGGGCTATGCGAACGTTTCCACCGGTCCATGAAGGCGGCGCTGCGCGCAGGCCTGACAGACAGCAACTGGGTGGATAAGCTGCCGTGGGTCATGCTCGGACTTAGGAGCGCCCCCAAGGAAGACCTGCAGTCCTCGTCCGCGGAGCTGTTATACGGCCAGACATTGCGCGTCCCGGGGAATTTCATTCCGGACGCGACAACCCCTTGGTCCGCGGCCAGCCAGCGTTCCACCCAGCGGGAAGCGGCTCAGACCTTCGCCCCGATTCCCACGTCGCAGCATGGTACCCCCGTTTCCCGGGTGCCGCGCAGCCTGCACACGGCGGAGTATGTTTTTGTTCGCCACAACGCGCACCGTGGGCCCCTACGCCCCCCTTACGATGGCCCGTTTAGGGTCCTGCGACACGGTAATAAGGACCTCATAGTCGACATGGGCGGTAGGACGGAGACCGTGTCAATAGACAGGATCAAGCCCGCTCACGTAGACGTTTCCCAACCTTTGGAGTTGGCCCTTCCCCCCCGCAGGGGTCGTCCGCCGTTGCCCCGGGAGCCGCCTCCCACAGAGCCACCGGCAGCCTCACCGATGCCAGTGCCCCCGGGTGTCGGAGAGGGTACGGGCGCTTGCGACGCTTTCCCCTCTCCGCCCCCGGTTTTCCGCGCTCGCCGAGGCCGTTTCGTGCCCCCAGGTGTCGTGGACGGCGCGGGCACTTACGCCGCTCCGCCCTCCCCGCCCCCGGCTTTCCGCACACGCAGAGGCCGGGCAATTGTTCCCCCACGCCGGGGGGATTTTGACTATGGGTGAATTCTGGGGGGGCTTGTGTAGTGACTGTACATAATTCACACAGAACTGTTGTTGGGAATAGTAGTTCCCCCCGGACGATTTATAGTGTGGCACTTCCTACCACCGGCACTCTTACTTACTGTCGACACGACTACGTCGACTTGTTGTTACGCTGATGAATAATAAAGGAATTAGGTTTAACTTCGAGACACCGCCTCCGACTCCTTTCTCTCAGCGCTACAACATACCTTTTATTGCCTTCCCACTGCCCGGGTTATTGCCACAGCTTGTTTCATTCTACTTCCGTCATCTGCCTCCTTTTCCTTTAATAAAGGCGGAGAAACAAAAAGGTATTAAAACTGCCTATTCTGCGAATAATGAAAAAAAGACTACGTGGGCAAATCGGCTTTCTTTTTTAGGTAACGCCGCCATCTTCACCAGCGGTGTCCCCGTTCTTTTAATTGCCAAGACTCCCGGCCTCCATGCGATGAACGAGCCTCAGTCATGCTGCCTCCCCGAGCATTAATCATCTCCCATCTACTCAGGATGCACCGCCTCGCGCCCCCCCCCCCCCCCCCCCCCTCCCCCCAAAAACAGCAGGCGTCCCGGGGCCTCGGTTGCCTGACAACAGCATGCAGAAACTTCTAAATGTTATCTTCCCTGAGACACCAGGGCCAGGATTCACAGAAGCCACAGCATGCGCGGGCCCATCTGGTGGCAACCACTCATTGAACTCTTACAAGATAATCGCACCCCCCGCACGGAAAGACAATTCATTAAAGGCGCAGGGCCTATAATTCATCTGTTGTCCTGTTCTCTGTGCGATGTACTTTAGACGGGGGAGAGACGCCGCGCTTCGGTCCGACGTGACAGATCAATTGTTGAACGGGCCGCTCTGCGCCGTTTGTCTTCCCCTGTGATTTATTTCCCCCTCCAGAAGAGAAGAAATTATAAATGAAACACGGTGGAGTGTTTATACTGCTAAACTCCTATAACACAGGGGCTCGCTCCGCTCCGCAGTACTTCAGCTGGCAGCAGAGTAATGGTGCTAAATTAAATCTGGCACCGGCATCAGCTCAGGTCTGCCCCGGTGCCACTCTTCAGCTTCTTTATTAGTCTTTTTTACAGAGGATCAGGTGCCGGCGCGCTGACACGTCGTCTGACAGGCAGAGGACGGAGGAAATAAGATAAACTCACGACTCGACACATACAGATCCCTCGCCCTCCTGGTACACGATGAGCACCGCCTGTGATATCTTAACGGCAGCCGTTACAATCCATTAGCTTTGTGTGCAAGATGACTATCAATGCCACTGCACCTCAAGCTCACTATAGGGCTAATTATCTCCCTTAATTGTCGCTGACCCCCTACATACTTGATCCCCTCCTCGTTGCCCATTTGCATTCCGCGTCCAATTCATCACCTCTGTGTGCGCCGCGTTTGAGTTTGAATGTGTCTCCAGTAATTGCCGTGCAGTGGTTCCATTTCCACTTGGCTTGGCCTCCACAAATGTAATTTTATCTTTCATTTGAACACAGCTGTGTTTCCCTCCCCTCCCCTCCCGCTCTTTAGGGTTCAGTGGTGTTCGCGCCACGCGGTTATTACGGTTGTCTTATCACCGGGCTCCGTTTGCCGGTTCATCAGAGGCACGGGGGAGTGTGTGTGTGTGTGTGTCGGGGAAAACGCGGAGGACCTTCATGGAGTTGAGAGGCAGAAACCTGAGCGAGACTTCTGCGTCTGGGACTTAAGATAGCCTCATTGGGGGGGGGGGTAAAGGGGCCCGCGAAGAGACCATTAGGGACTCCTCTCCTCCCTGTAATGGCCTTTCAATACAGAGCCCATCCCTGGGGGAGGGGGGGTAGCACTCGCTGGCTATATCTCTGAACAGCTAAATCAATGCGTCGTGAAGGAAGGCGGGCACTCGTGTTTCCCGGCGTGTCGCTCGGTAGGGGGGGAAAAAAGAAGGTATGGGAGTTTCTGTTGCTGAAAATGTCATCTCCAATTCCCTGGCACAGCCGTTCCCCCATGCTGCCTGTGCCACCACGTGAAACACATCCAGGTGGCATGCGATTCTAATCTAGCCTGGACTACTTGTGAAGGAGTGTGGGGGGTGGGGTTGGCTGACAAGTTTCAAAATACATACATGTGGCGTTACAAAGGCACTCGTTCACTCTGCGCTCGTCTCCATTCAGTGGACAACACAAGACCGGCAATTTAATCTAAGTGTGTGTTTATGAAATGCATTTAATACCTCCTGCTAAAGGGTAAATGGCTGCATTTATATAGCAGCTTTTATCCAAAGCGCTTTACAATTTCAATATTCACTCACACATTCACACACCGACGGTGGAGGCGACCATGCAAGGTGCCAACCTGCTCATCGGGAGCAGTTAGGGGTTAAGTGTCTTGCTCAAGTACACTTCAACACACTGCCCGGGAGGAGCAGGAATCGAACCGGGAACCTCCGGATTACCAGACGACTGCTCTACCCCCCGAGCCACTGTCGCCCTCCAACAAAATGTATAATGGCTTGGTGATTTGTTGTTGTTGTTGTTGTTGTTGTTGTTGTTGTTGTTGTTGTTGTTGTTGTTGTTGTTTTCAGTGGACTTGACCTTGTCACCTTCTGTGTTACTTCTTACTTCTTACACTTACTGTAGAGTTAGAATTTTCTATAAAATATATTTTTTTCTCGTCATTGATGATGTAATTTCCTCTACCAAGGGGGAGGGCAATCCAATCACCAATCACAATTGTTTGGTGGTGTTCCAAAGAACCCACATAAATTTTTTTTACAATCTTTATGTCCTGATGAAGGTCACTGACTGAAACATTGACTGAATAAAGCAGAGAAAAGTGGAGTTTGCAATTTCTTTGAAAAAGTTCTTACATAAGGGGATTTACTCCTAGCACCACAAACTGTTTTGAGAATGTGAATGGTGATTGCTTCTTATACACAAGACCGGCTAGATAGAGGTTGGAAGCCATATTGTCGGAATCCAACATGTAGTTTTCTTTTATGTATTTTTCTATATACATTTCTTTCCAGGTACACTATGCAAGCAGATGTGCTCCCGGAGTAGAACAGCCTCGACCCTCGTCTGATTTAAAGATTGTTCCACTGAAGCTTCACCTAGTGATTCTCCTATAGAGTCCTTGGCTTCCAGCGGAGGAGTAGGTTGTACACAGAACAATCTATTTTCCTCTCTCTCTCTGTATGTTCTCTCGCCCTCCATCCCCCACGTTGCGTGTGCTTCAGCCCAGCCTGAGGGGCCGCAGAGGGCCGTGGGGAGAGTGGGCTGAGGGCGTGGGTGTCCCGATGTTCTCCTGGCCCTCCTCGCCCACCAGGGTGAGCCACGCAGGGGCTTGATGTGGAGCCCACGCTGCTCCTGTAATAATAATAATAATAATAGATCAAATTTATATAGCGCCTTTCATAGAACCCAAGGTCGCTTCACAATCAGAACAAAAAATAGGGCTAGGGAAATAGGGGGGGGGGGGGGAGGGGATGAGGGAAGGTAAGGGATAATGGATAATGGACCTAATCTAATCTAAACTAACTGATGGGGAAAAGCCTTGGTGAAGAGGTGTGTTTTTAGAGCAGATTTGAAGGTGGAGCACACACTGCTCCTGTACTCCCACTCAGCCCAAAACAGAGCCGCCTTTCTTTCACAAAAACGCCTCTTCGCCCTCCTGCAAAGGCCCCGACTGAGGGCTGGCGGAAAGGAGGAGGAGGAAATAAGAGAAGAAAAACCTTTTTGAAGATGTTATTTTCCCCCTCCCTAATGCTAGGTCTTACAGGAAATGACGCGCACCTGGTTATGATCCAACGCTGTCAAAGGACCGACGGGAACGTTATCCGATGTGTTTCCTCGCAAATCCCTTTCCACGGCCTGTCATCAGTTCCCACCGCGTGCTCTGAAATGCGACCCGTCACGCGGCTAGTCCCAATAATGATGATTAAATGTGCAGCAGGGGGGGGGGGTTGCTGATTAGTGCGGACAACAAAACCTGCCCAAGCCCACACACAAACACGTTTAAAGCCATCATTCAGGACTAAAGGGATCATCGAGCGGCATAAACGCAATCTCTGCTCTTCAATGAAACACCTTACTCTCGGAATATGGAAGAGAAAAAATAAACAGAGTTGAGGTCGGCCCTCGGAGCGGAATCAGAATCCTTCAGGCGGGGAAGGGACCATACAGGAGCCTGCTTGCCGCCTTGAGATGAATATGAATGAGTGGGGTCAACTGCCCCCAGTGCTGGGTGGTTTTTAGGGAACCAATTGGCTTCGGGAATTCCAGCAATGAAGAGCCGTCTGAGGGTCCATGAGCATTCAGAGGGGGAGGAGATTGCTCCATTATATGAGGCTAAAGCTGTGCTAAACAAGAGCAGACTCAAGCCTATCCCCCAATTTAAGAGGGTGAGGCGGCAGGCGGACAGACACCTCCCAGGGATTGGCTCGGCGATCAATTTCCAGATAAATAACCAGGGGCCGTGAGAAGGCTACAGTCTGTCCGTGGTGAGAAAGAAAGGGAGGAGAAATGTGACACTACAAAACCCCCGGGGAGACACCTTATTTAAGGAGATGGAGCATCTGAAATCCGCTCTATCTGGGTTTTTTTGTTGCGACAGCGCAGGGAAGGTGACAGACAGCCCAGACGTGGCTTTGTGCGCTGCCAGCGGAGGATCAGGGGGGGACATAACTGTACGTGGGGTGTCAGTCTATTGGTCCGCAGCCCCCGTAAAGCCGGGCCTGGTCATCAACATGGCCCGGTGAGATAAGCCAAGAGCTGTCACATCCTGTTGATGACTGCATTGTTCTGGACACAAGGGGGGATTTTATTTTTCTTCTTTTTTTATTTATCGAATGGGCCGATGTTCAATCTTCACCGCGCACGTATAGCGAATGGTTACATTGACGTTCTAATTCCACACTCTCTCAGCCACAACTGATGTTGAGCTATGCTCTCTATTTCACAAGTGCAATACTGTACACTGAAGGTAATTGGAGATATTGATATATTGGACACAGTATTATACAGTAGCACAACTGAATACTTGTCAGTGTACAGTATTACAGTATACTCTGCTACATCAGTACGCTTGTTTACTCAACTGACTTGTACAATCAGCTTCCTTCATCATTATCTGGAATATTGTGTAATCATTTGCAGAATCAAGGACAGGCGTATCGTAGTTGTGAACAATGTACGAAAATGCACAACCTTATTTATGTATCATATTCTAATGCAAATGCAAATGCTTTTTTGATCAATTTGAATCAGAAATAATTTCCGCTTTGCCTGTCTGAATTTATCTCGGTTTGTGTATAACATGATTTCGTGGTGTCTTCCTTTTCACAAATTGTGTTTGGTGGGTGACTGCCTACACATCTCCACACGGCTTAAAAGAGAGAACTCTCTGTGCTGCACTGGTATCTCCTCATAATCAACAATGGCTTCCCACACAGGTGTTATGTAAAAATAACACTACATTATCGATCTCTTTACAAGATTCAAGATTCAAGTGGTTTATTTATCACATACATAGCAGAGCATACAGTGAAATGCGGTTGGCCAGGCCCGCTACGATTGTGCAAGAATACAATAGTAAATAATAGTAAATAGAATAAGTAGAATAGATAGCTAGCTACTTGGAAAACAGACAGCAATGTGTGCAAATTAATGACACTGTGTCAGGATTTAGGAAGGTCACCTGTGGAGTACCCCAGGGATCTGTGATAGGTCCAAAACATTTTATACTTTATATTAATGATATGTGCAATGTTGCTGAACTGTTAAAGTTTGTTATTCTTGCAGATTATACAAATTTATATTGTTCAGGAAGTAATTTAAAGGAATGTTAGGGCAGCAGTGGTGGAGCCCAACACAGGAGAAGAGAGAATGGAGTGTTTTAGGTTGGTTTTAATTGTAGGCACCAAGCAGACAGGTATGACAACAGGAATGTGCAAATAGATGTGAGCAGGTGCACTCCTCGTGCAGCACAGGAGCGTCCAGGTGGGTGGTGTCTCGGGAGCGGTGGTCCTGGGCACAGGGAGAACAAGATTAGGACAAGGTATTCAACAAGGACAGAGTAGCAAGGCTAGGGTTCGTCGTCGTACCTAGGTTGTTAGGTTAACACTGCGACGAGGGAGAGCAGGATCCATGGGCTGAAGTAGGGGTCTGATGATGAGGGAATCCCTCACAGCCGCGCTGATTGATCTTCCTCCAGCAGCGTGGGAACGCTGGGGCCGGATGCTGCCCATATAAGGCTGCGGACGGACGAGGGGTGAGGAAGGCTCTCGCCGTGATGGTGTGGAAGGAGAAGGGGGGAAAAAGGCTCTCACCGTGATTATGACAGGATCCCCCCCTCTACGGGCGCCTCCTGGCGACCCTCCAGGCTTGCCAGGGTTGGCTCGATGGAAGTCCCGGATGAGGTCAGGGCACAGGACCATCTGGCAGGAGACCAAGCTGCGCTCCTCCGGGCCGTAGCCCTCCCAGTTCACCAGGTACTGGAAGCCGCGACCACGACGACGCACGTCCAGCAACTGCCGGACGGTGTAGGCAGGATGGTCGACTATGATCAGCGGAGGTGGAGGTTCTGGAGCTGGGGGAGACAGGGGACTGGAGACCACCGGCTTCAGCTGGGAGACATGGAATGAGGGGTGAATACGCATATGGGAGGGAAGCTGGAGTGTGACGACTGAGGGGTTAATGACAGACAGAATTTTGTAAGGGCCAACAAAACGGGGGGTGAGTTTCCGGGAAACAGGCAGGTCCCGAGACGAGAGCCAAACCATCTGACCTGGTTGATAGTCAGGGGCCAGGATCCGGTGGCGGTCTGCAAAGCGGCGATTCTGGTCAGCGGAGCGGAGCGGCCCTGGTGTCCTCCCATATCCTCCTGCAGCGGTGAATGTGCGCCTGCACCGAGGGGACTGAGATCTCCTCCTGGGTAGGGAACAATGGAGGCTGGTAGCCCAGAGAAGACTCGAAGGGGGACTGACCTGTGGCAGTGGAGGACAAGGAGTTGTGGGCGTACTCGATCCATGGCAGGAAGGTGCTCCAGCCAGAGGGGTCTCGGGTCGTGACGCAGCGGAGGGCGGACCCCAGGTCCTGGTTGGCCCGCTCTGACTGGCCATTGGTCTGCGGGTGGTATCCGGAGGAGAGACTGACGTGGCCCCCAAAGCCCGGCAGAAGGCCTTCCAGACCTGGGAGATGAACTGAGGCCCTCTGTTGGAGACGATGTCCACCGGGATCCCATGGAGGCGGAAGACGTGGAGCACCATAAGGTCCGCAGTCCCTGAAGCAGAGGTAGTTTGGGGAGAGCGACAAAGTGAACGGCCTTCGAGAACCGATCGACAATGGTGAGAATGACTGTTACCATGTGAGGGAGGCAGACCGGTGACGAAGTCCAGGGCGACGTCTGACCAGGGCCGGCCAGGAACAGGCAGCGGACGGAGGAGCCCGGCAGGTGGTTGGTGGGAAGCCTTCCCACAAGCACAGACGGTGCAGGCAAGGACGAAGGCGCGGGTGTCTTCCCTCATGGAGACCCACCAGAAGTGCCGCTTCAGTAGGGACAGGGTACGGTCGACCCCAGGATGACAGGCGAACCGGGAGGCGTGGATCCACTGGAGCACCTGGGAGCGGACAAAGTCGGGGACAAAAAGCCGGTTAGGTGGGCCGTTACCTGGATCAGGCTGGGTGCGCTGGGCCTCTCGGACTGGATCTCCCAGGTGGCGGAAGCCACCAAGCAGGAGGAGGGGAGGATGGTGTCAGGGTGTGAGCGACCCCCTTCTGGGACAAACTGCCGGGAGAGGGCGTCCGGCTTAATGTTCTTGGAGCCTGGCCTGTAGGTCAGGGTGAAATTGAACCAGCCGAAGAACAGCGTCCAGCGGGCCTGGCGGGAGTTCAGGCACTTGGCCATCTGGACGTAGGCGAGGTTCTTATGGTCCGTCCAGACCAGGAAGGGGATCTCTGAGCCCTCCAGCCAGTGCCTCCATTCCTCCATGGCCAGCTTGACTGCCAGGAGCACCAGGTTCCCAATATCATAGTTGACCTCCGCCAGGGTCAGGCGGCGAGAGAAGAAGGCGCAGGGGTGTAGTCTCTGGTCGAGAGTGGAGCGCTGGGAGAGGAGCGCCCCCCCCCCCCCCCCCCCCCGGTACTTGAGGCGTTCACCTCCACCACGAACTGGCGGGACGGATGTGAGAAATTGGGTTTTCGCCAGAGATTTTACAGCCCCTGGAATCTTCTCGGCATGTTCCAACGGCACATCGGGTCTGTCCTGGGGTTTCCTCGTCTTTTGACAGCAGATCGAGGGACGTTGCGCGATGTTTAGCTATCGGGCTAACTCACGCTCAGGTAGGCTCTGTGCCATCAGGCATTAATGTTGGCGTTAGTAATACTGCTTGTTGTCCTGTGAGACAACCGAGTTGTGTATTGGCGCAAGGGGCAGGATATCTGGGTAAACGTAACTCTGAGTTGGACGTTTTCCCGGCTATCCTGGAGCGCGCTGCTAATGCTAATGCTGTAATGCTGGGTCACTGTTCCACTGTTCCCCGCTGTGGGATGTCACCGCTTTTCCCTCCTCTTAACCGGTTCATTGATGAAAGTCAGTCGGTAGCTAATATGGGGGGTTTTGCTGAGACTTATTTACCCTTTTTACGGGTAAATGGGCTGACAACAGGGCGCAAGGCAGGTGTGCCTTGGCTTGAGAGCCAGGTAGCATCGATCCTTTGCCCTGGCGAGGTTGAACGGTGTCCCACCCGGAAGCCGACGCTTGAGAGCAAGTCGGCCTGGCAGGTGGCAGTATGGACTGATGATGTTTATACCGCCATACGATGGAATTTAGCTGCGGCCAGTGTCGTGGCTCAGCTGATTGTTTTTCTGTCCACATTGGCGTCGGGTAGTGGGGCTTCAGGGCGTGTTTTTGGGGTTATAGAAATCTTGAATCAGTCGCAAGCTATAACCGCAGGGAGGATCAGGATGCTATCAACACTTGTTAATAGGCATCTCTGGTTGGAGCAGTCTTCCCTTGGGGAGGAGGAAAGGTTTCTTCTCCTTAAGGCTCCTCTTTCCGCGGAAGGACTTTTTTGTCATTCTGTGGAAACGCGGGCGGTATTTGACCTGGGCCCCACACCGCCTCACGCCATGCAGCCAGAGGTGAGAGCACGGCCTCGTCAGCAACTATGGTGAGGCCCTCGACCAGCGGCCATGTTTCCCCCGCCTGAGGTACCCTGGGCTCTACATCAACAGGTGTCCACAAGGCCGACAGCCTTGGCGGCCGAGGGATCGGCTACATTGGATGAGCACGGCCTAAGAAACCGTCGCCGTCCTGCTGTGTGCAGCCCGCTCTCCGATCACTCCCTCCCCCAACACCAGCGGATTTGATTTGTTTCCTTTGGCTGCGGGCCGCGGGCCTTCAATGAAGCGCATACGGCCCCACGTTTCGCTTCTCATGGGGACAGGGGCTGACACCTAGTTGATGGCTGAGCCTGGGTCTGTCCGTGAGAATGTTGTGCTGTCACGTGGCTCCGTCGACACGCGTTCTGCGTCTGCAATTGGTGAGCCTGGTGTTACGTCTGTCACCTTCAAAGGTTGTCAGTAGTGGGACTCGAGGCCTCTTCGAAAGAATGCTCAGCGCGGGTTTCCCCGACCTCGCCTTCGCCAGGCCGGGTATCACGTTAGTGCCTCCCACTCCGGAGAGCCCGGGAGTGGTCTGGCAGGCGCGCGTGATTTGGGTGGTAGTAATATCACTGCAGGGCTATGGTGTGTAGGAACCCATGGGATCCTCACACCTTGCATGTCCAGCTGCAGAACAGCCCCTCAGCGGTCCATGCTGGAGGGGTGTTCAGTGGGGGAGCTCTTGTCACCTGGTATGATGTCAGCTTCTCCCGTATCAAACCGGCCCTTTCTGTTGGGGTTCCCCCTTGGGTGCGATTGCCTCGTGGGTTGTATCAGGGACCGATGTCCCAACTCCATGAAACGCCCTGCCCGCACGGTTAGCGGGTCCAGAGTTGGCTATGCACAGCGGGGTGGGACCGGGCCATCTATCTACAGTTCCTTGCGGGCCAGCACCAAATGGCGTCGGGTGCGCTTTGGGAGTATCATCACATATGGCTACAGCAGTGCCGTATGTTGGAGTGGATGGAGAGAACGTTGAGGCGGGGGCTTGTCTTGCAATTCACACAAAACCACCCTCCGTTTTCAGGTTTGGTGCAGACCCTGTTGTCAGGGTCGGCAGCAGTGACAGCTCTGGCCGACGAGATCCAATCTCTGTTGGCGAAGCAAGCCGTAGTCGTGTTCCCACGGGAGGACGCGATGTCGGGCGTCTACTCCCGTTATTTTCTGGTGCCCAAAAAACTGGAGGTGTCAGACCTATACTGGATCTGTCCGCGTTCAATCGTCTGATTGTGGCGAGACGGTTCAGAATGTTGACCGTCAAACTCCTGTTAAACGCTGTCAGGGTGGGAGAATGGTTCACCTCCATAGACCTGAAGGATGCGTATTTTCACATCCCGATTTTCCCTCCTCACAGGAAATACCTATGGTTCCTGTTTCATCGCGTGGCTTACGAATACCAGAGGTTGCCGTTCAGCTACTCTCTGGCCCCCCGCACATTCACCAAGTGCGTAGAGACCGCGCTGGAGCCTCTACGTCATCAGGGGATACGAATTCTGTTCTATCTCGATGACATTCTGCTCCTCAGCCGGAGCCGGAGGAGGAGGTCCCCAGGTCTCATACCAGGCTGGTGGTGGAATTCCTCACCAAGCTGGGTTTTGCTGTGAACTGGAAGAAGAGTACGCCTCTTCCCAGTCAACAGGTGGAGTACTTGGGCTTGGTTCTAAGCTCAAGGCCCATGAGGGCAACCCTCTCGGAGCGGCGGCGAGTGTCTATCCTCGACGCGCTCAGGGGTTTCCGTCTTGGCGGGACGGTTAGGGCGCTGTATGTCATGCGCCTGCTCGGTATGATGGCATCTGCTCACTCTGTGGTCCCTCTTGGCCTACAGAGGATACAGAGGTGGTTTTCCAGTATGAAAATAGACCTGGTGAGAGACAAGTGGAAACGTTGAAGGTTCCCTTGTCGATACGGGGGGATCTCGCCTACTGGAGGAGGCCTGGTACCCTCACCAGCGGGGTCCTCATGGGCGGCAGGCGGTCACACGTCACGGTCTTCACCTCGCGGGATGGGGGGGGACGTGTCGGACCAACGCAGTGGGGGGCAGCTGGACGGTCCATGCTGCCCGGTCTGCCATGCACATCAATGTGTTGGAATTGAAGGCGGTCCTCCTGGTCCTCAAACGGCTCAGCCACTTGGTGGTGGGCGAGCACGTGTTGGTCAGGACGGACAGTATGACGGCAGCGGCGTATATCAACAGACAGGGTGGAGTACGCTCCATCCGTCTGCACCGGGCGGCGCTCGAGCTCTGGCTGTGGGCATCTTGCAATCTGCGCAGCCTGAGGGCGCTCCACATCCCTGGCAGGGAGAATGTGGGCGCAGATGTGATGTCGCGGGGCGGTCCTCGTTCCTACGAGTGGGGACTACGTCCAGACATAGTCAGACAGGTCTGGGACCGCTTCGGGGAAGCCTTGGTGGATCTGTTTGCGAGCAGACAGACCCCTTGTGGTTCTCGGTCAGTCGGGAGGACAATCCTCCCTTGGGGGTGAATGCCTTCTCGATGTATCCATGGCCGCCCGGGATTCTGTACGCTTTTCCCCCCATACATCTGATAGGTCAGTTGTTTCGACCGGGTACGTCGGGAGCGCAGGACCTTGATCCTGATCGCGCCGGACCGGGGCGCAGCTGTGTGGTTCCCGGTCCTGATCCAGCTCTTGGTAGCCCCGCCGTGGCCTGTTCCTTGGTCATTGCGGGCCCTCTCTCAAGCGCACAGGTCTCTGTGGCAGTTCCCTGTGCTGGGCCAGCCGCTGATGGTTTGGCTGGTGAGAGAGTGAGTCTGGAGAGGATGGACCCTTCTGTGGTCGACACCATCCGGAATGCGCATGCTCCCTCCATTATCGCGGTTTACGCGGGTAGGTGGCGTATTTTCCAAGAGTGGTGTAAGGTGGGGGGCTGGGACCCGGTGTCCTGCCCCCTGGATGCTGTCCTTTCCTTCCTTCAGTCTATTTTGGATAAACTGTCGGCTCCGACGGTGAGGGTATATGCCGCTGCTATATCCTCTTGTCATGAGGGGTTTGGGGCCGTTACGTTGTTCAGCCACCCTCTTTTGAAACGTTTCCTGCTTGGCGCTCGGTGCCTTAAGCCGGTGAAACGTTCTCTGTCTCCGAGTTGGGACCTCCAACTGGTCCTCGGCCGGTTGTCCGAGGCCCCGTTTGAGCCTCTTGAGCAGGCGTCTTTGGAACAGCTGTCTTTCAAGACTGCATTCCTGCTGGCCATCACCTCCGCTAAGTGCGTGGGTGAGTTTTGTGCTCTCTCTGTGCGGCCTGAGTGCTTGTCTATTCGTGTCAATAGCGGTGCGACTCTGAGGCCTAACCCAGTCTTCGTGCCAAAAAATATCCGGAGCTCTTTTCGCTCCAGGGATATTGTGGTTCAGGCGTTTCATCCGCCTCCTCATGCTGGTGAGGCGAGCTTTCACCTGTCGTGTCCGGTCCGGGCTTTGGGGGTTTACCTCAGCCGGACTCAGGACCTCAGGGCTACCGATCAGCTTTTTTTTGTTACGGTGGCTCTCGTGCTGGTAAGGCACTGTCGAAACAGCACCTGTCACATTGGTTGTGCCTCTGCCGCCTTGTTGGGGGGGGCCTCGGTGGAGGACATCTGTGCTGCGGCCTCCTGGTCCTCCCCGGGTCCCTTCGTTAGGTTTTACCTGATGGACATGACTGGGGGTTCTGTCTCCCAGGCGGTTCTGAGGTCTGGGACCTCCCCTGCGTCCCGCCCTTCGGTGGGTTAGCAGGGGTGTGTGGGTGTGTGCCACGAGGTGATGTGTCACATGTGGTCCCGCCTGTGCTGTGCGTTTTTAGGGGTCTCTAGTTCCCTCTTTTTCACACTTGGGTGGAGTTGACTGCCGCCCCCTCTTCACTGGCTGAGCGTCTCGCTCTTAGCGCGCCCTGAGGTCCCTTGAGTTTTTTTTTTTCTTGATGGAAAACTTTTCCCGAGGAAGGGCGAGTGTGACCACGCCTGGTGCCTTATAGGAGGTCACTGGGGCGGGGCCTGGTCAAGTGCATGGGTGCTTTGTTTTTGTTAGTGAAGTACAGTAGGTACTGGAGATGAGGTATATCTCGATATGGCGAAAGAGCGAGACGCTCAGCCAGTACTTATATAACTAGGTTATATACATAACCTATTGTTCGTCGTCGTACCTATGTTGTTAGGTTAACACTGCAACGAGGGAGAGCAGGATCCGTGGGCTGAAGTAGGGGTTTGATGATGAGGGAATCCCTCACAGCCACGCTGATTGATCTTCCTCCGGCAGCGTGGGAACGCAGGGGCCGGCTGCTGCCCATATAAGGCTCTCGTTGTGATGGTGTGGAAGGAGGAGGGGTGAAGAAGGCTCTCGCCGTGATTATGACAAGGAACTTTTGTTTGATATTGAAAGAGAGCTTGAAATTCTCAAAACTTGGTTTGATGTTAATAAATTGTCTCTCAATATTAAGAAAACTAAATGAATGGTTTTTGGTAATCGAAAAGAACTAGAGGGGGATATTGAGTTAAAAATATGTGATGTAAAAATAGAAAGAGTTTCTGAGATAAAATTTCTAGGGGTAGTTATTGACCAGAAATTAACATGGAGACAACATGTTAACTATATTCAAGGAAAAATATCTAAGTCAGTAGCAATATTGTATAAATGTGAGGATATATTAAACTACAAAGCCTTGCACATCATTTACTGTTCACTTATACTTCCTTACATATCTTACTGTGTGGAAGTATGGGGGTCGACATTTAAAAATACTGTAAATCCGATAGTCTTACTGTAAAAGCGGGCCATTCGGAACCTTTTCAAGGCTGGTTACTATGAACACACAAAAATCCATTGTTTATAAAGTCTCATATTATGAAATTTTATGATTTGGTTTATTATAAAACTATGCAAATAATGTACAGAGCTAAAGCAAAGTTACTCCCAGATGGGGTGCAAAGGTTTTTTTCAATACATGAAAGAAAATATGATTTGAGAGATATTTGTAAATGTACTGTTCAAAAAGCTAAGAAAGGGATTAAAAGGAGGTGTATTTCTATTATTGGGGTTAACTTGTGGAACAATGCTGATATACAGTTAATAATGAGTAATTCGCTTTTGGTTCTTAAGAAAATGGTTTGTAAAGTTATTTTTGAAAACTACAAGGGTGAATAATACTGTTTTTTGCTATTTTCTTTTAGAATACTGTTTTGGAGTCTTAATTTTGTTAAAAATATAGGACAAGTATATATAAGCATTATGCTTCAGTCTGTACCTTTTCAGTCACTGTAAAATCAAATATTGTAAGATTATGGTGTATATTGTATTGTGTGAGATGACTGAATAAACTACTACTACTACTACTACTACTACTACTACTACTACTACTACTACTACTACTACTACTACTACTACTACTACTACTACTACTACTACTACTACTACTACTACTACTACTACTACTACATGATAAAATAGACATCCTGTTAATAAATCCTGAGATAATTGCAATACAATGTTGAGCTACGACTTAAAGGCACTGGGTCATATGTACACTACTATACAATATACAGTTTTTACTTCTATGTCCCTATGCTATACTTGCTATTACTATACTATGCAATAATCACAACAAGTTATTTTCTTAAAGTGTCCTTTTTTCCCTTCCTTTAAAGTGTCCTTTTCTTGTGTGTTTAAAGTGACCTATGGTGCGTTTGTGTGTGAGCGAGTGCAGAATGTGTGTTGTGTGTGTGTATGTGTGTGTTCATGTGTGCTTGTGTGTGGAGAGATCAGTGTTCAGTGTTCTGATGGCCTGAGGGAAGAAGCTGAGCCTTAGTCTGTTCTTGCTGCGTATATGCGGAGGCGCTTGCCTGACCGCAGCAACTTCAACAGGCTGTTGTTGGGGTGGTGAGGGTCCTTCATTATTCTGCAGGCTCTGGATTTGCACCTCCTGTTGTATAAGTCCTGCAGGGGTGGTAGTGCAATACCCGTAGTATGCTATGCTGAGAGCGGGAGGAAGTGAACATGTCAAACACTACATTACTGATCTCTTCACATGAAGAAGTGAACATGTCAGGACACTACATTATTGAGCTCTTCACATGAAGAAGTGAACATGTCAGGACACTACATTATTGATCTCTCCACATGAAGAAGTGAACATGTCAAACACTACATTATTGATCTCTTCACATGAAGAAGTGAACATGTCAGGACACTACATTATTGATCTCTCCACATGAAGAAATGAACATGTCAGGACACTACATTACTGATCTCTTCACATGAAGAAGTGAACATGTCAGGACACTACATTATTGATCTATCCACGTGAAGAAGTGAACATGTCAGGACACTACATTATTGATCTATCCACGTGAAGAAGTGAACATGTCAGGACACTACATTATTGATCTCTCCACATGAAGAAGTGAACATGTCAAACACTACATTATTGATCTCTTCACATGAAGAAGTGAACATGTCAAACACTACATTATTGATCTCTTCACGTGAAGAAGTGAACATGTCAAACACTACATTACTGATCTCTTCACATGAAGAAGTGAACATGTCAAACACTACATTACTGATCTCTTCACATGAAGAAGTGAACATGTCAAACACTACATTACTGATCTCTTCACATGAAGAAGTGAACATGTCAAACACTACATTATTGATCTCTTCACATGAAGAAGTGAACATGTCAAACACTACATTATTGATCTCTTCACATGAAGAAGTGAACATGTCAGGACACTACATTATTGATCTCTCCACATGAAGAAGTGAACATGTCAAACACTACATTACTGATCTCTTCACATGAAGAAGTGAACATGTCAAACACTACATTATTGATCTCTTCACATGAAGAAGTGAACATGTCAGGACACTACATTATTGATCTCTTCACATGAAGAAGTGAACATGTCAGGACACTACATTATTGATCTCTTCACATGAAGAAGTGAACATGTCAAACACTACATTACTGATCTCTTCACATGAAGAAGTGAACATGTCAAACACTACATTACTGATCTCTCCACATGAAGAAGTGAACATGTCAGGACACTACATTATTGATCTCTTCACATGAAGAAGTGAACATGTCAGGACACTACATTATTGATCTCTTCACATGAAGAAGTGAACATGTCAGGACACTACATTATTGATCTCTCCACATGAAGAAGTGAACATGTCAAACACTACATTACTGAGCTCTTCACATGAAGAAGTGAACATGTCAAACACTACATTATTGATCTCTCCACATGAAGAAGTGAACATGTCAAACACTACATTATTGATCTCTCCACATGAAGAAGTGAACATGTCAAACACTACATTGCTGATCTCTTCACATGAAGAAGTGAACATGTCAAACACTACATTGCTGATCTCTTCACATGAAGAAGTGAACATGTCAAACACTACATTATTGATCTATCCACGTGAAGAAGTGAACATGTCAGGACACTACATTATTGATCTCTTCAAATGAAGAAGTGAACATCTCAAACACTACATTATTGATATCTTCACATGAAGAAGTGAACATGTCAGGACACTACATTATTGATCTATCCACGTGAAGAAGTGAACATGTCAGGACACTACATTATTGATCTCTCCACATGAAGAAGTGAACATGTCAAACACTACATTACTGATCTCTTCACATGAAGAAGTGAACATGTCAAACACTACATTACTGATCTCTTCACATGAAGAAGTGAACATGTCAAACACTACATTACTGATCTCTTCACATGAAGAAGTGAACATGTCAGGACACTACATTATTGATCTATCCACGTGAAGAAGTGAACATGTCAGGACACTACATTACTGATCTATCCACATGAAGAAGTGAACATGTCAGGACACTACATTATTGATCTCTTCACATGAAGAAGTGAACATGTCAGGACACTACATTATTGATCTCTCCACATGAAGAAGTGAACATGTCAAACACTACATTACTGATCTCTTCACATGAAGAAGTGAACATGTCAGGACACTACATTATTGATCTCTCCACATGAAGAAGTGAACATGTCAAACACTACATTACTGATCTCTTCACATGAAGAAGTGAACATGTCAAACACTACATTATTGATCTCTTCACATGAAGAAGTGAACATGTCAGGACACTACATTATTGATCTCTTCACATGAAGAAGTGAACATGTCAGGACACTACATTATTGATCTCTTCACATGAAGAAGTGAACATGTCAAACACTACATTACTGATCTCTTCACATGAAGAAGTGAACATGTCAAACACTACATTACTGATCTCTCCACATGAAGAAGTAAACATTTCAGGACACTACATTATTGATCTCTTCACATGAAGAAGTGAACATGTCAGGACACTACATTATTGATCTCTTCACATGAAGAAGTGAACATGTCAGGACACTACATTATTGATCTCTCCACATGAAGAAGTGAACATGTCAAACACTACATTACTGAGCTCTTCACATGAAGAAGTGAACATGTCAAACACTACATTATTGATCTCTCCACATGAAGAAGTGAACATGTCAAACACTACATTATTGATCTCTCCACATGAAGAAGTGAACATGTCAAACACTACATTGCTGATCTCTTCACATGAAGAAGTGAACATGTCAAACACTACATTGCTGATCTCTTCACATGAAGAAGTGAACATGTCAAACACTACATTATTGATCTATCCACGTGAAGAAGTGAACATGTCAGGACACTACATTATTGATCTCTTCACATGAAGAAGTGAACATCTCAAACACTACATTATTGATCTCTTCACATGAAGAAGTGAACATGTCAGGACACTACATTATTGATCTATCCACGTGAAGAAGTGAACATGTCAGGACACTACATTATTGATCTCTCCACATGAAGAAGTGAACATGTCAAACACTACATTACTGATCTCTTCACATGAAGAAGTGAACATGTCAAACACTACATTACTGATCTCTTCACATGAAGAAGTGAACATGTCAAACACTACATTACTGATCTCTTCACATGAATAAGTGAACATGTCAGGACACTACATTATTGATCTATCCACGTGAAGAAGTGAACATGTCAGGACACTACATTATTGATCTCTCCACATGAAGAAGTGAACATGTCAGGACACTACATTATTGATCTCTTCACATGAAGAAGTGAACATGTCAGGACACTACACTATTGATCTCTCCACATGAAGAAGTGAACATGTCAAACACTACATTACTGATCTCTTCACATGAAGAAGTGAACATGTCAGGACACTACATTATTGATCTCTCCACGTGAAGAAGTGAACATGTCAGGACACTACATTATTGATCTCTTCACATGAAGAAGTGAACATGTCAGGACACTACATTATTGATCTCTTCACATGAAGAAGTGAACATGTCAGGACACTACATTATTGATCTCTTCACATGAAGAAGTGAACATGTCAGGACACTACATTACTGATCTCTTCACATGAAGAAGTGAACATGTCAAACACTACATTATTGATCTCTCCACATGAAGAAGTGAACATGTCAGGACACTACATTATTGATCTCTTCACATGAAGAAGTGAACATGTCAGGACACTACATTATTGATCTCTTCACATGAAGAAGTGAACATGTCAAACACTACATTATTGATCTCTTCACATGAAGAAGTGAACATGTCAAACACTACATTACTGATCTCTTCACATGAAGAAGTGAACATGTCAAACACTACATTACTGATCTCTTCACATGAAGAAGTGAACATGTCAAACACTACATTATTGATCTATCCACGTGAAGAAGTGAACATGTCAGGACACTACATTATTGATCTCTTCACATGAAGAAGTGAACATCTCAAACACTACATTATTGATCTCTTCACATGAAGAAGTGAACATGTCAGGACACTACATTATTGATCTATCCACGTGAAGAAGTGAACATGTCAGGACACTACATTATTGATCTATCCACGTGAAGAAGTGAACATGTCAAACACTACATTACTGTTCTCTTCACATGAAGAAGTGAACATGTCAAACACTACATTACTGATCTCTTCACATGAAGAAGTGAACATGTCAAACACTACATTATTGATCTCTCCACATGAAGAAGTGAACATGTCAAACACTACATTATTGATCTCTTCACATGAAGAAGTGAACATGTCAGGACACTACATTACTGATCTCTTCACATGAAGAAGTGAACATGTCAGGGGGGAGGGTAAAGCTTTATGGGATCCAGGTGGCAGGGGGGACATGGAGGTCAGCAGGGATTGTATGTTTAATATATGATATGTGTTAACAAGGTGTGGGGAGGGTCCTGACATTTCTGCGTGAGGATCTGTGTGTGTGGGGAGGTTCTGTGTGTGTGAGGCCCGGGGGGTCTGTGTGTGTGAGGGGGGTCTGTGTGTGTGAGGGGGGTCTGTGTGTGTGAGGGGGGTCTGTGTGTGTGTGTGTGTGTGTGTGTGTGTGTGTGTGTGTGTGTGTGTGTGTGTGTGTGTGTGTGTGTGTGTGTGTGTGTGTGTGTGTGTGTGTGTGTGTGCGTGTGTGTGTGTGTGTGTGTGTGTTCCTGTGCACGTGTGGGGGTGCACATCATGAGTATCCAATAGATTCATAGAACATGTCCTGCATGAATATGAAAACCTTGAGCACAACAGAAATTCAGACTGAAGCAGATTTCAAAATGGGCTATTGATGAAAATGTAAAACAGCAACCTGTGATTAAGGGTTGGCTTTCAGCCAAGCAAATAAACATCATTGGTCGTTTATCAGGGAAGTTAAACTGGTGGTCCGATCCAGCAGGGCCGTTTCTGGCTATATACGGACTATGCAGTTGCATAGGACTTCCGAAGCCACCAGGGGCCCCCTGCGCATTAACTATCCACTAGCTAGCAGAATGTGGCTATGCTGGGAGACATAACAAACAAGAAAAGATGAATAATAATAGCTAGTTAACATGATACTGTAGTACTGCAGCCATCTTGAAATGGGGGGGGGGCTCCTAAACAAGGTTCCCAAAATATCTATAACCAGCCCTGCGATTCAGACACTACACTGGGAGTAGATGGAATGGCATGTCAGTTTTCAAATAGCCTGTAATTACCCAATATTCCTGGCTGCCCAATTTTAGGGGCATCATTAGATTGCTTTAGGTACCTATCTGTTGGCGAGAATTGCTGAGACAATGAAGTGGCTAGTTAGGTAGCTAACTATTTTAACAAACAGATAACATCTGTAAACCCAGTGAAAAAGATGTAACCATGAGAAAATTCACTTGCATTACATCAACTGAGCTCTATAAAACTGTCATGGAGTGTAACTCCTCCACGTCTTGTGTCCTAGACCTATAAAATGGTCTCAGTCCAAATATACTCCTTTCTTAAAGAAAGCAACATATTGGAGGAATTTCAATCAGGCTTCAGAACATACCACAGCACTGAAACTGCTCTTACTGAAATAATTTGTGACCTAGACTAAACTCTGATGCAAATAAGGTCTCAATTATTGTCCTCAGCAGCATTGACCATGATACTAATTAATCATCTGGAAAAGTTAGTTGGTCTTTCTGATTAAACTGGTTCAGAATATATATCAAAGGGAGAAAGTATTATATTAGGCTTGGAGATCATGTTTCTGAGAAACATGACACCTACTTTGGAGTTCCACAAGGGAGCTGCCTCGGTCCACTAATATTCTCGCTATTGTAGTGCCGAGAGATGGGAGTCGGAGACGGTAGCTCGAGTTAGAGCGAACAGCATTTATTTGGTACACACATACAACATGCTACTGCTACGTTGCGTGCAGTCCACTCGTGTGTGGTGGCAGGAAGTGCCACCTCATATAATGTTCGGGCGGAACTCTTGTTCCTAACAATAGTTCCGTGGGTGAATTATGTACAATTAACAATCACTACACAAGCCCCCCCAGAATTCAACCATGGTCAAAATCTCCACGGCGGGGAGAGACAACGACCCGGCCGCGGCGTGAGCGGACAACCCGGGGCGCGGTGCAAGCGATTGCGCCCTCCACGGCGCCCGGGGGCATGAACTGGCCACGGTGAGTGCGGAAAGCCAGGGGCGGGGAGGTAGGGGCGGCGCAAGCGCCCGTGTCCTCCCCGACACCCGGGGGCACAGACGTCGACGAGGCCAACGGCGGCTCCGTCGTTGGCGGGTCCCGGGGTAGCGGCGGGCGGCCTCGGCGGGGGGAGAGGGCCAGCTCTAAGGGCTGGGAAATGTCTACGTGGGCGGGTTCAATCTTGTGGTGGTTGTACCCCACCTCAAAGGCGAGCCTTCGCCAGTCCTCAGGGGCCTGTGGGCTAGGGTGTCCGGTGGATAGGTCATTCAGCAGCGTCGGACCCGAGTGACCAATCGCGACGTCCTCCAGGCGTAGACTGGAATCTGGAGTCCTGAGGGCCTGGATGTCGTGGTCGGAGGCCTGTCCCGAGCCCCTGTTGACGTAGTCGAGGTCCGGCTGTACAGCTCCGATGACGACGTTGGGCTTCTCGCCGACGTGTCTCGCGGCGCACTCGGAATCGTACGTGAGCTGTTGTCGTGCCGACCATGGCTCCGCTACCTTTGACTCAGAAAACGTGAGGGGTTCGTGGTCGGTGAAAGCTGTAAGAAGGCCGCCGTATGTCGCCTCATCGCGGACACATGCCAACGAAGCCCGTGTCTGTGCGTTTATCAGGCGGCCATGTCTAATGTCCACGAGGAGACCGCGTGCACCCAGGAAATCTGCCCCGAGTAGTGGGAACGAAATGTCGGCCGTGATGCAGTCCCACGTGAACCGCTGGCCCCCAAAACACAGTTCCACGGTCCTTGTACCGTAGGTGCGGATAGGGGTATCGTTGGCGGTCGTCAGGCGTGGACCTCTATCATCGCCGGCGGTGTCCTCTTTTGTAGCTGGCAGGACGCTCCTCTGAGCTCCGGTGTCGCAGAGGAACTTGCAACCGGAGAGTGTGTCTCTAATGAAAAGCAGCCGGTTCGACACACCTGCGCTCACCGCTGCTACCGGGCGCAGGTGTCTGCGTTTATGCGTCATGACGAAAGTGCAAGGGGAACGGCATCTTGTCACCCTCGCGCCGAAACGTGCGTGGTAATAACACAGGCCTGCGGCAGCGCTGCTCCTGTTCTTCCTCGCCCCTCCCCCCTGCGGCGTGTAACCGCGAGTCGAGGCTATTAGCCCTGGGGTAAAGTGTCGAGTGGCCAGGTAGAACCGATCTGCCTCCTCTGCCAGAGCACGGGGATCCACAATGTTTGTATTGGCCAGTGCCGTCTGTACCCGTGGCGGCATGTGCCTGAGGAACAGCTCTTTAAATAAAAAGTTCGGCTGCTCGGCGCCCAGCAGGTTCAGCATCATCTCCATATGCGCCGACGGCTTGCTGTCTCCCAAGCCACATATATCCAGCAAGCGTCGGGCCCGCTCAGACGGTGACAACTCAAAAAACCTGAGTAGGTGCGTCTTAAACGCCTCATATTTATACCGGGCAGGCGGAGCTGTTATGAAGCCTACCGTCCTCGCCGCTGTCGTGCTCCCGAGGCTCGAGACGACGTGGTAATATCTCGCGGCGTCGTCGTCAACCCCTCGTAGGGCGAACTGCGCCTCTGTTTGCGCGAACCACGCCGCCGCAGAATGCTCCCAAAACTCCGGCAATCTAATAATAACGGCATCGTTTGCCATGTTCGGTCCGGTCCCTGATACTTCAGCGAGACCAATGTCGGGGTCACCAGTGTAGTGCCGAGAGATGGGAGTCGGAGACGGTAGCTCGAGTTAGAGCGAACAGCATTTATTTGGTACACACATACAACATGCTACTGCTACGTTGCGTGCAGTCCACTCGTGTGTGGTGGCAGGAAGTGCCACCTCATATAATGTTCGGGCGGAACTCTTGTTCCTAACAATAGTTCCGTGGGTGAATTATGTACAATTAACAATCACTACACAATACATGCTGCCACTTGGGGACATCATTAGAGAACACAATGTATGTTTCCATAGCTACACAGATGACACACAATTACACATCTCTGCTGAACCAAATGATGCTGTGGCTATTAATTACATGTCTGCCTGTCTCTTATCAATGAATAAATGGATGAGCAACAATTTCTTTAAATTAAATGAGGACAAAACTGAAATCCTTCTAGTCTGCCCTATAACAAAAAGAGAAATGCTGCTGAGCAATATGGGGAAACTCACTCTTAGGATTAAACCTGAAGTATTGGTGTTATAATAGGCTCAGGTCTAAGCTTTAAGTCCCACATCAACAAGGTGATCATTCTTCTACGTTAGAAACATAGCTAAAGTACGATCATTTATAAATCAAAAGGACACTGAATAACTGTTACATGCATTTATTCCAAGCCAATTTGAATACTGTAACGCCCTCTTTACCGGCCTTCTGAAGAAAAAGACTTCAACTCATTAAAATATCTGCAGCTAGGCTATTAACTAGAACCAAGAGGAGAGAGCCCATTCGTCCAGTGTTAGATTTACATTAATTTAGGTAACATTTAGAAGGTCCTCCTGATATATAAAGCCCTAAATGGAACAGGATCAAGCTACATTGCCAATGCTTTTGTCAACTATATGCCCCCAAGAACTTTACGATCAACTACTACTAGTTTATTGAAGGTTCCCAGCAACAGCCAAAAGAAAATAGCTAATTATGCAGCACAGCTATGGAACACTTTACCTATAATAATAATAATAATAATAATAATAATAATAATAATAATAATAATAATAATAATAATAATAATAATAATAATAATGGATTGGATTTATATAGCGCTCTTCGTGACATCCCAGAGACCCCAGAGCGCTTACAGAGTCCATTATTCGTTCATACACAGTCATACCAGTGGTGGTAAGCTACAATTGCAGCCAGAGCTGCCCTGAGGCAGACTCACGGAAGCGTGGCGAATAATCATCGCCTACGGCCCCTCCGACCACCACCAACATTCATTCACATGCATACACATTCATATGAGGCAAGTAGGTTAAGTGTCTTGCCCAAGGACACAACGGCTATATGTAAAGTAGGCAAGCTCACTCACCTCAAAAGTAAGCTAAAAACGTATCTCTTCACCTTAGCCTATTAATACATTCTGCCACTTACACTCAGATCCACACTGTGATTATTGTATTGTAAATAGAACAATTGTATTGTTGTTTATGCTGCTATTTGAATGCATCCTGACATGTTGCACTCTAAAAACGTATCTCTTCACCTTAACCTTTTAATACATTCTGCCACTTTACACTCATTACATTCACACACACTGTGAGTATTGTATTATAAATTAGAGCTATTTTATTGTAGTATCAAACAGGGGAAAAAAGACTATCATGTTTTAACTGTGTGCGGATCATAAAAGGACCAAGGTGCAAGTATAGACCAACACAATTTTTTTTGTGCAAACTCAAATTTGAGATTTGTGTTGTACAATAATACCCTGCTGCGTCCAAAAGCTGGAAAATAGAAAGGGGTTGGAGTACCCTAAAGGGAGGGTCTGCGTTATCTTACCCTAATGAGTAAAACCATTTAAAATAAGAAATAAAAAAGGGGTAATATACATTGAAACTAAATTAATAACAGGATAATCAATCAAATGGACAAAAAATAATCAAGTACAGTAAGACGAATATTTGTATTGTCATTAACTCCATTGCTTTTAGCCTTTTTCTTATTCTCTGCATTGCATTGTATTCTGTCTATTTGATGCTATCTATCAGATAGATGTTTTCTGAAAATAAGGGACTATACTGTATATGTAACCATCAGAACCGGGGAGGACCCGAGCCCCCCCGACCCTCCCTATTGGAGGACGGAAGGGAGACGGATCCGACTGCGCGAAGAGGAGCTTGAGCAACTCAACGCACAGGGTGAGCAGACCGTGGGGCGTACCCACGACTACACAAATGCACAACCCGCATGCCACTAGGGAACGAACGGAAAAAGGAACAAACCCGTTACCACCCCTAAAATTACGGTGTCAAGAGCAAAGCCCAACCCTGTGGCAAGGCCGTAGCAGCGGAGCGTGAAGGAGGACCCAGACGCAGAAGGGACAGGACCCCCCTCGGAAAAAGGGGGGGCCTGGAGAGGCCAATGACGCCACAACATCGAGACCTCACCAGGCGGTCACTAGTGACACCGCACCCCACATCGCCAGCGTATTCGGACAGGGTCCATCCAAGAGCAGGCCCTTCCCCCCAATAGCACGCCGCCTGACTCACTGACCCTGGTATACTCAGGCAGTCACCCATCCAAGCACAACCCAGGCCTGAACCTATACCGCCTCCGAAATCGAACGAGATCGGGCGTGTTTAGGGTGGCATGGCTGTAAACTCGAAGCACTCAAGAGGCTACACCTACAGCGGGAGCAGGCAGCGCACCGGGGAGACGACCTCTAGAAGAGGTCGATCCCTCAATCCAGGCAACAGGCACTCGACCTGAGCCTGGAGCACTGCGGACTAGACAGGCGCCAAAGGGGTCTGCTGAAAACAGCACCCCGGCGGAAGGGGCGTATGCTGGCATTGTTGTGCACCATGTCACAGCCTCCACAAAACCCCCCCGACTCTCTAGAGGGGTCGAGGCAGGGAAGGCTGACACGATTGGCAGACGTCATGAAACGTGCAGGGGCACACTCAAACGGACTAACCTGGGAGTTGACTCCGCTCCAACACACCAGGGAACCAACCACCCCCTTGGTTCAAACATGAGGTGGTTGTTCCTATAACCCCTCAAGAAAAAACTCCAAAACACACCTGCAGGTATACACTGGCTATACCGCAGTACAAGTGTTTCAGTTTTCAAAAAGGGGTTATCCCAGGCCTACGGGTCGACGAAAACAATTTCGGACCGGGCCCGGCGGACCGGGACGTACACAGGGATGCCAGAGGAGTTCCATAAGAACCACCTCAACAGCCCCCTCCCAGCCATGCTTAAGCAGGAGAAGAAAGGGGCGAAAAGAATGGAGAAGGTCCAGGCCCCCTTAGCGCAGCGCAAGGTACAACACAACATGGACCAAGCAACAGTGAGGGGTAACACGTAGTAACACAACCACGAACATCTCCATAACGTCAAAACCCTGTGACACCCGGGCCGACCCGGCATTTTCCCCCCTGAAAAAAGCACAAGTCCCTCAGGGTACCAGAACAGCAGATCTGCGTCCCCGGCGGACAACGGGTTAACTGACCTGGACCGGCGCGACCAGAACCAGTCCCGTGGCCTAATCATGCCGACATCCCCAACACTAGGAGGGGGGTAAGTACGCGTGTCGATCCAAAACATTATAGAGGGTGCCACCCAGACGGTCCCTTACATACCGTGCTCAGTGGCCCACCCCAAGGGCGTGAGACTCCTCTACCTATGCTTTGATCTATTCTGTTAACATCCCCCAGATATGAACGAGAATTCATCGAGACAACACTGGCGCTCGGAAGAGACAGACTCCATCCCAGTCGCCCCATAAAAACGCCGTTTTAATGATGAGCAATCAAGGCGCGCAGGACCATGCGTGATTCTTATGAGAAGCACCCAGGGCCAGCACTATGTACACGTCGAGACCCAAAACACATCAATGGATAGTCTAACAAGACACCAGACATTGTTCCTCCAAGCCGCCTGGGAGAACGACAAGAAGCCGTTGTTCTTTATTTCCTCTTTTCTATAAAAAAGAGAAAAAAGAAGACGGACATGGGTCCCATGTGACGCAGCTGAGGGAAAAAGACAATACCCCGTCAACCTACTCCACAAGGAGGGGACGGGAACCCCCAGAGAGACTTCCCACGTGAGCAACAACTTGAAAAGTCAATGTAACATTGAGCCATGTGACCAAAAAGCTCAAGTTACACATATATCGAGCGTAGCAGAACACCAAGTCCCTATGCTCTGCCACGACAACTTGACAATAACAGAGAACCACACATGGGGCCTGTAAAGAACTCACGGAAGTCAGCGACCAATAGAAACATGCCCAGTGACGTATTCTATGACGGGGGAAATCCCATGACTCAACCGACCGTGATAGGTGAGGAGTCAGGGAATTCCCCCCCCCCCCCCGTGCCGTACTGACCAATCAGCGCGGCAGGACCGAATGAAAAGAGGGTCAAACCCCCCAATCAGAAAAGAGGGAAGGAGGGGTTTATCCGGTTACCCCCTCGCGAACCCAACCCTCGTATACGACAATAATTAACAGCCACGATGATACCTTAAGTAGCCAGCATGCTAAATGAACAGCGTATATCCATAGGATAAGCTAACCCAACGCATGCTAGCCACAGACGACAACGTCTGTGAACAGGGTTTATAACAAGGCCAAGGTTTATGTGTGAACACGACACCCGTGTTTTATGTTTCAAGAAACACAGAAGATTGATAGAGAGAGAGAGCGATCCCTACCGTCACCTCCGGGCGTGGGTGGCCCGGCTGCGGTGGTCGAGGCGCCCTCTCTCCTCCTGGTCTTCTTCGCCGAAGGGCCAGCAGTGGTGGTGGTAGTGGCGGTGGCCTCGGTCGTGGGTCCCCGACGACGAGGCCTCCGTCTGACTCCACCAGCGACATCGGGCGGGGAGAAATGGGGCTGGAGCACCGCCCGCTCCTCCTCCATATCCCTGCAGGTTGCAGTCATGAGCTGCATCGCCGACCCGAAGAGCCCAGCATCGGAGGGGGGTGCCGTAAGCAGGGGAAGCCTCTTACTGTCCGGCACTCTCGCCTGCTCCAGCCAAAGATGGCGCTGGGATAGAGTGGCCAGGGCGCGTACCTTCCCGGCGGCTATGGCCTGCAGCTGTATCAGATGCAGGATGGCTCCGGCCGCCTGGGCGTGCTGAACATGTTGTTGTTTGGTCAGCATCGTACCGCCCGTCATCATCCCGGACATAAACCGCACTAGCTGCGCGATGTTGGACGTAGCAGCTAGGGTTTGAGTTCCGGCGATGAACGACTGGTCACTCCAGTTGGCCAACCGCCTCGCTATTTCCTGTGGGGAACCGGCTTCCACAACGGCTCCCACACCACCTCAGGACAAAGGAGAGACGCCATCGGTCTATCAAGCCGAGGCACCCCTTCCTTCATTCCCTCGACCAGGGAGGGGGTGAGGCCAGTGATGTAGGAGACCACCTGTACCTGACGTACGTAGAATGGATTGAGGGGGAAAATGGGCAGACAACGCCCATCTCCCTCACAGGACGACGTTGCCATAGATGACCTATTAAATCATCGGGGACAGGAGCAGGCAGTGGCTGCGGCAGCGGCACGCCGTTTGCGACTGCTGCTGCCGCCATGAGCTCTGGGAACAAGGCACGTAGTTCCCCATGCGCACCTTCCTCCACTGAGCCCGCGTCCCTCACACACGAGAGGCTACTGCCCATTACAGAGCCACCATCCGATGTGGCTGATAGCAGGGCATCCCGTCGCTGAGTCGGAGGTTCTAACCCAACACCAGAATATGAGGAACCCCAAGGAGACATATCACCCCCTGCCACATCCTGAAAGGGAGCCCTATATTACGCCGGAAGTGGTCACGCCTCACCCTTCCTCATTCGTTTCCAACGCGGAATCAGCTAGATGCACTTCGGAACTGGAGATTGTTATGAAAAAGAAGGTGAAATTACACAATGTTGGGAATTCGCCAGAAGTTCGCCAGCCCCCGGAACCTTCTCGGCACGTCCTGACAGCACGAAGGCCCTATCCTGTTTGTTCCTCGTCGCATGACAGCAGACCGAGGGACTTCGCGCAACTGTTGGCAGTCGAGCCGCGTTGCGCCCAGGTAGGGCCTGTACTAGCAGGCATTGGTATTATGTAATACTGCTCGTTGTCTCGTGAGTCGTGAGACAGCCGGGTGATGTATTAGCGCCGGGGGCAGGATATTTGGATGAACGTGGTCATCATGACTCACTTTTGGATGTTTTTCCAAATATCCTAGCGCGCAGCTAATGCTAATGCTAAGATGCTTGATTGATTGATTGATTGAAAAGTTTATTAACAGATTGCATAATGGGTACAGTACAGTACAGCTCAATACATACAATTGTTAAGGGGATGCAGACCAGAGAAAGACTTTCGTCTTGTTTACATCAGGGTCCCCCATTTTCAATTCATCATAACATATATGACATACATGACATACAGATAGACAGTACTGCTACATCTATACATTTATGACATATCAGATTTGCAAATACAGTACTGTTTGTGATACAAAAGTGTCCAGAAAAGGAGTGTATATACATTTGGCATAGAAACTGTACATTGGAGGAGGTTGGTTGGGTGGGGTGGGGTTGGGTGGGTTGGGTGAGGGCTGTACATTGGAGGTGGGGGGGGGGGGGGTTGGGAAGGGGACACACACACATTTTACACTGTACATTGGAATATTGACAAAGCCTTACTTGGTCATTTACTGTACAACTAGGTTAGGACATTTGTAGGGGCCAGTTTCGAATTGCAGTCTCCCGTAGGTGTTTTTTGAGAGTGTTTTTGAAGGTGGGTAGTGATTCACATTCCTTTACAGCTTTAGGTAGGGCGTTCCACATTGATGTGGCATAATTGCGAAACGTGTTTAGTCCCTTGTTTGAGCCGAATCTGGGTTTTACATGATTTGTGGAGCTCCCTCTGGTGTTGTGATCGTGGTATTCACTGACCTTTGGGAAGTATTTTGACATGTACATGGGTACCTTGGTCGCGTAGTGTATCTTGTAGACCAGGCCCATTGCAAGTTGCTGTACTCTGTCGTCTACTCTAAGCCATCCTAGGTTGTCAAAGTGGGCAGGGGTGAGGTGGGTTCTAGGAGTCAGGTCAAGTAGTAGTCTGACTAGCTTGTTTTGAGATGTTTGTAATTTGTTTTTTAGTGCCTTTGAGGTGCTTTGGTACCATGAGGTGCAAGCATAGTCGTAGTACCCTTGAATGAGTGCTCCTGCTAGAGTCTTCAGGGTATTCTTGTTTACCAGAGAGGAGATCCGGTACAAGAATCGCGTTCGTTGGTTGACTTTTTTTATTACATTGGATGCCATTTTGTCACAGGAAAGATTAGCCTCTAGGATGGAACCCAGGTAGGTAATTTCATCTTTCCTTGTGATAATATTGTCACCCACTGTAACCGAGAAGCCGTCGGTCTTGCTGAGTTTGTTATTTGAACCGAAGAGAATGGACTCTGTTTTGCCCATGTGTAATGATAGTTTGTTGTCGGCGAGCCATATGCAGATTTTGCCTAGTTCCGAGCTGAGGGCTTTTTCAACCTGTAACTTGTTCTTGTCAGAGACCAGCAGGGCTGAGTCGTCCGCAAACAGGAACAAGTTGCAGTCACAAGCTGACGACATGTCATTTGCATAAATTAGGAATAGTAGCGGTCCTAGTATGCTTCCTTGTGGAACACCACAGCTCACTGTGAGGGGGGGGGATAGGGTACCGTTTACTTCCACCATCTGTTCCCTCCCCTCCAGGTAGGATTGTATCCAGCTCACTGATAAACTGATCAAAACCAATTGCTTTTAGCTTGTCAATCAGAATGGTGTGATTGACAGTGTCGAAGGCCTTTTGTAGGTCCAGCATGACCATGCCGCAGTATTTGCCCGCGTCCACCTCTTGTTTGATGTGGTCGTTCAAGTAGAGAAGGCATGTGTCAGTGGAGTGGGATGTTCTGAAGCCAGATTGGAATTCGTAGATTAGATTTTTTTCCGCGAGGTACTTTTCGATCTGTTCGTATACTATTTTTTCCATGACTTTCGAGATGGATGTAAGGATAGAAACAGGGCGGTAGTTACCCGGGTCTAATTTGCTGCCCTTTTTATGCAGGGGTGTTACTCTCGCAATTTTGAAGTCCTTGGGGACGTGTCCCTGTTTTATGGAGAGGTTTATTATGTGTGTGATGACTGGGGTGATGGCTGCTGCTGAGTCTCTGAGGAATTTGGAGCGCCGTTCCCATGTGCCCCGCCGGGGCTGTCACCACTCTTCCCTCCTCTTAACCGTTTCATTGCTGAAGGTCAATCGGTGTCTAATGTTGAGGGTTTTGCTGAGGCTTTTTTACCCTTTACACCGGTGGATGGGCTGACGACAGGGCCCAGGACAGGTGTACCGTGCTTAGAGGAGCAGGTAGCATCGGTCCTTTGCCCTGGCATGGTTGAACGGTAACCCACCCAGAAGCCGACGCCGGAGGGCGAGTCGGCCCGGCAGGTGGCTGAGTGGGCTGATGAAGCTTATACCGCCGCGGGACGGAATTTAGCAGCAACCAATAACATTGCTCAATTGGCTGCTTTTCTGTCCAAAATGGTGTCGGGTAGTGGGGCCTTAGGGCCAGCCGACGTCAAAAACATTGCATATGTTTTTGAGGTTATACAGCTTTTGACCCAGCCGCAAGCTATAACCACAGGGAGGGCTAGGATGCTGTCAACACTTGTTCACAGGCATCTTTGGTTGGAACAGTCTCCCCTTGAGGAGGAGAGGAGACTTCCCTCCTCAGGGTTCCCCTCTCCGCAGAGGGACTTTTTTGTCTGTCCGCAGAGGCGCGGGCGGTATTAGACCTGGGCCCCACACCGCCCCACACCACCCAGCCAGACGTGAAAGCACGGCCCGACCGGCGGCCATGTTTCCCCCGCCTGAGATACCCTGGGCACAAAGAAAACAGGTGATCACAAGGCTGACAGCCTCTGCGGCCGAGGAATCGGCTACATTAGATGAGCACGCCCTAAAAAACCATCGCCGTCTAGCTGTGTCTAGCACGCTCTCCGGTTACTCCCCCCCGCTACACTACGGGACACAGGGCTCTGATTTGTTCCCTTTGGCTGCGGGCCGCGTTCTTCCAGTGAAGCGCAAGCGGCCCCACATTTCGCTTCTCATGGGGACAGGGGCTGACACCCAGTTGCTAGCTAGGCCTGGGTCTGTCTATGAGAATGCTGTGCTGTCAAGCGGCTCCCACACCACACGTCCTGCGTCTGTGTTTGGTGAGCCTGATTTTGTATCTGTCGACGGAGCAGGGTTCCCTGTATCTAAAAAAATGTGTCAGAGGGGGAACTCTAGGCCCAGGAGGTCGCAGCGTGAGTTCCCCCAGCCCCGCCCTCGCCAGGCCGGGTATCACGTTAGTGCCTCCCCCGACCGGAAGACCGGTGGTGGTCAGTCAGGCATGCGTGGTTTGGGTGGTAGTAATATCACTACAGGGCTACGGTGTGTAGGGACTCACCCTATCGGGCAGTGTGGGGACCACACACCTTGCATGTCCAGCTGCAGAGCAGGCTGTCCTCAGCAGTCTATGCCGGGAAGATGCTCAGCGGGGGAGCCTATGTCACCAAGGGTGATGGCCGCTCCCCCCGTATCAGACCGGCCCTTTCTGTCGGGGTCCCCTCTTGGGTGCGATTGCCTGGTAGGTAGAGTCAGGGTGCGATATCCCAACTCCGCGAGACACCCTGCTCGTGCGGTTGGCGAGTCCAGGGTTGGCAACACACAGCGGGAGGGACCGGGCCTCCTATCTACGGTTCCTGGCGGACCAGCGCCAGTTGGCTGCGGGTGCGCTTTAGGATTATCATCACGTATGGCTACAGGAGTGCCATATGTCGAGGTGGATGGAGAGAATGCTGAGGGAGGGGCTTGTGTTACAGTTTACACAACCCCACCCTCCGTTTTTTCGGTTTGGTACAGACCCTCTTGTCAGTGACAGCTCTGGCCGACGAGATCCAATCTCTGTTGGCGAAGCAGGCCATCGTCGTGGTCCCAAGGGAGGACACGATGCGTGGCGTTTACCCCTCTCTATTTTCTGGTGACCAAGAAATCGGGAGGTGTCAGACCTATACTGGGCCTGTCCGCGTTGAATCGTATGATTGTGGCGAGAAGGTTCAGAATGTTGACCGTCAAACACCTGCTAAGCGCTGTCAGAGTGGGAGAGTGGTTCACCTCCATAGACCTGAAGGATGCGTATTTTCACATCCCGATCTTCCCTCCTCACAGGAAATTCCTACGTTTCCTGTTTCAGGGCGTAGCGTACAAGTACCAGAGGCTGCCATTCGGCTACTCTCTGGCTCCTCGCACTTTCACCAAGTGCGTGGAGACCGCGCTGGACCCTCTGCGTCGTCAGGGGCTACGAATCCCGGCTGGTGGTGGAATTCCACCAGCCTGGGGTTTGCTGTGAACTGGGAGAAGAGTACTCCTCTTCCCAGTCAACAGGTGGAGTACTTGGGCTTGGTTCTAAGCTCAAGGCCCATGAGGGCAACCCTCTCAGAGCAGCGACGAGAGGATATTCTCGGCGCGCTCAGGAGGTTCCGTCCTGGCAGGACGGTTACAGCGCTGTCCGTGATTTGCCTGCTCGGTATGATGGCATCTGCTCACTCTGTGGTCCCTCTTGGCCTCCTCTTCATGAGGAGGATACAGAGGTGGTTTTCCAGGATGAAAATAGACCCGGTGAGAGACGAGTGGAAGCGGCTGACGGTTCCCGTGTCAATACTGGGGGATCTCGACCACTGGGGAGACCTGGTGCCCTCACCAGCGGGGTCCCCATGGGCAGCAGGCTATCACACATCACGGTCTTCACCGACGCCTCCCTCATGGGATGAGGGGGGACGTGTCGGACCTGCATAGTAGGGGGCAGATGGCAGTACCATGCTGCGCGGTCTGCTCTACATATCAATGTGTTGGAATTGAAGGCAGTCCTTCTGGTCCTCAAGCGGCTCGGCCGCCTTGTGGTGGACATGCATGTTTTGATCAGGACGGACAACACGACGGCGTCGTATATCAACAGACAGGGGGGAGTACGCTCCCTCCGTCTGCACCGGGCAGCGGTTGAGCTCTGGCTATGGCCGTCTCTCAATCTGCGCAGCCTGAGGGCTCTCCACATCCCCGGCAGGGAGAATGTGGGTGCAGATGTGATGTCGCGGGCGGTCCTCACCCCGACGAGTGGGGACTGCATCCAGACATAGTCAGACAGGTCTGGGACCACTTCGGGAAGGCCGCGGTGGACCTGTTTGCGAGCAGACAGGCCCACCGGTGCCCCTTGTGGTTCTCGGTCAGTTGGAAGGACAACCCCCCTCTGGGGGTGGGTGCCTTCTCGATGTATCCGTGGGTGAGCTTTGTGCTCTCTCGGTGCGGCCTGAGTGCCGGTCTATTTGGGCCGATAGCGGGGCGACTCTGAGGCCTAATCCAGTCTTCGTGCCAAAGAATATCCAGAGCTCTTTTCGCTCCAGGGATATTGTGATTCAGGCGTTTCATCCTCCTCCTCACGCTAGTGAGTTGGAGTTGTGCCTGCACCTGTCCTGTCCTGTCCATGCGCTGGGGGTTTACCTTAGTCGCACGCAGGGTTTCAAGGCCTCCGATCAACTATTTGTTTGTTATGGTGGCCCTCGCGCAGGTGAGGCGCTGTCCAAGCAGCGTCTGTCACATTGGTTGTGAGAGGGCATTGCCCTTTGTTACACGTTGGCTGGACAGGTTCCCCCCAGGGGCGTCAGGGTGCACTCCACTCGTGGTGTGGCGGCCTCTGCTGCCCTGTTAGGGGGGGCCTCGGTGGAGGACATTTGTGCTGCGGCCTCCTGGTCCTTCCTGAGTCCTTTTGTTAGGTTTTACCTCATGGACATGTCTGGGGGTTCTGTTTCCCAGGCTGTCCTGAGGTCCAGGACCTCTCCTGCATCCCGCCATCAGGTGGGCTAGCATGGGTGTGTGGGTGTGGACCGCGGGGTGCTGTATCACACGTGGTCCCGCTTGCGCTGTGCGTTCAAGGGTTCTTGGTTCCCCCCCTTTTTCGCACTTTGGTGGAGTTGACTGCCCCCCCCCCCCCCCCTTCGTTAGGACGGGTGGGTGGACGGGACTCCCCTCCTCCCTGGCTGGGGCTTACGGGCCCTCAAGGGGTGCATTTGTCCGGGCCACGGAAAACATCCAAGGGACCTCAGGGTGCTAAGAGCGGGACGCTCAGCCAGTATCATATAACTAGGGTTATAGGATAGCCAGTTGATATATAACGTACGGTTATCCTATAACCCTAGTTATATGATACTGGCTGAGTGTCCCGCTCTTAGCGCCCTGAGGTCCCTTGGATGTTTTCCGCTTATGGAAATCGAACTGGGAAGGGTGAGGCGTGACCACTTCCGGCGTAATATAGGGCGCATGGGAGTGGTGTGGTCACGTGCAAGTGGGTGCATTTGTTTTTGTTTCCTGGAGCACACTAGGTGCTAGAGATGATGAGTTATATCTCAGTAGGCAGAGCGAGACGCTCAGCCAGTATCATATAACTAGGGTTATAGGATAACTTTACATTTTATTCATTGCCTTTCACTGCCACACTACCAACTGGTTAACCATTTCACTGCAATAATACAGAAGGTTAACCCTTTCACTGCCACACGACAAAGGGTTAAGGGTTAGATGTAGCAGTACTGTCTATCTGTATGTCGTGTATGTCATATTATGTTATGATTAATTGAAAATGGGGGACCCTGATGTAAACAAGACGAAAGTGTTTCTCTGGTCTGCATCCCCTTAACAATTGTCTATTGAGCTGTACTGTACTGTATACCCACTCTGCAATCTGTTAATAAAGTTTTCAATCAATCAATTAACCCTTTCACAACCACACTACAAGTTTCACGTTTCTTTATTATTTTTTGTCATACAGAAATACAGAATACTTTGCATGAAGTGTAATAAGTATATAAGTATAATAAGTATAAAATAGAAAGTCAAGAAGTCAAGAAGTCAAGTATAAACAAGTGTAAACAACAATTGTTCAGTATACCTCTATACACTATATATATGTATATTTCCCTCCCACCCACCCACCCCCTCCTAATGTACAGTCCCCTCCCCATCATATGTATATACTCTGTCAGGATCTAGGGGTAACAGTACTGTATATTTGAATACCGCCTATGTCACAAATGTATCAGTACTAAATACCTATATGTCCCTATGCCATAAATGTCATGTATGTTGTGTATGTCATAAATGTCTATATGAATTGAAAATGGGGGACCCTGATGGAAACAAGACAAACGTCTTTCTCAGGTCTGCATCCCCTTAACAATTGTATGTATTGAGCCGTACTGTATTGTACCCATTCTGCAATCTGTTAAATAAAGTTTTCATTCATTCATTCATTCATTCATTCATTCATTCACACAATATGTACATTCTGGTACAGAAGGTTAACCCTTTCACACTACCACATAATGAGAATGGAGAAGTGGTTGTGGTCTTGTAATCGCTCCCTAGACTCCAGAGTGAGGCAAGAAGATAGATACCAAATTAATGAATATAGCCTTCCCAGAGTAGCACGCTGAGTGATGATTGGACAAAATAGATGTCACTCCATTATGTTTACTCCCCGCCCCCACCGCCCTCTGTCAGTCAGCTGCAGCAAACGCTCTGCCTGCTTCCCGTCGCTGCTGCTAAGCTCATGCTGCCGATCCAGACACAGAGAAATAAACACCAAGGCTTCCCCTCAGACCGGTCACATTTAGCACAACAACCTGACATAAGAGGTAAGGAGGACACTCTGGACGTGTTATATCAATGGAGCGACTAGTGTTACTTCTTTCGGGGCGATGATATTCTTGTGATCGTGAACGTTATTATTATTATTCGCGCTGATGGCTAAGCTAACGTCACGGCTAAGCTAACGGACGTCACGTAAGAACACAGCGGTGTTGCTATAATCTGAGCTAGCCGCTTAGCTAACGTCAGTTTAGCCGCTGTGTTATGTAGTTGACATAGCAGATTGAACCGTTAGCCGAGCTGCTAACGAGCCAGCGATCAGTCTCTTAACGTTAAAGGAACACGCCAACACTATGGGGGAATGTTCTTACCGTCGTCTCCAGAGTGAGACGAGAAGATATATACTAGTTTCCTCTCTGTGCGTTTATTAGAAAGCTGTCCGGCTGCAAGCTAATAGCCTAGCAGAGAAATCCATGGCAGCGGATACGGACCACTAGTTTAGTTTCAAACTCTGGTGGTAGATGAACAGCTGGGCTAGCCGGTCCGTATCGGCTTCCATTCATTTTTAGTGCTATAAGCTAGACTATCTTGCAAGCCGGGTAGCTTCTTTCTACTGAACGCACAGAGAGGAGATTGGTCTCTAGATCTCCTTGTCTTGACTCTGGAGAAGACTGTATAATGTTGGCCTGTTCCTTTAAAGGAAAACTCCAACATTTTGGGGAAATGGTCTTATTTGCCATCTACCCTGGAGTTAGACAAGAGAAGATACATACCTTTTTCTTCTCTGTGCATGCAGTAGGAGTAGGAAGACGTGCACCGTTAGCCTAGCTTAGCGTCAGTCACTGGAAGTAGGTTCCTCCATTAGCCTAGTTCCCAACGTCTTCCTACTCCCACTGCATGCACAGAGACAAAAAATGTATGTATCTTCCTGTCTAACTCCAGGGTAGATGGCAAATAAGCTAATGTCCCAAAATATTGGAGTTTTCCTTTAACTTCATGTAGTGTGACTAAAGCAGATCATCACGGCCCCCTGTGTAGCCAGATGGTCAACAGTTACTAGTCTCTTAATTGTAACTAACAATACACCAACATGGCATTGACCACTATTAAATATCGTCCCTCATAAAACAACGAAGGAGAATGTTAACGTTATTAACTTGGATAATATCGCCATTAACCACGGGAGCGACTCTTCGGGTTTCTGGAGGCCTTGTGGCTAGCTGCGGCTAGCTAACTGTGGCTAACTGCGGTTAGCTTCAGAATATTATGGGAACCATAATGAAAACAAATCCCGTCAACACGTGTTTTGAAATGATTAATGCGACAATTGACTGTAGAGACTGGATATAACGCTCCTCGTCAGTCTGGATGTCTATTCTCCGTGTTTTTGCATCATGTTCTCTTGAGGGTTTTGTGTTTGGCCTCCTGCTGTGGCTTTAGCTATAACACTAGATTAGCTGCCAAGCTAGCATGCCAAGCTAACGGTAACGGTACTGTCGGGCCATGTGAGGCCTGCCGTGGTTTCTATCAGGGCTCGGACTGTCCCCCCCCCCCCCGGGACGAAGAGAGTAGTTTCATGTCGATGCCGCTCACGGTCTGTTAGATATTCAGTGTTTTAGCATTTTGGATAATGTTGCATCATGGCACTGTTCTGATATCTAACCATGATATGCCATATTTCATGTATGTCATAAATGTCATTATGAACTGAAAATGGGGGACCCTGATGTAAACAAGACAAAAGTCTTTCTCTGGTTTGTGTGTATTGAGCCATACTGTATGGTACCCAATCTGCAATCTGGTAAATAAAGTTTTCATTCATTCAACGTTAGTATTCCACGATTACGATGAATTGGAAATGGAGGACCCTGGTGGAAACAAGACGAAAGTCTTTCTCTGGTCTGCATCCCCTTAACAATTGTATGTATTGAGCTGTACTGCACTGTACCCATTCTGCAATCTGTTAATAAAGTTTTCATTCATTCATTCATTCAGTAGGCGGGCCAGCAACAGTGTCCTGACATCATGTAAATCCCAAAGGGTGTTTCAGATTACATTTAGAAGAAGAAGGCGAAGGCCAGTGTTACGACCCCCCCCCCCCCCCAAGTTACTTGTCATTTAATATTTTTGGGTAATTCTATCATTCACTTGATTGATAAGGAAATTAATGATAACTAATCGCCACTATTTTATTTCCCCCCAATGCTCCATACATTCCCTGCATGTTGTCTTGTAAGAACTTCAGATGATCTGATGCTGTTGTGAATGTCATTTCACCTGCAATCCTATATGAGGCACACACAACTGTCAGAATACTGAACAATTTCAGAATACTGGCCGAACAGTCTTGTCCCGGTGACGAGCTTCAATGGTGGAAGCTGTTTTGATTCTATTTGTGAAGTTGTTTGTTATCCACATGGCCTCCATATCTGTAAAAAGAAAAAATTATATATATATATAATAATGGTACAAACTAAATCAACAAGTGCTGTTCTGTCCTGAGGTGTCTTTTGGCTTCTCACTTGTGCCACACTGTCTAATTTGATGGATAACAGCAGCACATACACTCAAAGCAATGATAGGTTGCTATCAGCTGAGTTTCCTTCAAGTCGGTGACGGCTGTCCCTTGTCCGGCTGAATCTTCACGATCAAATAGACTTCCTGTCCGATTCCAGTGATCGATGACCAGTGCATGTGAGGTTTGCGGCAATGGTTGGTAAGGGAAGGAGGTCAAGAAGCTGGAAGTCCCTTCTCCTGGCTGCCGTCCAGGGTCAGGCGTTAGCGGCTAATCCATCACGACACACATTTATTCAAGGACATTAAGCCAATTTGCGAAGCGCTCCATTAGGGCTGGGTGATATGGAAAAAAATCATATCGCGATAACGATATGATAATTTTATTTTATTTCTCGATATCGATAATTATCGAATTGTTATAAGTATAAAAAAAAAAAAAAAAACATTTTTTTTTAGCAACAGATGTATGTTTATTTTGCAGCAATTCTTTGTCATTGCCGCCATCTTTAGTGTTACATCCCCTCACACTCCAGTTCTCAGGCTGCAGCTGGTTTAAAAGCTAAAGTAAACCGGCTTCTCTGCTGGCTGTGGCTCCAGAGGAGTTGAACAGTTCTGGCTCTGCTAGTTTATTTTCGATCTTTTGGCGCTTTTTTGGTGGACAAACCACCGCACATGTGCACTGTGACTCGTGACTGGAGTCTAGTCAGGCATTAAAGCGTTCCGTCTTGGGACGGATATCCGTCCATTTGATTTGGAGATTCCGTCATTTGATTCGGAGTCGTGACGGATTTTAACCTGAGCCAATCAGAGGCGTCAAATATCCTTTTTTCCCCTACCGCGGCCGCACCAAACAGTCATTTGCGAGCAATCGGCAAATTCTCAGGCAAATGCAACCAACCAGAAGGCGAGATTGTTCTGAGTTTACAGCCCTTTCACCCGCCTCCGCTGTGCTCAGCACCAATGGGAAGCGCCCATTTTGAGACTCTCTAGCGTCTAGCTCTACTCGCGAGTAAACTTGACTCATCAACAACATGCGGCAACTTTTACGAGACCGTAAGTTCATTTGACTTATTCTAGTCTAAAGAAACATATATATTACTATTGCTATTGATACATCTAGGTAACGTGAATGCCACAAAACGAATGCCTTTTGTTAATCAGAACGTTATTTACGCGACAAGCAGTGTGTTGTTGTCGTTGTTGTTGTTGGTGGTGTTTCGTGTGTGTGCTTGCGCCGCTCGCTTTCTGATAAATGTATGAATGTTGATAAATCTAGATAACGTTAATGCCACAAAACGAATGACTTTGTTAATCAGAACGTTATTTGCGTTATCAATTGTTTTTAAGCTCAATAAACGTCTTTCTCCCATTTGTCCGGGAGATCTCTGGGTAACAGTACTGTATATTTGCATATCATATATGTCACAAATGTAACATTACTATATACCTGTATGTCATGTATGTCACTATGAATTGAAAACGGGGGACCCTGATGTAAACAAGACGAACGTCTTTCTCTGGTCTGCATCCCCTTAACAATTGTGTGTATTGAGCTGTACTGTATTGTACCCATTCTGCAATCTGTTAAATATTGATTGATTGTTATTAACAGATTGCAGAATGGGTACAGTACAGCTCAATACACACAATTGTTAAGGGGATGCAGACCAGAGAAAGACTTTCGTCTTGTTTACATCAGGGTCCCCCATTTTCAGTTCATCATAACATATATGACACACATGACATACAGATAGACAATACTGCTACATCTATACATTTATGACATACCAGATTTACAAATACAGTAGCCTATTGTTTGTGATACAAAAATAGTCTAAAAAGAGTATATACATTTGACGAAGAAACTGTACATTGGATGTGGTTGGGTGGGATGGGGGGGGGGGGGTTGTAACTATACATTGGATTATCGACAACCTTACTTGGTCCCAATAAGAGGGTCTCGTGTATTAAATAAAGTTTTCATTCATTCATTCACTCTGGATCTTGTAAATCCAGTAGCAATACACACAATTGTTAAGGGGATGTAGACCAGAGAAAGGCGTTTGTCTTGTTTACATCATCAGGGTCCCCCATTTTCAATTCATAGTGACATTTATGACATACACAACATACATGACATTTATGACATAGGGACATACATGCCTTACAGGTATATAGTAATAGTACTGTTACATTTTGTCACATATACGATATGCAAATATACAGTACTGTTACCCAGAGATCCTAACAGTAAATATATACATATGATGAGGAGGAGACTGTACATTAGGAGGGGGTGAGTGAGTGGGTGGTAAATAAATATATACAAACGGTGGGGAGGAGACTGTCCATTGTTGTTGTGGCATAATTGCGAAACGTGTTTAGTCCCTTGTTTGTATGATAACAAGCCGTTTAGTTCATGGTTCAAAGTGGGGAGGGGTGCTAGCTCGCCATCAATCAGAAGCTAGCCACAAGACTTGCATTCACGCTCTCCAGCACACAACAGTAGGGTCTATAGTCACAGTCAGGACAGTAGGCTCGCTCTACAAGTAGGCTCCCTTAAAACGCTAACACTATTAAAAAAAAATACAGTAGAGGTTAAAATAAGAATATGACTTGGCCAGAAAAAAAGTTCAGTCAGGAGATTTTTTTTTGCTTTAATCCCTGAGTCTAGTTCTGCTAGCACACATAGCCTACTGTGTACAGACGGTTTCAAAATGTATTTTAAATTAGAAAGCAAACAAAATAAATGGACAAGAGAAAAAGAAATCTGAATTTGGTCAGTATTGTCATTTGGACAAGCAAAGCCATTACTTTAAGTTGCAGGCAAGAAAGACAAGTCTGTCCACTGTCTCTGGTTTTAAAACTGCCCTGTTGCAGGTTAAAAAAAAAAAAAAAAAAACGATTTTTCGATTTTTTTTAAATTTCGATATTCGATATCGATTATTAAAATATATCGCGATATTTATCGTTATCGTTATATCGCCCAGCCCTACGCTCCATAAGACGAGGTGTCCAAAAAACCTGTGTCTCCCTCCCAGTGGCTATTCAAGGTAGTGTGAAATGTTGTCTTATCGCTCCAGGATGAAACACAATTATTGATCATGGGGTGGTGGAAAGGAGCTATAAGCAACATTGAACTATGGTGTCGCTGCCTCCAGATACCTTCCTGTAATGTAATGCCCAGGGTTTGCAGCGGGCTGTCTAATCGCATTACGGCTAATCTGGGCCTCAGTATTGTTGGCCAGTGATCTCTTTTCTCCCTGGCCTGTATCTGTCAGGGGAATATTAATGGTGCTAAGGTGATGCATGAGCTCCTGGGTAAGGTGAACAAATGTCAGTCTCTTAACTAGCCCCCAGGAGGCTCTCACCGGAGTAAAGCGGGGCCTCAACACAGTTTGCAAACACAGCAATAATGTCACTCGCTCTGCCCGCCTGGGCCCACTCAACTCAAATAGTATAGAATTCACTTGGTTTTTCCATGCAAACTTTGTGATCGTAGGCTGAGGCTTGCAGAATTGTTCACCCCCAGGTTTTGGTCTCGTTTTACTTTTCATTCAGGTCTTCTTCTTAACCCTTTCAGTGTCACTACCACACTACAATGTGGTAGTGAAAGGTTAACCTTCTGTAGTGTGGTAGACTGTAGTCAAAGGGTTATCTTATGTTCTGTTATTACTCTTATGTTTTGGTGTGAAGTAGTTGTTATTAATGCACCGTTTCATTATGCCCCAGGGTAGGGTTTAATGAGACGATAAGCAGTAGAAATGAAATGACAGATTGCAGATGAATGTTTACCTACGTCGTATTTCACAAAATCGGTCGAATAATATGTTGCATATTATACAGTGCTTTATTAATGTTTGCTGTTTAGGCTCGAATACATTGCTAGCCGTTGCCTAAGCCTGTCAACACAGTGATGTGCCGAACGCCACACTGCCTCATTGTTTCCGCGCACACAAAGTTTCAATAATGCAGCAGCTGGTAGATCTCATGACTACATGTCCTTGTCTCAGAAGAACTGATTTTCAAAAATATGTTTTTATTATCAGGCCTATTTTCATGGGCTATTTCTTTAGGCTGACGGCCATTTATTTGAGTGGTTAAAAAAAACACACAAACAAGAATTTAAATCAGCAATTAGGTGTACCATGACAGCAGTGGAAGCCTTAAAGCATTTTGGCCTGTCCTAGTATAGGATACATCTTATTACATTGTATTACAGGATATGGAGTTGCTTGCATGCTTGTTTTTTTTTACCCTGACAATTCATTTTCTCATTTTGAAAGATACAGAAGGCCAGTGTTGCACAGGGGCAGTCCGATGATGAATGGAATAGTTAACTTGAGCCACCAACATGCTCGCCGCTTGTCAAGACTTATGAGTTTGGGATTTGCCCTTTGGGTCCCTGCTACACTGTGTGAATAGGAGGTGGCTGCAAGTAAATGAGAATTCCTCCTGTGATGCCAGGCCCCCCAACCTAGGAAGATCAGTCTCCATCTCTCCAGTGATAAAACCATGTTACTGTTGGAATTAGGGCTGCAACAATTCGTCGACTGTGTCCACGTTATCGACCATGGCATTTTGTTCATGGTTTTGCTATTCACAAAGCTTGCGCAAAGGGTTTAATACTGTGCTAACTGCGTTGCCATTAGGGATGGGCATTTAAAATCCTACAGCAAGTTGTTGACGCACACACACACTGCTTGCAGTGCCCTCATTGCCCCTCCCCCTCACAGACCCGTCTTGTCAACATACTCATTCTCTCCGATCGATATCGATTTATTAACATATATCGCAATAATTATCGTTGTTGTTTTATCACCCAGCCCTAGTCTGATTCCCCTCCCAGAACCATGGAACCGATTAGGGGGTGGGACGATACATCGATCCAGATCGATATATCGATCTATTATCAATGATCCAATAGGATCGATGCAGTGTAAAAAGATCGGTTCATATTGCGGTACTCTTATTTTGAAAATCCTGTGGCGAGTATGCGCCCAACAGCACAGCAGTAGCATCTGAAACTGAAGCGTCTATTTTGTGACCTGAAATAAATCCCTGCTGTTTTATTCTGCAACGGGTCAAATGCATCTAACATGCTTTGCATCCTCGCCATTCCTTTATGCCCACGTCGTGTTAAAGACCGAAATTAACGTTACGTTAGCGTAAGCTAACAAGCTACCCCTGATCATAGCCATAGAGAGAACAGCAGAGGTCCATTAGTGGCAACTGGGGAGGGGAGGGGCATTCTCCCTTTCTGTGTGTGTGCGTTTGGAAAGACCACATGGAGTAGGGCTGCAACGATTAGTCGACGAGATATTGTTGTGTCGATTAGTCATTAAAAAAAAATATATATATTATAATTTTTTTTTGGCACTACCTATCTTTGTGAAAGTGGCTTCTCAGCTCTGGTCCAGCCAGCTGAAGACTTCTTAGCTTAACATAACACACAGACAGTAAGTTTGGGGGAACTAATGGGATAACTGGGGATGTTGTTTGGTCCTGACAAGAGTCTCAAAGCAACTCTGAGGTCATGCTCAATGTCCAATCCAGGGTTCGAAATTAACGGGGGCTTGGGGCATAATGCCCTTGAAAATGGACAAAATGCCCTCGAAAATCAGTTAAGGGGGGCACAAAATGCCCCCGACAGTTTACTAATTATATATATATATTTATCCGGTAATGGAGCGTCTCTGTATCGTACGGTTCAGATGACGCGCAAATAAAAAAAATCATTTGGCGGAGGTGAGCACTGGCAGCACTGCAGCTGAGCCAGGTGCTAGTCAGTTTGTGTACAAATGGCAAGCACAATCTAAATCAATCTTCATTACTTTAAAAACATAGCCATTAACATTACATAGGCATACACGCATCTTGCCATAGCTTTAGCAGTTTGTACAATACAACGCACGTTTTAACTATGGTAGCACTAGCCCCAGCTAATACAGTCAATGAAATGTTATCGTAGCTACAAGCTAGCAGAGGAGGGAATGAGAGTCTGAGAGGCGGGGTGTTTAAAGACAATGATAGGCGTTTATTCAACATCCAAGAAGGCTAACATACAACTGTGTTTTACTAACTCCAACCGAGACTATTGCCGCTTAACCCGCTTTCGTGCTGCTTGTTGATGTTTGATCTCCTCCTAAAGTTACCGGAGCTGAAGGTGCCACACGCTAGATAGTTCAAACTCAACGAATTACATAATCCACCACAGTTGCACTCAATATTTAAATAATGTTAGTCTAAATAAATGTAGATACATAATAATTTCAAGCAGAAAACGAATCTTTCCATTAAGAACTGACAATCAGGGAATTTAAACATGGTTGACATTGTTTTTTTGTGTTTATATTATAGAAGGGAAAGTCTAGTGCTGGCTGAGCATATTGTTTGTTTGCACTAAGTTAATACTTTGACAAATGTAGCCTATATTTTTCAGTCAGTTCGGTCTTTGTGTGCCAAACATTATTTAAGGCTGTAAACACTGTAACACTTAAACCTTTTTATATAATATATATATATATATATATATATATATATATATATATATAAAAAGGTTATATATATATATAAATGAGAATCATGTTTAGATTTGAGTGTTTTTTTTTTTAATAAAAATTAACGTATATCGAACCGAACCGAAAACCGTGACCCCCAAAACCGTGATACGAACCGAACCGTCCATTTTGTGAACCGTCCCACACCTACCGTTTATCATAAAAATTCAGTGCCCCCGAAATACAAAAAAAGCCCCCGAAAATCAATTAAGGGGGGCAAAAAAAAAATGTTAATTTCTAACCCTGGTCCAATCTGTTCCTCTGCTCTGTCTTCAGCTGGACCAGAGCTGAGAAGCCACTTTCACAAAGATAGGTAGTTAAAAAAAAAAAATAATTATTTATATATACATATTTTTTAATATAGTTGTTTTTCGATTAGTCGACTAATTGAAAAAATAATCGACAGATTAGTCGACTACCAAAATAGTCATTAGTTGCAGCCCTAGTCAGGAGTATAATATATTATATTGATAGTAAATTTACTGAGGATGGATGGACAGATAATGTTGATATTTATAAAAATACAATACATAATTAATGTATTAATGATCATCATGCAACATAAAACAATTGTAGGAACGGTTTGGGAGAGGAAGGGGTTTTAGGTTGAGTGTTGTGAGTTCCAAAAAAAATTACTTAAAGTTTAAAGCTCAGTCCGGTTGTGAATGGTCCTGAACTGACCAGTCACAGCTGATGGTGAAAATGATTGACCACTAGGGCTGCAACGATTAGTCGACATAATTCACGATGTCGATTATAAAAACTCGTTGAGGCAGACCTTTTGCGGCGATTCGTCGTTAAAAAAAAATATATATATATATATTGTTTGGTTCCTGTTGGTTGTCAGTTAAGGCCATAGGTAGGTAGGGAATCTTTTTTCTCCTTTCCATGGCGACTATGGATAGGGAATTTCTTTATTTAATTAAAATGTTCACAACAACATGGATGCATGTACTCTGCCAGCATGTTTAATATCCATAATACTAAAGGTTTGACTATAAGATTTTTATGAAACTTTATTGTAAAAAAAATAAAAATTGGGTCGCACCTAAATCGGCAGGGTCGGTCGGCAACCGGAACCAAACCATTATTTTTGTTAGGCCCTATGACAAATAAGACTGTTCAATTACTTTATCTAAATCCAATCAATATTCCTAATGCCGTTTCAATGTAAGGTTATAAAAATAAACATAAACATTCATATAATAATACAATAACCTAAATATACAGCTAAGCCCCATTGTATTCTGAAATGTAGACTTTAACAGTGTAGGCAACTAAGCCAATAGAAATAAGGTATAACTCATGAGTGCTTTGGCTCCTATAGGAGTCCTTGAGCTTTTAGTTTGTTTTAGTATTACGCTACATTTAATAATGTCATTTATCAGCTATCTGTGATAGGAGTGCAGATGTTTCTTCACTCCCTGCAAGAAGAATCACATATTAGTTGTTTCTCATGAGTGGGATTCATCCAAAAACTGAGATAATAGGCGAGTCAATATAGGGCTGGGCGATATGACGATATTATATAAATATCGGGTACAGTTCATTAACGATACACTTTTTTAACGTATCGTGGATATCGTGATGTTTTGCCCAAGAGGATTGTGTCGCGTCAATCTGGTCCACCCCGTTCAAACTTTTGAACAACGCCGCTCCCACACACACACTACTGCATCAAAGTTAGTACTTATGATTAACAAAGGCATTCGTTTTGTGGCATCAACATTATATAGTTACACGTTATATAGTTACACATCAGTGTATTTACCCAAACATAGCAACGTCCGATGACGACATAGATAGCAAGCGTTACTGTTCATATCTCAGAAGAATGATTGAATGAATGAACGTTGTTAACGATTGCAGAATGGGTACAATACAGTACAGCTCAATACAACAACAGTGGACTGACTGGAGGATGAAGACCAGAAAAAGACTTTCGGCTTTTTTACATAAGGGTCCTCCATTTTCAATTCATCAAAACATTTAGAGACATACAAATATACAGTAGTTTCATAAAAATGCTAAAATCCTATTGATTGATTGATTTAAAACTTTATTAACATATTGCAGAATGGGTACAGTACAGCTCAATACATACAATTGTTAAGGGGATGCAGACCAGAGAAAGACTTTCGTCTTGTTTACATCAGGGTCCCCCATTTTCAATTCATCATATTTCATATCTAAATCATATAATATCTCATTGCTAAATACCGGTATATGCAATATATAATCTAATAATCCAATAATCTAAATCTAATATATAATATAAAAATGCTAAATGCATGGGTATTTTATTTTGTCTTTAATGTTAGCTTGCAAACTCAAATACTGTCTTGGTAAGCCTCATAATGAATTGTTTGGGGAAAAAAAGAAAAACATCGTGATGCGTATCGTGTATCGCCGAAAGGTCAGAAAATATCGTGATATCATATTTAGGCCATATCGCCCAGCCCTAAGTCAATATATGGTTTAACCCCAAAAAAAGTGGATACAAAAGGTTTTTCAATGGATTCTGGTAGTATTGGGCGTGCTAAATAACATACTAAAAGTCGACCAAAACCGACCCCTCCGAAAGCCGTAATTTCCAAGATGGCGTCCCAGATGGCGCCGGGGCGATTAAAATGGCTATCTCAAATTAAGAAAATGGTGCAAAGGATTTCTCAACTGATTCTGGTACCCCTGGGCATGCTCACTAACATACTAAAAATCTAGGAGAATACACCTTCCAGAAAGGCTTCATTTTCAAGATGGCGTCCAAAATTGCGGCTGGCCAAGTTTAAAATGGCTATATATATGTCAATATAAAAATTATATAAATGATTTTGTCATTTGATTCTGGTACCCCAAGTACCCCTAGACATACTTAGGAACATACTAAAGTTTTAGGGAAATACACCTTCCGAAGAGGCTTAATTTTCAAAATGGTGTCCAAAATGACGACTGGGAGCTTAGAATGCCTGTATCTCAAATGGGAAAACATTTCTAAAGGATTTATAAACTGATTCTGGCACCTCTATACATTAATAACGAGCAAAATATCTAGCTAAATATATCTGCTAGGAATGCATCATTTGCATCATCAAAATGGCTGCCTGTAGCTTATTTTGGCTAAAATTAAAATTGGTTATTATATTCAACCTAGAAAGCTGGCTTTGGTGTTGAACACAAAATAAATGACCCACTTATTGTGGTCTTTAGGCCTACTCATCATCATCTTCAGGATCCTCTGGGAGAAACTTGTTATGTGGATTGTCACATTCATGAAGTTGACATGGTCCACAGACAGTAGTACAAGGTAGTCCATATTTTCTGCAGGAGCAGCGAAGTGTCTTGCAGGCAGTGGTACAGTTACAATGAATGACCTTCAAGAGACTGTCTGGAGAAGCATTCATTGTTGACATGAGTGGGACAAATCTATTGTCCTGCAGGTTCCAGCCCCAGTCTAGAGCATCTATACCATCATCTGTTCCCATCCAGACCATGACCTGGTAGTATGCTCTACGACAGTGGAATTTGGTAGCAGATTCAGTTGGTGGTAGACGTTCAGGCGTTACCGTTGATGAAGCTGAGACAACCTTCTTGCTGAAAATGTTATATCTCATTTTTGCAAGCGAATCTGTGCACTTTCCACCAAAAAAGACAGCCATTGCAAGCTTGGCACCCGTTCTTTCAGTTCATCACTTATCATGTGGATCAGTTTCTGTTTATTCAGGAACTCCTCCTTCTTACCTGAGAACTCTGTCTCAGCAGTGAAGTTGACAATGGGATGAATATTGTTTCCTCTTCTTTGATGTGTGTTGTCTTTAATGGATGGCCCATCCTCATAGCCATCAAACACAATGGTTGTAGCTGAGCCATAATGTTGGATGGTGAAGTCTGCATATGACTGTGCAATTTTACCATAGCTTTGTCCGTGCTTCCATTGTATTCGGTGAAGGAGTGAACCACCATCAAGAACATAATGCTCCGTTTCTGGTACAGAATCTAGGATTGCATCACTTGCATGATCACAGATCGCGTGCGCTAGTTGTGATTTGTCAGCTTTGCGGAAGACGTTTCCGGCTTCAAAGAGGGCAGGAGGGAAAGGACTGAGTTCGTAATGCATAACCTCCTCCAATGACAGCTCTCCAGTTTGGGAGACAATAAGGAAACGTTGAAAAAGAAGTGCAGAATCAATGATTCGATCAGGAGCAACCTTGATAGATGATTTTTGTCCAAGGGTTATGGCTTTATCCTTTCTACTAAATGAAAATGTGAATGCCGGCTGTCCGATCATTTTGTGCATGATGTTGCGTCCAACAGTCATAATCATGCACGTTCACTCCATCCTCAGCGACAACACCTGTAACAACATTCCTTAAAGAAGAGTCTGGAGAGAAAGGTGAACATATAGCAAGTTTTGAAGTAGGGGTGCACCGATATATCGGTCGGGTATCGGTATCGGCCGATAAGTGCCTTGTTGACTGCTATCGGCCGATAAGCTCAAATGTGCCGATAGCAGTCGCCGATAAATACCCATCAATTTGTGTAGTGTCAAAAGGCAAAAAAAAAAAGTTCACTCGCGACCTACCTGCAGTGCACAACGCCCGCCGTCCCCCCCACACACACACAAGCTACTAACTGCATCAAAGTAACTAGTACTTATGATTAACAAGGCATTCGTTTTGTGGCATTAGCGTTATATAGTTAGTGTTACACGGACAATAACATCAGCATATTATTATTACCCATAGCAGCAAGGCATTACTCCGAGTCCGTTCATTAGCTACCGGGAGATGCAAGACCAACGTTACTGGTGAAAATGTGATTTGCGTTGGAATACTCCTTTGTCAACTTGCTGTACTTTGCTTGCAGGTCTGCAGCCATTATTGCTGCATTATTAATAGCCCCAACTTTAGCCACGGTAACGTTATGGCTAAACCTTTAACAATAGTTAACGCTAGCTTTCGGTTAGCTGTTCAATGCTATTAATAACACAACTCCCCGTCAACACCCTCTCTCGGGAAGATGGCATTTAAGAAAGTATCTGCTGTTAAAATGAAGTGTTACACGTTCAATAACAAGCATATTATTTACCCGAAGATAGCAGTAAACAAGGCATTACTCCGTTAATCCGTTCATAACTCGGTTCCATTCCGTTGCTCATTCCGTACCCAACTACACATTCTGCAATCTGTTAATAAAGTTTTCAACCAGACAAATGTATAGAAAGGCTTTGTTTTATTATAACATTTGTTGCAGTAAAATCATTATGTCTCATTTGGTCATGCGTCGAGCGCCGGTCGGCGGGCGCCGGGCCGGGAGCTAACGTAGCTACGTTAAGTGTGTTCTTCTGCAGTGCTCTCGCAAACAGAACAATGGCGGCATGCCCGGAAGTAGAAAAATGTATAAACGCTTGCCGATTGGTGGTAAGGACAGCAGGAGGTGGGTGCTAGCGGTGTGGCGTAATTGGCCGAATCGACTGTCAATCAAAATGGTTCCATTGCATTGGTTGAAAGCTCTGGTTGAGAGAATAGTATCCCGCTGCAGGCCGCAAGAATGGTTCCATTGCATTGGTTGAAAGCTCTGGTTGAGAAAATAGTATCCCTCTGCAGGCCGCAAGACGATACTGGGAGAGAGATAGTGATACCATAAACATATTTCTTGATGTTTCCTTTTTTTAAGTAAGTAAAGAGGCCTACAAATACAAACATACACATACAAATATACAGTAGTTTCATTAAAAAAAAAGATATATATTTAAAAAAAAAAAAAAAAAAATTTACAAATACTTATATACAAATATACAAATATCGGTATCGGTATCGGCCGATAGTGTTAGTTGAACAGTCAGTATCGGTATCGGCGGCCAATTTTCATATCGGTGCATCCCTATTTTGAAGTGATCTTCTCCAGGTCAGCAGCATCCCTTTTCATCCTTGCCTCTGTTGAATCCTTGTGCTGTTCTGATGTTGTGTATGTCTGGTTTGAGAACTCCTGCATTGCGGTGTTATACTCTGATGTTATGCCCTTTGACATTGTCCAAAGGGATCTCTGATTGTCGGTTATTCCACTTCCATGTGTCATCCCTCCTGTAGTCTTCAATGACCTCATCAATGTTGTTTCGATTACAAGATCTGAGCTGAGGCCTGCCCATGATTGGCTGCTGCGACGGATAACATGAAAACCCTTTTCAAATTGTCTGAAGACATCTGGGTGGTTGATGTGAAGCTGACTCATCTCTTGGACATAAAAGTGTGCCGATTTCAAGTAATTGTAATGCCCAGCCGCAGCGAATATCGGCATGCATTCAGAAACAGCGCGTAGGTGCAAAAGCCAGGAACATGTGCGATCTGCTGTTATCAGTGACCTAGCAACTTCTAACATGTGTTGGTAATTTAGCCACAACTGACTAGTTTTGGATCTAGCACACAGTTCCATCTTCCTTTTTCCCAGCTCTTCATTTATTGTAATGAGGGTCTCTGATGTGAACACTGTTTCCAATGGCATTTCACCCTTAACTATTGAGGTATACATTGCTTCAGACTGTTCAACCATTGCTGCAAATTCATGACTATCATCTACCATTTCTGATATTATCATGCGGTTAAGACATTTGTCAACCAGAAGATGGCCATGGAATGCTCTCTGAATTGATTTGCCTGTCATCATATGGGCTACTGAGTTCTCCCCATAGACTACCCCTAAAATGTCCTTAAGTCCTGTACCGTCCATCAGTGTACCAATTGCTCCTAGCAAATTCATAAATGTGTGAAATCCTCCTAGGAGCACGACAAAGGACTTGAGGTGACTGCACTGTGGTGAATCTAGGATTATCTCTGCTGCTTTCCAATATAGGGGTTGGTCAAATGTAACTACTGGGTCAAGGTGGTGTTTGGATGCCAGACCACAAATGAACTCCAGTGTTGACAGAATGCATGTTTTGTCTCCAGAGTACATGTCTATCATTGGTAAGTATCTCACTGAAGACTGCCCTGGATGTTCATCTCCCTTATGAATAATGTGCATCATCCCCTGCCAACCAGGTGCAGGCTGTTTGAAATTGAACGATAACTCCCAAAGCAGATCAACCATCTTGTTACATTCTGCGAGTCTTGGAAGTTCTTTAAATGTGGTGTCCAGGGAGCGAAATTAACTTTTTGACTCACCGGCCAGTGGCGGGTAGATGGGAAGAGTCTACCCGCCAAGCATATTTCTTACCTGCCAAAATTTTTTTGATAAAAAAAAAATATATATATATATATTTTATATAATTTTTTTTAAAAAATAAAATATATATTATATAATCATACTTGTAGTTGTATTATCTGCGAGACATCGCCACCACGCAATAAGTCAAAATGCTTGCTATCTGCAAACAGCTCCACTGTCTGTGTGTATACTTGAGTAGCCTCCAGCTCCAGCAAGGATTCTCTGGCCCTGCAGCTAGACCCTATATTCAGCTAGACCCTACATTCAGCATGCAAGGATTCTCCGGCGATGCAGCTGGACCCAATTTTAACGTTACGGTTATTTTGTCAAATCACATTCAACATGCCCTCAGCTAGAATACGCATTCAATCAATGTTATAAGACATTGATATCAGGAGCTATCTGTAGCTACTGCTAGTCCGGTAGATAACGTTAAGACAATTTAGTTTACTGGGACAGATCGATCTAAGTGAGCTAGCTAACGCGAGCTAGCTAACGAGGGGACGGAGGTATTATGCAGCTCATGGAGGTCCGATCTAGACTAGAGCAGACTGCTACCATTCTGAGAGCTTAACGTTAGCACTAGAGCTGCGGGCGAGCTGCTACCATTCTGAGAGCTTAACGTTAGCAGTGGCACTAGAGCTGCGGGCCGCTCTGTGTTGATACGAGCAGAAGCCAATAGTATCCCGCTGCAGGGCTGGGCGGATATGACTCGTTGCCACGTTTTTTTTTCAAAATAAGAATATCATACGAACCGAATGCTGCTAACTGCCGGAGCCATCGATATTATGACTCTAGCTGCGCTTGGGCCGGAAATGAGACCCGCACAGATTTTCAAAATAAGAGTATAGTTATGAACTACACGTCCACACGCCACACGGCGGGCAGGGCTCTCAGTGGCAAGCTCCAAAGGTAAAAACTGAGCGCCCCTGGTGGTGTCTCTGCAAAAGTGTTTGGCAAAGTGATAATCTATTATCACAACTTTTGACCTCTGCACAAGATTCAGTTCATTAATTCTGAACCTCGGAATCCTTTGGTCTGTCTTCTGTCCTGGTGTCAAGGCAGCTATCATGCCCATCCCATGAAATGTCCCTTTCCCATCAATTGTTAGAATATTATGATCTACATTGTCTGCAGCAAATAAGACTGTCGTGTTCAACACATCAATATCCTTACCAAGCATGTTTGGTGCAGTACAATTTGCAGCATTCATTTCAAACCTCTGCAGTTCAGAATAGGAAGAGCAGAATCCCATCTTATTCAGCATATCTACAATGAACCGAGACCGGTTTATGTGGTGCATTTGCACTGCTAGGCCAATTTGCAAAGGGGCAAGGACAGCTCGTGGTCGGACTGCCTGTATGATTGCGTGGCCAATACTAGCAATTTTCTGCTCTGTCTCTTTACTGACAAACAAAGCTTTTAACACAATGTCGAGTGATTGTGGAATATAATCAAGGGCATTCTGTAGTTTTAGTGTCTCTGTAGTCGGGTACTAATTAACAGGTGGAACATTAGTCATTATGTCACTTTTTATGAGTTTTGCAGCTGTTTCAAGTAAGTGTCTCTTCTCAGACTCTTCATCACTGTTTTGTTTTGTGTTGTTATAGTAGGATCTGAGTGTCTGATGTTTTCTCTTATTGTAACAATACAATCCAAGCCATCTCCTTCTGCAATAAATATGCTATTTGCATATCGTTGCATCAGCAATGTTTTTAGGTATTGATTACTATATGGGATGGAATCGGCCTTAGACAAATACTCTTGCATTTTACACCTAAGTGCAGAAACGGTCAGCTGTCCATCATCATTCGTTTCAAAGTAAGCACACATTTTTGAGAAGGCTTGTTCTTGGTCCTCATTCTTTGGCCTTCCAGACTTTCTCCGCTTTGGATTACAATCAGGCTGAAATTCCATGGGAACATCACGGTCACACCGGAAATGTGTGCTACAAGCATTATGATACACACAGTCTGCAGCATGTAGATCACTATTATAGTATTCAATTCTACCTTTGACTTTGAATGACCACTCATCATTTCGTTTATCACAGCTTTGCAATATAGACTTTGCAAAGTTGTCTGTTTTCACGTAACTGTAGTCGGCACGTCCTTCATGAACATTTGTGCCGCAGAAAAGGCAATCAGTTTGGCCATTGAATAGAGCTTCAGACTGCCTAGTACTAGTCCTTTTATTAGTGGTACTTGATTCACCGCTCTGTTTCCTCTGTAAATGTAAATCAATATCTCGGCTATGTATGTACATTTTGCGGCATTCTGAATGTACTTTCATGCCAGCAGTCACATGAACAGTGTCACCTCTTTTAACACTAGCTTTATTGATCCCATCAGCACCTTTCTGACGAATCTCAACAAAATCACTTCCATCTTCCAATTTACAAATGGGACAGATCTGGGCACTGAATTCACTCATCACTTTAGAAATCAGATAATGGTCAAAAAGAAGGCTTCAACTATGCTAGCTTGAGAGCTGGAGAGTGCAAACACCTCTGTCAAAGACTAGAATGAAACTGGGGCTTAAATAACACTGCCAGGTCAGACATGCCCAGGCATGCCCAAACACAGGACTAGGTCAGAAAAGAAAGAAAGAAACTGATTCAGAAAAAGAAGGCTTCAACGATGGTAGTTTGGGAGCTGGAGAGTGCAAACACCTCTAACTATAACAACTATAATGGTCAAAAAGAAGGCTTCAACTATGCTAGCTTGAGAGCTGGAGAGTGCAAACACCTTTTTTAGTAAGCTATTTGTATTTGTATAGTCATTTTAAGCTCCTGGGCGCCAGTTTGGACGCCATCTTGAAAATGATGCCTTTCCGGAAGGTGTATTTTCCTAGATTTTTAGTATGTTCACAAGCATGTCTAGAGGTACCAGAATCAAGTGAAAAATCAGTTATATATTTTTTTCTATTGAGATATATAGCCATTTTAAGCTTGGTCTGCTGCCATTTTGGACGCCATCTTGAAAATTAAGCCTTTCTGGAAGGTGTATTTTCCTAGATTTTTAGTATGTTCGTGAACATGCCCAGAGGTACCAGAATCAGTTGAGAAATCCTTTGCACCATATTCTCAATTTGAGATATAGCCATTTTAATATCTCCACCGCCATCTGGGACGCCATCTTGGAAATGGCGGCTTTCGGGGGGGTCGATTTTGGTCGACTTTTAGTATGTTATTTAGCACGCCCAATACTATCGGAATCCATCGAAAAACCTTTTGTATCAATTTTTTTTGTGTTAAGTGCTTTTTTTTCATAGATTGACTCGCCTATAAGAGTGTTCTTCATTACTGGAAGAGATTCACTCTGAGGCGCTTTAACAATGGATCACTAGAAGGCTTGCCAGGGGCAAGGTCATCTCTTTAGACTGAGGAATTTAATACCAATACTTCAGTTGCTTGAAGGTATGTGAACCCCCCCCCCCCCCCCCCCCCCCGGAACAGTCAGTTTTCAACACCCCACCTAGGGCTGGGCGATAAAACGATAACGATAACTATCGCGATAAATTATTTCCTCGAAATAAACATGAAACGTGGTCGAAAAGTTTCGATATATCGATTTTCCAAGCTTGGCTCCGTTCAGCCTCGGCTCAGCACACACTAACAACAACCAACGTTACGTGATGACGTGCTTACGCACAACAGCTAACAACCAATCAGTGAAGGAGATGGCCGAGAGCGAAGTAGACCCGGAAGGAGACCCAGAGGTAGGACTCGCTCAACAAGGCTTCCTAGGCTAATTAGCTTGCACGGCGGTTTTATATATTTACGTGCAGTGTGGCGCGAATTCTGAGTAGAGCTGCCGCGGTATTGATATTTTCCTTACCGCACAAATTTGCGAAATATTTCCTACCGCTGCGGTTATTACCGCACAGTGCGCAAAAAAAAAAATAAAAAGATTTAATGCATTTTTTTTTAACAGTCTACTCTTTATAGCATATAGCCTGCCTCTAGTCTAATGGCGCTTTTCCACTGCATAGTACCTACTCGACTCGACCCGCTTTAGGTACCTGGTACTTCGTTCCTTTTCCACTGCAGCCAGGTACTACTCCGTTTGTCTCCGTGTGGGGATGCAGGCGGGGCCGCTTGTGTACACTGAAAGCTCCGTGGGCATAGCCATGTCCGAGGGCTTGCAGCAAGCCAGAGTTTAACACAGTTTCAATCAATCAATCAATAACAACATTAACCAGACTCTCGTTGTGTCTATTGTGCTAAAGCTAACGTTACCTCATTGTGTCTATTCTACCAAGCAACCCGGGTTTAACGTTACCTCTCGTGTATATCTGCTGACGTTAGTATTAGGCTAATAACAACAAACTTAACACATCAGCGATCTTGTTGTGACACTAAACTCTCCGCTCAGTGGTAAATTGGGTTGATGTCGGTTTTGTTTCATCAATAAATGAGGCAGAATACACAGTGAATCCATCCTTTTCTGTTTATTACACTTGGTGCTGTCGCAAACAAATCCTGAATGAAATACATCCTTAGCGAGGCAGTAAAGATGGCGGATTTCTGTTTTTGTTCAGAGACTCCAACGTGTGACGCGTCTCTCTTCTGACCAATCGGTGGTCTGCAATGTTTCACATGACTTTTCTGGTACCACTTCTACCCAATAGGGTCGCTTGGAACCGAGTAGGGTATATCTGCAGAGCCGCAAGTCCAACGTCTGGGCGCTACTTTATTATTATTAAAAAAAACAGCGGTGATGCGGTATTCAGCCCAACTCTGCGGTGGGCGTGATGCAACAGCGATACCGCGGTAATGCGGTTATCGCGGCAGCTCTAATTCTGAGGCCACGTTTATAGTAGTGGGGGTATACAGTAGACGTCGTTTCAATATATTGTGGCGGAAGAGAGTATTTTAGTGTCATATTTAGCACATTGTCATGGAATACAACGCTTAGATACAACAGGCTGGCTAGGATAACTAGCTTGCACGGCACTGTTTTATATATTTACGTGCCGAGTATGTGTGTGTTTTGAATTCTGAGGCCACGTTTATAGTAGTGTGGGGTATACAGTTCGTTTCAATATATTGTGGCGGAAGAGAGTATTTTAGTGTCATATTTATTGTCATGAGATACTCCGCTTGTCGGCTAACTGCTAACGTGCGCGGACTGATGACGACATCAACTCGACTTGAGACATTCGCAGCAGCGTAAGAAGTTAATTCAACTTGACAGACATTATATCGACGATAATTATCGATATCGAATTATATGAAAATAATTTTATAATTTTATCGCGATAACGTTTTTGGTCATATCGCCCAGCCCTAACCCCACCCCACACATCAATCTCAACCACGTCTAGGCCTGCCACGATAACACATTTTGCTGGGCGATTAATTGCCCCCGAAAATATTGCGATAAGCGATATTATTGCGACCGGTTAGAGAATTTTTTTTTGAGAAATTTATTTCCTAAAACTTTTATTTTGAAGCCCACCGCTCCGTCTTTTCCGGTGTTTTAGACTTTTATTTTGAAGCCCACCGACCGGACCGGAAGTATTGTTGTGATTATCCTAGCTTGCTGATGCTGCTGGTAGATCGACATGCTGCTGGTGGACTGGGGCCAGCTAACGTTAGCTTGCTGATGCTACTACTACTTCGACATGCTGCTAATGGGCTGGGGCCAGCTAACGTTAGCTTGCTGATGCTGCTGGTAGATCGACATGCTGCTAGTGGACTGGGGCCAGCTAACGTTAGCTTGCTGATGCTACTAGTAGATCGACATGAGCTAATGATAAAACAAATGTTGAGATTGTTGGTGAACAACTAACTAGGGATGTCCCGATCCGATCACGTGATCGGGATCGGGGCCGATCACGTGATTTTCCGAAGATCGGGATCGGCAAAAAAAAAAAAAAAAAAAAAACGATTTTTTTTTTTTTTTTTTTTTTTTTTACTTTTTTTTTTTATTCAACAAACATGACCATGTTCACGTCTTAAACTCATACTGAGGCCTTAGTTTTGGTTTTAAATTGCATATCATCATTCATTTATTTATTGTCACAGAGCAGAAGAATTTTGCCAAAACAAACCAATAGTATCCAGCTGCAGAACGGCAGACCAGCCACAATCTCAGACCCAAATAATTTTTATTTACATTTTTTTTATCCCAATTTCTCACATTACATTCACCCTGAATGTTGACGTTATCCAGGTGAAAAGTTAACTTCATAAATCATTTGATGTATAATTAAATCAAAGGAAATGCGTTTGGGTCTGAGAGTGTGGCTGGTCTGCTGTTCTGCAGCTGGATACTATTGGTTTGTTTTGGCAAAATTCTTCTGCTCTGTGTGACAATAAATAAATGAATGATGATATGCAATTTAAAACCAAAACTAAGGCCTCAGTATGAGTTTAAGACGTGAACATGGTCATGTTTGTTGAATAAAAAAAAATAAAAAAAATAATTTTGATCGGATCGGGAAATATCGGTATCGGTAGATACTCAAAATCACATGATCGGGATCGGATCGGGAGCAAAAAAACGTGATCGGGACATCCCTACAACTAACTTTAGGTTAGTTTTAACGTTAGCTACTAACGTTAAAACGCTAACGTTACACTACAAATAACGCTACTTGGTTAAAAGGAGCAACACTATTGAGAAATGTAGTTAAGCTATGTGGTGTTGCCCCACGGAGCTCCTGTGCTGTGCTCTCTGCTCTGTAGTAAAGCCAGCGGCCCGCCTCCCAACACGGACAGTGACTGACAAGGGGCACTGGTTCCGCCTCATTAAAACAAACGCGCAAATAGCAATTAATCGCGCCCGTCAAAATCATTGCATTCATTTTAATTATCGCGGCAATTAATCGATTTATTGCTTATCGCGGCAGGCCTAACCACGTCCATCCCCACCACATCCCCATCCAAGACACACACCCTGTATCTTTGTGAAAGTGGATTCTCAGCTCTGGTCCAGCTGAAGACAAAGCAGAGGAACAGATTGGACATTGAGCATGACCTCAGAGTTGCTTTGTCTACCATCACCCCAGACTTTGAGACTCTTGTCGGGAGCAAACAACATCCCCAGTTATCCCATTAGTTCCCTGGGATGTTAAGCTAAGAAGTCTGCTAAGAAGGATATATAATTTTTTATTATTATTATTTTATTTGATTGTTTTTAGCCCTAGTTGCACTTTTGTTGCAACCCCAGTTATCCCATTAGTTCCCCCAAACTTACTGTCGGTCTGTTATGTTAAGCTAAGAAGTCTGCTAAGAGCCTGGAAAAGGAGCCGCGCCCACAGGAAGCAGAGATGGAGGGTGTGACAGAAATAATCGCTAGATTAGTCGACTAATCGGAAAAATAATCGACAGATTAGTCGACTACCAAAATAATCGTTAGTTGCAGCCCTATAATGACCACCGTTGTAGCCAAGGAGCGTCTGCTCTGAAAGCGATCTGAGATGGGCGCCGAGTGGGAGAAGGTGACACAAGGAGACTAAGAAGTCTATTGTTTTGACGAGAGCCTCTGAATTAATGGGAGCGGACGGCCATTTTGGATAATCGTGCCAAATTTTTACCAGTACACAGACGCATTACAAAAAACGTTTTAAAACATTCATTTCCCGTGGGATTTTTATCGACTACTACATAATACTCCAGGCTAGGGCTGGGCGATATGGAAAAAAATCATATCGCGCTAACGATATGATAATTTTATTTTATTTCTCGATATCGATAATTATCGAATTGTTATAAGTATAAATTTTTTTTTTTTTTTTTTTTTTTTTTAACAACAGATGTATGTTTATTTTGCAGCAATTCTTTGTCATTGCCGCCATCTTTAGTGTTACATCCCCTCACACTCCAGTTCTCAGGCTGCAGCTGGTTTAAAAGCTAAAGTAAACCGGCTTCTCTGCTGGCTGTGGCTCCAGAGGAGTTGAACAGTTCTGGCTCTGCTAGTTTATTTTCGATCTTTTGGCGCTTTTTTGGTGGACAAACCACCACACGTGCACCGTGACTTGTGACTGGAGTCTAGCTCTGCTAGCACACATAGCCTACTGTGTACAGACGGTTTCAAACTATTTTAAATTAGAAAGCAAACAAAATAAATGGACAAGAGAAAAAGAAATCTGAATTTGGTTAGTATTGTCATTTGGACAAGCAAAGCCATTACTTTAAGTTGCAGGCAAGAAAGACAAGTCTGTCCACTGTCTCTGGTTTTAAAACTGCCCTGTTGCAGGTAAAAAAAAAATTATAAAAAAAAAATAAAAAAAACGATTTTTCGATTTTTTTTTTATTTCGATATTCGATATCGATTATTAAAATATATCGCGATATTTATCGTTATCGTTATATCGCCCAGCCCTACTCCAGGCTATGGAACCATTATGTTTTCCAGCTCCTACCTCTCAGGTGGAACTTAAACAGGCATCTGGCAACCAGTAAAAAGAAATTTGAGTCCACAAAACTTCAGTGTGTTCAACCTCTGTTACTATATTTCATTAGCACTCAAAGTAATTTCTTTTATGTGTAAGAAACTTCAGAATGTTACCTTTCAAAAGAGACCAGACTCATGCATGTGCTATAAGTATAAAGTATAATAAATCGCAAATTACTTTGGGTATGCAATCGCCAAAAAAAAAGAAACTAGCCCCAAGTGGTTATGGGGTTAAAATAAAGTCTAGCTTGAGGTTCCCTTTTTTTCTTTTTGTATTAACTGCACTAATTTAATGTGAATTCTCGTGGATCGATCATATTGGGCTCTCGGATACTTTATTTCCAGTGTCCTCTGTAGCACGAAAGATTTGTCCTGTCTCGTAGTGACGCTTCACATTGCCTCTTTTAATAATCGCCAGTCTCAGAATATATGAGACATATGAATGTGCGATGAATGAATAATATTATGTACAGTAGGAGTCTGTCAACTCGTGATTAAAGGGTCTTTTCTCATTTTAGAGTACGCCATGTGAAATTACTTTTCTCTGACTCACTTATTTCTCCCACTGTCTCGTCTCTCCCCTGTGTGTATCTCACTCACTCGAGTCGCAATACTTATTGGTGATTTACAGCGCATGCAATTGGTCTGAGTTTCCTGGGCTGCTAAACCATTACCGTAAAGGCTAGGAAAGCTGCGCCTGTTAAAATTGAAACGCTCTGTCAATAATATCGGTTATAGGTCTATTGGTATAGGTCTGGGTCCGGAGAAGATATTGTCTGGGTCCAGACCCGGACCATGATCCTCCTATTAGTGACCAATGATCTATAGGGATGCAAACTTTGAGGGAGGAATTATTCTCAACTCTTTGTTATTATTGAATTAGGGCTGTCTTAAATACTTCGAAGCTTCGTTCGATTGGCATGGGATTCGAATATGATTTTTTTTTTTTTTGCTAAATCAACTCTGCCTCTCTGTTAATTACAACAAGCAATACTGTTTGTTATTTAAGATGAGGTCGGACTCGGCACTGGCAGATTTGTGTTCATTGTGCTGCTTTTATAAAGCCTCAAATGACGGCTTACAATATTTCATGAAAGCAAAGTGTTTCGTTTGTCTAAGATTTAAAAAGGTTTAAACTTTACAGCACTGACAAAGTTGAACAAAGTGCTGTACAAGTCCCACAACATTAATAATTAACTTTCAATAACTATTATCCATTTGTTGGACAGACGGTTAACGTTAGGTTCTAATTTAAAAAGAAACCAACAGACCTCATCAATAATTTTCTCTCCGTTCATTGCCCGATCAATGTAGCTGCAACCTTATTTAGTGCATCACGCAAACACACTGTTGCAGGTCTGGACTGGTCCTCTGAGCTCCTCCAGTCAAGCTTTCACTCCTGCTGGGTTTAAATCCAAAATATTGCCAAATACCCTGTCGTGTAACCTTTCGCGTCGTTTCTAGAGCCTTCTTTCTTTCCTTCACCTGAAGTTACCGGGCCGAGATTTATTTCATGTCACAATGGATCAACACAGTCCGTATTAAGTGATGTTGCATTTCTTCTCAACACTTTCTCTGCCACGCTTATATCCATCAATGTTTGATCACTGCCACCAGTCTAAGCCTATGGAGATGTTTACCTTCTTTGCAGGACTATAACTTTTTAAATTGTATTGCTAAATTGACATTACTATGGCTCATTCAACATCGATTGTCTATCGTTCAGGATGTAGGAACGTTTAACTTTTTCATCACACATTCATACAAAAATACCGTCTAGAATATAAATATGTTTTTATCGTTTTCTGCAGTAAATCCTAGAACGTGAGATATAGGCATAAATGCATATATACATTATCAAATGCCATTTGTTGCCGATACACGCTATATTAAAAATTTCAACTGTACATGGTCCTAAATAGGGATGCCCCGATCACGTTTTTTGCCACCGATACCGATCACCGATCGTCGTGAGCCATATCGGCCAATACCGATCCGATACCGATTGTTTTTGATTAAAAAGAAATTAAAAATTATTGTATATAAAAAGTTTTTTTTTTTTTTATATAAAATATATATATTATATAATTAGACTTGTACTTGTATTATCTGCGAGACATCGCCACCACGCAACAAGTCAAAATGCTCGCTATCTGCAAACAGCTCCACTGTCTGTGTAGTGTGTACTCTAGTAGCCTCCAGCTCCAAAAAGGATTCTCCGGCGCTGCAGCTGGACCCTATTGGTAACGTTACGGTTCTTTGGTCATTTCACATTCAGCAAGCCCTCAGCTCCAATACGCATTGAATCAATGTTATAAGACATTGATATCAAGAGCTATCTGTAGCTACTGCTAGCCGGCTAGATGACGTTAAGACAGAACTTTAGTTCAATGGGACATTTCGTTTTGAACAGAACTAACGTCAGCTAACGCAAGCTAACGGAGGTATGAACATGGACTACTAGACTTTCTGGATCATTTGTTGATATCAGGAGCTATCAGTAGCTAGCCGGCTAAATACCGTTAGACAATGCCTACTAAACGTGAATAGTTGACTGGGTAATTTTGTTTAAACAGTAACGATAGCTAGGTAGCTAACGTTAGCTCAGGTCGAATGCACTACAGACTCGATAAGCGAGTGGCCGGACGGATTTCGGAGATGCACAGAGACCCAACCGTCCACTTCCGGTTTGGCAACTCGCTGATCATCCACCAGGTGGCAGTATTGAAGCGTTGCAGAGTTGTGCTGAGTCCTACAGCATCCCACAAGGCTCCGTGAGTGAAATATGAATACCATGGCGAAAATATGAAATATGATCAGAATAACGTCGTACGCCGTGATCTGGCAGAATTCGCATGAACTTGAAACCCGTTGTATGACGTTATTGGCGGAGAAAGTGTTAAGATGCAGTGTTAATTTCGTCAGCTAATTTTAACTTTTAGTTTTAGTCTCATGCCATGTGTCAAATGCTCTTTTTTGTTTTCATCATATTTAGTCACCTTTATTTATTTTTTGTTTAGTCAACTACAGGTCTGAGCATTTTAGTCTCTTTACGTGGAAAACGCGGAATCGTTTTCTGGTATCATTACAAAGGCATGTTTTATGATGGGGTTCGGTAAAATAGACGTTACCTGGTCAGCAGGTCTACCAAAACCCTGTCCACTCTTGCTCCGAAGTGTCTTGGGTCAGAACAATAAATAACGTTAGTTGGCCCTGGCAGCGCCCAACAGACAACGTTTTTGTTACATCCAAACAGCCTCTTTGAAAATACTAGAATCCAACATAGTCTGGTGAAAACGCACCTTATGCAATGGATGGATCGTCACCGTTTGTCCTCTTCATAATAATCTCCAATAGTTCGCTCGTCTAGGCGATCGCCATTGCCCAACGTTAGTTGGCCCTAGTCTGGAGTGCTCTCAACTCTAGTGTCTGCGACTACCGCGGAGTGGTGAACAGGTGTTACATGCTTGGCCGGTTTGACTAGTATTTTTTAGTGCTGTCAATAGAAATGTATTTTTTAACTAATTAATCTCACAATTTTCTGTAATTAATCTAGATTAAAAATAGCATTTTTCTACGACCGAAGCTTGTAACAGATATTTACTGAGTAAAATCATGGAATTAATGTAAAATCATGATCTCGAGGCAGAGGATTCACCTTTTGTTAACTCGGAGAAGAAGTGCAGATTTTCCTTGCAGACAAAAACAACACATTGGCAGAGAAATGTGCTGATAATGCGCTTGAAACTCCGTTAGTGGCACTCCAGGATAATCAGCTGAGATTTTGTGGTATTTACTCAGCTTGATGGCTTTTTTCTGTTAATAAATTTTTCATTCAATCAATCACCGTGCAGATTGATTGATTGAAAAGTTTTATTAACGGATTGCAGAATGGGTACAGTACGGCTCAATACACACAATTGTTAAGGGGATGCAGACGGGGAACAAACTTAACCTTTTGACTTACCAGCCATTTGGCTGGTAGATTTTAAAAACTACCAGCCAGGCAGATTTTTTACCAGCCAAAAATTATAAATAGCTTTTTAGTATATCACCATGTGTTATTATTACGATATAATACTCTCATATGCTATTTTCAATTAATATCATAAACAACATAAGGAATATTAGCATAATTTTGAGTGGACTGAAGGAATGAATCGGCGTTAATAGTTTTAAATGCAAATAATTTATTGAAACATAGAAGTGGGGTCGGGACACACACACACACACGCACTGTTTCAACTCACCACCCAGGGAGCGAAATTAACTTTTTGACTCACCGGCCAGTGGCGGGTAGATGGGAAGAATCTACCCGCCAAGCATATTTCTTACCTGCCAAATTTTTTTTGATTAAAAAAAAATATATTATATAATCATACTTGTAGTTGTATTATCTGTGAGACATCGCCACTACGCAATAAGTCAAAATGCTCGCTATCTGCAAACAGCTCCACTGTCTGTGTGTATACTTGAGTAGCCTCCAGCTCCAGCAAGGATTCTCCGGCCCTGCAGCTAGTCCCTATATTCAGCTAGACCTTACATTCAGCATGCAAGGATTCTCCGGCGATGCAGCTGGACCCTATTGGTATAACGTTACGGTTCTTTTGTCAAATCACATTCAACATGCCCTCAGCTAGAATACGCATTCAATCAATGTTATAAGACATTGATATCAGGAGCTATCTGTAGCTACTGCTAGCCCGCTAACGGAGCGTCTATTCCCAAAGCTAAAATGCACGCACAGAGACAAAAAAGGTATGCATCTTCTTGTCTAACTCCAGGGAAGATGTTAAATAAGCTAATTTCCAAAAAAAGTGGAGTTCCCCTTTAAGACTATTTAGTTTACTGGGACAGATAGATCTAACGTGAGCTAGCTAACGCGAGCTAGCTAACGAGGGAACGGAGGTATTATGCACTCGAGTCGACTATTGCTGGAGCATTTGTTGATATCAGCAGCTATCAGTAGCTAGCCAGCTAGATACCGTTAGACAATGCCTCGTCATGTATTAAACTAAAAGTGAATAGTTGACTGGGTCATTGTTTAAACAGTAACGGTAGCTCATGGAGGTCCGCTCTTCTAGACTAGAGCAGACTGCCTGTGTTGACACGAGCACTGCGAGCAGAAGCCCTTAGCCAATAGTATCCCGCTGCAGGGCTGGGCGGATATGACTCGTTGCCACGGTTTCTTTCAAAATAAGAGTATCATACAAACCTTAATGTTGCTAACTGCCGCAGCCATCGATATTATGACTGGAGATGCGCTTGGGGCGGAAATGAGACCCGCACAGATTTTCAAAATAAGAGTATCGTTATGAACTTGATTGATCACACGGCGGGCAGCCCTCTAAGTGTCAAGCGCCAAAGGTAAAAACTGAGCGCCCCTGGCGGGCGGCGGGCTTTAGTTTCGGTCCCTGTCACCACCCCTGCATCATATTGTAGTCCGTCTTCAAACTTCCACTCCTCTCGAAACTTTTTTATATTTGAATATCAACATTATCTGTCCATCCTCAGTAATCCTCAGTTTACTATAATATACTCCTGTCCTGAGTCCTGACTAGTGACTTCATCGTCTTTCCAAACGCACGCACGCACACACAGGGAAGGGGAGAGTGCCCCCCCATTTCCCTTTCCCCAGTCCACACTGTCTGCTGTTCTCTATGGCTCTGCGCCTCTGCCTCTGATCAGGATTAGCTTGTTAGCTTACGCTAACGTTGTAGTGATTGTAATGGTACATAAACGGTAATTTCGGGCGATGTGGGCATAAAGGAATGGCGACGGTGCAAAGCATGTAGATGCATTTGACCCGTTGTGAGAAGAAAAAAAACACCACAGACTTATTTCGGGTCGTGTAGGCGGCTAGGCGCACTGCTGTGTATCGCTGCTCTGCTTTCAGAAGCACGGACTGGGCGGATATGACTCGCGGAGTTGCTACAGGGTTTTTCAAAATAAGAGTATCATATGAACCAAACGTTGCTAGCTGCCGGAGCCATAGATATTATGACTGGAGCTGCGCTTGGGGCGGAAATGAGACCCGCACAGGATTTTCAAAATAAGAGTATCGATATGAACTACACGCCAGGTGGCGGGCAGACCTCTCATTTTTACTCGCCAAATCTTACATCTACACGCCATTGGCGCTTGGCGGGTGCTTATTTTGTTCCCTGGATGCAGACCAGAGAGAGACTTTCATCTTGTTTACATCAGGGTCCCCCATTTTCAATTCATAATGAATTGTAAGTAAGGGCAGGGCTGTACGCTAAGCTTTTTCACTAGGGGCACACTTGCCCCTAAATGAGAAATTTAGGGGCAAAAGATATTTTTTAGGGGCACATTTTTAAATAACAATTTTACCATTATTAAACAAATATGTTCCTCCTGCCTCATTACTGTGGTCCTTTTATTTAACATTTAAGTGTGTTTGTTTTCAGGTTTGTATCTTTTATAATGAACCAACTGAGAAAGTGTGTAAATCACTAATAGAACAAAAACAACAAACTGTGTGTGTGTGTGTGCGCGCGCTTGTGTAGTGCTCCTTGAATGAGATCACCACAACACACACACCATTGCATTAATCAGGAGGACAAGAAACTCTGCATACATTTGTTTCACAATGAAAAGTGCTTTAGAAATCAAATGAATTATTATTGTAAATAACTAGAGTTGTTCCGATACCGATACCAGTATCGGAAATGCCGCCGATACTGCCTAAAATGCTGGTATCGGCGAGTACCCTCTAATTCTGCGCTCCGATACCATATGACGTAATTTATCAACAACACTGCGGTCTGCTGAGTGAGCATTATAAAACAAACGTGTTAAATTGCCATTTGTCATTTTTTTATTTTTTATTTTTTTGTTCGTTTTTTTAGACTATACGAACGTGACATACATACCCTTATCGACAAAACAAACAAAAGACATAAACAAATAAACACCAAATAATAATAATAATAATAATTAGGATATGATATATAGGATATATATATATGAATAAAAGAAAAGATAAAAAATTTAAATAAAAAGTTCTCAAGAGTATTTCGTGTTACAGAGTCGTTCCTATACAGTGTCCTTGTTTCAGGAGGTGAGAGACGTAGTCAACCGTTCCACATACGAGATAAAGGGTTGCCACACCACATCAAATTTCCCACTTGATCCCCGTAAAGTATATTTAATCTTTTCAACTTTTAAATGGTACATTACATCGCAAATCCATCTGCCAAATGAGGGAGGATGTTCATCTTTCCAGTTCATAAGAATGAGACGTCTTGCTAGAAGGGAGGAGTAAGCGATACAGTTCAGTTGTGCTTTTGGTAGATGTAAGTCGTCGGAGAGAACACCAAAAAAACCCAGGAAGTGACACGGTTCCAGTACCCGACCTGCCAGGTCTGAGTAGAGCTTAAATATGGACGACCAGAAGTCTGCTAAGCTAGGACATGACCAAAATGTGTTGTACAGTCCGGCCGGGGCTTGTTTGCATCTGTTACAAGTAGGACTAACCTCAGGGAACATTTTTGACAGTTTGAGTTTGGATATATGTAGCCGATGTACAATCTTAAATTGAATAAGCCTGTCTCGCACAAATAGATGAAGCATGAACATTTGTCATTTTAACAGCAGATACTTTCCAGATACGTTGCCATCGTCCCGACAGAGCGCTGTTGACGGGGAGCTCTGATGGGTTCGCTTGGTGGTGTTATTAGCATTGAACAGCTAACCGAAAGCTAGCGTTAACTAATGTTAAAGTTTTAGCTTTAACGTTACCTTGGCTAAAGTTGGGGCTATTCATAATCCAGCAATAATGGCTGCTGACCTGCAAGCAAAGTACAGCAAGTTGGCAAATGAGTATTCCAAGTTAAATCACATTTTCACCAGTAACGTTACAGTCTTTCCATCTACCGGTAGCTCATGCTAGCTAACCTAACGTTAGCTCACGTTAACGGCATCACTGATCGACCACCTCGCGTACACAATTAATGACATGTTGCGGACAGCCATATCGGTGACAATGTTTAGCTTTTAGTGCCAAATGATAAGAGTCTGAGGCGGAGTCTCAAAAGAGAATGTTGAATATTTATTGTGCAAAAATCACAACAAAAAAACGGAGCCTTGTGGAAGCAAGTGCAGCAACGAATAATGTCCGTGTGGAACTAATGTGCCAACAACCTTTCCGTGGGTGAACTCATTGAGATAGTTTTCAATTACTGATACTAATCTATACAATCACCTGTTGTTGAATAAATACCATTACTTTATAGTTATTACTAAAAAACAGTATATATAAAACGGTAACTGTGTACATTTTTTTTTTTTTATAATTTATATAATATTTTTTTTTAATGTATGCACTGGTATCGGATCAGTATCGGTATCGGCCGATACCCAAAGCTTAGGTATCGGAATCGGATCGGGAAGGAAAAAATTGTATCGGAACATCTCTATAAATAACCCCATGAAAGGTTTATTATTTGTATGGGTAATTACCTGCTTCATATTTGTGATGTTACTGGTTTCAGTGTGTGCCTAAAGTCATCAATGTGTTGGGCCGTTTATAGAGATCTATGCCAATTAATGTTTATGTATATCCGGGACTTTTTTTAATAAGAATTGAGAGGTATTTGTATATGTGACCTTTATTTTGAAAACCGTGTTGCGACGCAACCTTATTTACATTTGCGCTTTTGACAGTGAAATGTTCAGTCCAACTTAGCTCGAAGGAAAGACTAATCAAAAAGGTTTGACTCGTATGAGGCTCTTACGGTAGGACTTTGATGTTTATAGAAGTGGAATGTAATACTATGCTAAACGAGAAATAAACAGTGATTTTACCAGCAGTAAAGTTGCAAGCCACTTTCATTTCATATACGGGGGAACCGTGACAATTATTAGTATTATCTTATTTGCATATTGTCTCATTATTAGATAGATAGATAGGTTGATATTTTATAAATTTAAGTAGACAGTATTTCACGTCCTAATAGTGGGCTACTAGTACTCACCTAATGCATGGCTGAACGTGAACGTTAAAAGTGTCCATGTCCCCGTCAATCAATCATCACATCATCACGTCAATCATCATCTTATCATCTCTCCACATCGGACGTGGTTATCATAAGATGGACTGATATCCACTCAGTTGTTCTTGCAGAGCAAAATTTGCGTCTTAAATGTATTGAAAGGAGGTGCTTCTTTGGCGATGCAATAGCCCATATTGAAAGGAAGAGAGGCCACATTCAGTTTCGTTTTGCTAGGAATTATGGGATTTGGTGTTGGATGTATAGACTACGCAGATAGGGACATGGTCTTTAATCGCACGATAGACTACAAGTACCAAGTATATAGCCTGGCCCAGATTCACTCCACACGCAAATCTTTTTTTTCACTCAGGCTATCTGTGATCGCAGTAAGTTCATTCATTGCCGACAGATTCTTTCATAGCACCACGACATTGTGTCGCACTGTACAGCCTTGGTTGTAGGCTAATGTTTTTTTTTAAATGTATCCAATTTGTATGGATTAATTTAGGAGTGAAATGCGAATGAAGGGTTGAAATCACAACTTGCAATGTTGCTCCCAAATAATATTTCCAACTCGCAACGGCCAAATTAAGGGGCAATTTGCGACGAGATCGTCGCAGTGTACAGCCCTGAAGGGTGCAACTTGCTCCATGCAATCCATTCTTTGTGGATCTAGCCTTTAGTATTTTACAAATTCGATTGATTTCTTTGAATGTGGGCACGGGAATGCGAATATTAGCTAAATGGCCGTTATTTCTCTCTATAAAAAAAAAAACAAACAAAAAACAAGCATACACCAGTGGGGTCAGTGGGCAAGTAATGTATTCGGTGGATGTCTGAACACATAGTAACACAGCCTACCGCAGCAAGCCTACTCTGATGCCTGTCCAAATACAACTGGGCATATGTGGTAGGGATCGTTTTCTTTTTAGGGTTAACACCATATTATACTGTGGTACTGTGTACCATTCTGCCTTACGCTTTGTCACGGGATGTGGAAATCGAGTGCACCATTGCACCCTATATACCATTGCAAGTTATCCATCTCTACAAATACGGCGATTTTCTCGATGGCTCTCTCTGGTGCACAAAGCTCTGCTTAAACTGGTTCCCTCGTACCTAAGTGTGCTTCTGTGCACAAAGCAATATAAGTATGCCCTTCGTTCTCAAGCTGTTCTAACACTGGAAGTTCCCCATATGAGAACTGAATTGGGAAAAAGGGCTTTTAAATATGCTGCTCCTTCATCTTGGAACAAGATACAGGAGGACCTAAAATTACCAGGACTGGTCACCCTCGGAGAATTCAAAGCCATTTTAAAATCCTACGAACTCAGTTCCCTTGGTCAGTGCAACTGTGTTTGATAACTTGCCTGAAATTGGAGCTTGATGTAAATGTTTTATCTGTATTTTATTGTGATGTTCTTTTTTATGTTGAAACTTTCTGCTGCCTTGCTTGGCCAGATCGCTCTTGAAAAAGAGATTTTAATCTCAATGATGCTTATCTGGTTAAATAAGGGATTTGATTGATTGATTGATATGCTTCCGCGGTCCGCAAACGGAAATCTTGCTCTGAAATATGAGTTATTGCAGGAAGACAATGCTGTGAGCTGTGAAGCATGAAAGAGTACCGCAAAAAGTTAGTTGAGTTGGGAATTCAGCTAGTTTAGCATTATCTAAAAGATAAAAACAGTGCTTTGTGTTTTGTGCATTTCCAAATTTTGCCAACATCATGTTGATTGATATGGCCATGAGCAGAGAGACCTCCTGCAGACGGAGTGGAAGTAATGTAATCGGGGTTCGCACAAGGTCCTTGATGTGCTTAAAGTGCTTGATTTTTTACCCAAAAAAGTCCAGGCCTGGAATTCCTTTAACAGCCAATTTTTTTTAACAAGGTGCTTAAAAAGTCATTGAAATTCAAATCAACCATTCGCATTGAAAGTTTTCTTCATCCATGATAAAAAATTTCTGAATCAAGAAATATGTGTTTTTCTTATGAAAAATAGTGCATAGGAAAGTATTTGAAAGTCCTTGAACTTCATTTCATGCAATGTCTGTGGGAACCCTGTGTAATTATTACAAATGATAACTTACGTATTAAGCATCGCGGAGCAAGACAATCAAATCGGTAGCTTGTGTGTGTGACTGCGGTCACTGCGCAATATTTCGTTATTGCTGCTGCCATGTGCTTTGAGATGCGGTCTAAAAATAGATTTCCCTAACCAATTACTCAAGCACTACTCAAGTAATTTATGCGAGTACTCGTTTTGGGAGAACATTACTCGAGCCAGGAATGATACTCTTGTGATGACTCAGGATGACACTCTTATGAGAAGAAAAAGCAATTCTGGCTTTATGCAGGACTTATCACCCGAGTAGAGTGAAGAAGGCAGACTGGGGGTCAGTTCCTATAATCGTACAGTATGTTTAATGTTGTGCTAATCTTAATTAGTTTATTTTAAACAATGTCAAGATTGGGACTGTTAATTAGGGGGCTGTTAATGGATACGCTTGAGTAGTTTTGATTATGTTGGCCATTGCGATTTGGATGTAGCTGTTAAACTTTTTCAACAGTCTTAACGTTACTTGTTGTTCTGAGCCAGTAGTTTTAACATTACTACGTTACTTGTGTTGGCTCTGAGGCTAACAAGCGTTAGAAGTTTGTCCCTGTGGAACCCACAATGACTGTTTAGCTTCTGTCACCTTTTTCACCCTTGATGAGTTTCCATCCCTGCATCTAGGAGACCGGTAAGATTGTCTTTGTCTTGGTGGTGAAATTGACAGCCTTCATCAGCAGCATCACTGGTCGTGTTGTGACACGTGTCGTCAGACTGGTCATAATGGTCGTCTTACCAGAGGAGGCAAGCAGATGATGTCCGTCGTCACCATGACGACCTGTTTCTAGAAAGGCGCACGTTTTAACGTCAAAGTCGAGTTCTTCTTTGACGACGTCTTCCTCGTCATCTTCGTGTCCTCTTCCTACTCTCCTTCCTCTTCCTGTAATGCATCGGGGCCCCGTCTCATCGCTGCTAACGGCTATAATTTCTTTTCCCCTTTTTTCTGGGTCAGTTGAAGTTGGCATGTTCACTCCTGAAACATTTTGATCCTGGGGGAGCTGGTGCATTGCAGTTTGCAGAGGCTGTAGGCCTACATACCACCTTGAAATGACAAATGGAGAGACTGAGCCCCCACCTGCCATCCTCACGTTGCCTTTGTCATTCGACTTTTGCCTTCATTCCTTCTTTTCTCATCTGTAACTGGCAGCGAATTTGATGTTTTACTTCGATGCTCATTCCTTCAAAGCCGTCTCCTTGTAGTTTCTCCTTGTTTCTCTGCGAACATTTTAACACGCAAAGCTCTTGTCTGATGTTTTTTTTATTTTTTTTATTGAAAATGTTCCCATTGCTTCTCCAGAGGCAGCTTACTCTTTCATCTCTGCACCTTTGGAATCTTGGATGTTGAAGGAGTTTAAAGAGCACACACGCCTCTGCTTTAACTCCACCTTTCTTCACGTGACATCCATCACAAGTTCCTCAGCTCCCCGACTGCGGTGTGAGAAATATGACACCGGAGACGGCAGAGGTTCACCCGCCTGTCCACTTCTGCCGTGACCCCCCCCTGGGCTGTAAAGCCATTACACGCTCACCCCATCAGTCTTTCACAGTGTGTGAATGCTGTCTGGATCCGGAGTCATCTGTCATCAGAAAAGGCTCATGGAGCCAATTAAATTTCAACAATATTAAGGAATAACCTGCAACTCTTGGGGGGTAGATATCATTTACCACGGCACCACCAGCAAGGTACCGAGAGGGAGGAAAGCGTCGGCAAAACGTCAATAAAGAATGTACACCGGGCGTGGAATGGAACCTTTTCGCCCTCTGCTTCCTTTATGCCTTCATAAGATGTTGTGTATTTGTCTCGTCTGTCCTTCACCACAGCTTGAATGATATCCTTTCCTGTTTCTGAGGGCCCCCCCCACCACCCCCCCCTCTTCACAGTCTGCCACCCAGGCGGGGGGTCCACCAGGTTCTGTCAAATCAAGGTAGAGGTCGACCGCGAGGACGAGGCTTGACCTAATTAGAATATGTACCGGTGAAGCCCAGCCATCCGCACTCTCTCTCTCTCTCGGGGCCCCCCGCGGAAATGTTCCGCCCCTTCTCATGCATATTTTTTTCTCTCTCTCGCCACACCGGGAGAGGGAAGTGAGCACGGGGGTTTGTGTTTCAGTCGTACGGAGGACTCGCTCTGTCATCTGCTCCATGCACCGCGGAGCCGTTGTTGCAGAGGTAGAGGGTTCACAGCTGATGAGCTCTCCTCTAATTGCGACGGATCTCTCCCATGTGTTTCTAATTAGTTTCTTCTCCCCTAGCTATTTTTCTTGCACAGATTAGCAGATCTGCGGAGGGGAGAAAGTGCTTGGGTTCCTTTATTGGGTTTAATATATCTCTGCAAACACCGTTGCCCTTTTTCCTGAGCGGATACTCCTCTCGCTCCTGTATCTGTTCATAGAAATGTCAATCTCCTTGGGGAATCTTGGCAAGGAGAAAATTGGCCGTACGCTGCCACGTAGAGATGCCCCGATAACTGAACGGAAGTATTTGAGCCGGTCCGGGTTGTGCATTGTTACGGCACATTGAGAATCAATAACTGAGCAGTGACCTGTCGTTGCCTTCTGTATTAATATGCCGTGTTTGTTTATGAAGTCTGGGGACACAGTCTAGAGTCGCATATTCATTTTAGGGCTTAGCTCACTGGCTTAAGGGGAGGTGGGTGGTGGTGGGGTAGGGGGGTGGGTGTAACTGTTGCTAAGGAACACGGAGTCCTCTATAAAAGCCAAGGGGGAGGAAGTGATCTTCAGATCAATAGGTGTAGTGTACCATGGGTCGCTGTTTTGAGTCGTGGAGTTCGCCACAGGCTTGTATGCTGCGAGTGCATGTGTCATCATTTAACAACTTTTACCCTGGTTTTACTTTTTGGGGTTTTGTCATCGTAGCCTACTTTGCCCACCAACAAATTGAGCCAACCGGTGGGCACGGTTTAGACCAAATACTATTATCGGGGGCCCAAGTGAAATCGAATGTAGGGATGCACGGATAGATGCCGATACTGGTATCGGATATCGGTCCGGTACCAGGTTATATTAGAATATCGGAGAACGTCCCAGTCTCCCAGATACTAAAATCAGATGCCAAGACACGTCTAATGTGCCAGAAATTAAATCGATCAATGGAGACCGTATTCGATCCCCAATTATCATACCATGGGGTATCATTGGAAAGCCACACTCATTGGCTACAACCTTGTCCAAAGATCTTCAAGATCGCCAAATGATTAACGGAGCTAGAGCCCCCGGCGGTCGGGTGGTAATGTGTACTTTGACGCACGCCTCACATATTGGCACGTAACTCGAGAACCGCTGAACGGATTTTGTCACCTGAAAGGGCAATTGACAGGCAACAAATAGGTCTTTAATTCGATCTATATATTGTATTAAAAGAAATGCACACCCGAGCCGCTAGAGGTCGGCAAAATGGCGCGTCGCGATTTTTTTAGCCAAGAGTAAAGACCATAACCCTATCGAAACAGCAGTCAAAGTGTATATTTTCATTTTTACCGATGTTTTGTAAGATTTACAGAAAATAAGAATTTATCGGAAAAATGCTAATTATATCTTTTATCGGAAAACCGTGAGGAAATGACTAAATCCAGATTTAACCCTGCCATTGGGAAAAGGAGCCTTTTCCCTCCCTATCCATAGATGTATGATTTGGCCATAATAAGGTCACGTTCAAGGTCAAATATGAATTCATAATTAAAATCGATTATCATTTATTACTGTATCTACAAATCCTTCTGTTTAATCATCTTTCCTTTATTCATTTGCTTATATCTTTTGTACACTTGATCTCAAGAAGGTGGTGAATGAGCTCAGTGAGCCAAATCAAAAGAACCTCAATGTTTTCATGGTGTTATTCACCGGCACAGATGCAAAAATAAATCATAATTTATATTATCCTTTTTTTCATTACAATTTACTCAAGCCTAGTAACAGACACAATATTTCTGACACTGGAAATACATACCCCCAGGTCCCTAGATGCAAATTGACCTTGTAGAAGTGGAGCAATCTTCCATTTACTTAGACATGTACCTTTAGGTGAAAATTCTGAAAATAGGGCTACAGCTTAACAGGCAATGGATCCGATCCGTACTCCATATCGGCCGATATCCAAAGCCCAGGTCTGAAAAAGTCAAGATGGGTGCATCCCTAATCGAATGCAAGCTAACGTTTGCCTGTCAAGACTGCATTACGCGCTCCCACAGTACTACCCGTCCCAATCGTCCCATGCGCCTGTAGCTGTTCCGCAACCGTTCCTACTTCCGGGGTAGGCCTGATTGGCCGCGAGGGCCACGTGACCAGGCGCGGCCACGCCCCGCGGCAGAGGCCGCTGTGTTGACTCTAGGCTGCTGTGTTTCCTGGTTGTCGCGCCGCGGTAGTCAGTTAGTTCTGTGTTCCGTGTTGCAATAAACGTTCAACGATGTCAACAAAACGGTATCTTATTACGGCTTTCCTCCCGACGACAAAGAGAAGAGAAGGTGGCTGAAGCCTGAAGTTGATACAGTAAGTTTGATCGCGGTCTCGTACAAAACATTACCTGTTGTTATTGTTAAGTCGCTATCTTGTGATAGTAACATGGTCGTTCTTAATGTAGCCTACTGTATATATCCACATGTGTTTGTACATATAACTGCATATAATCCTTTTACATATCTGTAGATACTACGCTATCTATATCTGTACATATCCCTTACCTACTCTTACTAGTTACGCTGCTGGCCAGTATGACTACCATAGTGTCTTTATACCTGCTGCATCAATGTACATAATAATACTACAACTCTGTACATACATATGATCTGATTAGCATTATTACTCAGTAGTACTGATTTATATATTTTAAACAATATAATGAATTAAGGTTTTGTTTTATTTGTCACATAAGGTACGCGTACATTACAGTGAAACACTTTGTTCTGTATGAGCCTCCTGAGATTGTGCTTTCTAGAAGTTAGACATCTCTTTGATCCAATGACCTGAGTCAGGTCTCTGAATCTCCTTCCATTTTAAAGCAATCACATGTTTAGCTTGTAGTAGACAAACTGTAACTCACGGGTCTGTGGGTGGCATTTTCCCAATGGCAAAGCAGCTGGGCCAACACTGCTTTCCCCGACCACATCAGCTATCCCATTCCCACCAAACGGAAAAAACAAATGCTCCGTGCGAGTGTGAAGGATGAAGGAAGAGCTGAACAAGGCCCAAACCACCTTGACATTGCTACACAGACCCCTAGTACTTCATGTGTTGTGGTGCTTGAATTATGCCTCTAATCGATCATCTACTCCTGACTTTGATGAAGCTCCGACTGAATTGTGGCATCCTAGACCTTGCTATGAGGTTTAATTGCTGCCGTGCCAGTCACCAACATCTTCACCACCATCAGACTGGACACCCAGTCATCTGTAGTCATTACAAAGGATGCACCACACTTATGAGTCAGGGCAACCTGCACCTGACTCTCTTTTCTGGACTCTTTTTGTATCACAAACAGTACTGTATTTGCAAATCTGGTATGTCATAAATGTATAGATGTAGCAGTACTGTCTATCTGTATGTCATGTATGTCCTGATGAATTGAAAATGGGGGACCCTGATGTAAACAAGACGAAAGTCTTTCTCTGGTCTGCATCCCCTTAACAATTGTGTGTATTGAGCCGTACTGTATTGTACCCATTCTGCAATCTGTTAATAAAGTTTTCAATCAATCAAAACAGGAGCCAACTATTGTCATCTTGTGGTATGGACTCCTTAGTATAACTGTATATTCTATAGTAGTGTACATAGGACCCATTACCTTTTCATTTGTAAGCTTAGCATTGTATTTTATTTTATCTTTACTTTTTATCATCTCTTTTATTATCTTGCAGCACTAGATTGATGTGGCTGTACCTTTGTTCAGGTTGAATTGTTTTGAAGTAAAGCGCAGACTCCATACTCTTCTGCTCGTCTCATTTATTAACTTCCACAATCTATTCTTTTTTTGTATTGTATTTTTGCACAATCGAAGGCAGGCATGGCCACCTTCATTTCACTATTATCATTTATGTATTGTGTATGTACTGTATGTGACGATTAAACCTCTTGAAGTGCAGGTAAACATGGCATCTTAAGACATTCACAAATCTAGGCTCATCCACCTGATATTCAATACACTTGAATCACAAAGTTTCTTCACACACTTTAAAATGTTGTGGCAGACTGTCACAAACAAAGGTCTATAATAACACATACCTGGACGGGGCTGTTGTGAAGCCAGCCCATCCAGTGAGTGCTTTAAGCACAGGACAGGTCCCGGCAGAAATAAACGTTTTCCAAAAGTAAATGATATTTATTATATGAAGGGGAATGAAACCTGTAAAGACACACACAACAGGGAGAACAGCTGTGATCGCCTTGTCTGAGGTACTTCCTAGGTCACTGGTGAAGGTTATAACTGCATTGGGAGCCACACCGATCAGAGCAGTAAGTGTGGTGCGTCCTTTGTAATGACTGTACAGATGGGGTGAAGTCATCATGCCTGCAAAAAGAAAATACATTGTAAACTGAAGCACAATCTCAGGAGGCTCATACAGAACCAAGTTATATGTACAAACACATGTGGATATATACAGTAGGCTACATTAAGAACGACCATGTTACTATCACAAGATAGCGACTTAACAATAACAACAGGTAATGTTTTGTACGAGACCGCGATCAAACTTACTGTATCAACTTCAGGCTTCAGCCACCTTCTCTTCTCTTTGTCGTCGGGAGGAAAGCCGTAATAAGATACCGTTTTGTTGACATCGTTGAACGTTTATTGCAACACGGAACACAGAACTAACTGACTACCGCGGCGCGACAACCAGGAAACACAGCAGCCTAGCGTCAACACAGCGGCCTCTGCCGCGGGGCGTGGCCGCGCCTGGTCACGTGGCCGGCGCGGCCAATCAGGCCTACCCCGGAAGTAGGAACGGTTGCGGAACAGCTACAGGCATCCCATGCACCATATTCCACCCCTACGCACTTGTCCTGTGTCTCAGCGAGCGTGTGTCACCGCAAAGAGGTACAGTGTCACCGTGTGTCTGTGCAGCCGTGGATCCTGCCTCTCGCCTAATGAGGGTGGAACGTGTCCACGGGAGGCTCTCTCTCTACACCCAACCTGCACCGGAGCTGTCTCATCACCACCCAACCTGCACCGGAGCTGTCGCATCACCACCCAACCTGCACCGGAGCTGTCGCGCCAGATCACCACCCAACCTCCACCGGAGCTGTCGCGCCGGATCACCACGAGCATCGCGGCAGCGTTTATTTTTGCAACCTACACCGGCTGCGACCACGGCAAAAGATTATTCCCAAAAGTTTGCTGATTTGTAAAATCGGCCATTCCTAGTCATGAAAGCACACAGACACGTTATGGTCTTTACTCTTGGCTACAAAAAAAATATTTAAAAACATTGACCTCTTAACCCTTTGATCGCCGGGGTTAAATTCATAATTTACCATCCCTCGCCAGCCGTATTTAACATGGAGAAGTTCCCCTTCTTTGCAGGGCTATAACTTTTTAAATTGTATTGCTAAATTGACATTACCATGGCCCATTCAAAGTCCTATATCTATTGTTCAGGGTGTAGCAACGTTCTACTTTTTCATTCACATATTCATACTAAAATACGGTCTAAAGTATAAGTATGTTTTTATCGTTTTCTGCAGCTTTCTCCAGAACGTGATTTATAGCCCCAAATGCATTATATTGATGATTGTATACAGTTTGATAGCAATCGGCGCGAGATAAAAAATGTCAAATGGACGTACCGGATGGGCGGGGGGTCGTTTATAATTCCGTGGGCAACGTTATATCATTCATCTAGTGTGGGTGATATGATCATTGGAGCAGTTGGTATAGAAGACATTACAAAATAACGCTGAAACTCACTGTAGCTTCCTCGCGCCGTTGGGAGATGAGCGTGGAACAGAATTATTTCTATTATGGGATATAGAAATACCCGATCCATTTCCAGGTTGTATAATAGTATATACGTCCAAATCATGTTGTTTATCGAGTTATTGGCAACGGATCGATATCCTTGTGTCGAGCTCAAGTCCCGGGACCTATAGCGAGTGATCGGACCAAATTGAAATGAGCACCAGCGTCCACTTCCCTGTTTATGCCCTGGGCGATCTGCCGATCGGCCACCAGATGACGCTCTTGAACCGTTAGAGTTGACGGGGGCTCACCAGTACATATAATGTCTCCGGGGGAGAAATATGATTTCAATCACAGATTTTTGAAATATTGATATCAATGACTCTGTACAGCGTCATCGGCAGAATAAGCATGGCGGGGAATGACGCTGAAAAGCGTCAACGGCGATTAAAGGGTTAACATCCAAGGGCCCACATGTGGACGATTCTTTGCCGACCTCTAGTGGCTCGGGTGTGCATTTCTTTTAATACAATATATAGATAGAAGTAAAGCCCTATTTGTTGCCTGTCGATTGCCCTTTCAGGTGACAAAATCCGTTCAGCGGTTCTCGAGTTACATGCCGATATGTGAGGCATGCCCCAAAGTACGCAAAAGTACACATTACCACCCCCGACTCCCGGGGCTCTAGCTCCGTCAATAATTTGTCGATCTCGAAAATCTTTGCACACTGTTGTAGCCAATGAGTGTGGCTTTCCAATGATACCCCATGATATGATAATTGGGGATCTAATACGGTCTCTATTGATCGATTTATGATAAAGAAAAGCAGAGTCCCCCTATAGGGGGACCTTAAGGCTTAACAGGTTAAACAGATACTTGGTGCAGTCGTCAAAATCCAGCTCGATGGTCTGGATGAATTCCTTTCCAGTCATCGAAGATCCATTGATAATTTTGACATTTATGGATAGAACGACGTGACTACTGTGGAATAATGATCCCCTCCCCCTCAAACAAACTCCCAGTCATGTTCCAACCCCACTCCCGTTACCCTCCCTGATTAATCTCTCACCTGATACCACTCGACCCATTTGTACTTAATGCTCTGTTTGAGCTAAATAAACCTGTGTTCTACATCTTGACTGAGTACATCCTAATTCTTTCTACACTACCTGGTTAGCTGGTAGTTTAAAAAGACGATACAATAAAGTTAGGCTCTCAACTAAAATGTCAAGGGACAAATTACCTAAAATAATATACCTTTTTATTTAGCCTATACCTTTGTTTTATTCAACCACAGGGTTTTACGGAATTGCATCAGGGGCTAAGGAAAATACCGGCCCTGCCACCTGTTCCACAGTGCCCCAAAGTGCTATAGAGATGCCTACATACATACAGACAATTATTAATTAATATTAATTAATTAATAGGAACCCGTAGGCGTTGCCGTCTTCTAGTTTTATCAATAGCTTCAAACACGGAAACCGAAATATCGGCGCAGCGTTCCAAAATGAAGGGATTACACATTTTAACATATCCAAGTAAGTATGGATTCTCTTTATTGTGAACATGTCATTTATTTACATGGCAGTCAAAATGATGTATTTCCACTCATCACTTGGCGCGCAGGGTTGGAGAAAGAAGATAGACTTGAGTTGTAGAAAGCCGTAGAAGACGCAGCGGCAGAGAACCACGTCAGGCTTGTGTCTCCCCGCGCTGCATATGCGCCTGGTGGAGATCGCAACGCTGAATAACATTAGTGTCTTTTTCCCAACACACACACGCACGCACGCACGCACACACACACACGCATCACGCATGCATGTCTCACGTGCATCATAAAAATGCATCAAAAACGCTGCCTGTGTAGATTCCCTGGTACACCTCAAGGGACCTCATTAGGGACATCATTTTTCTTTCTCCTCTCTCCCCCCCTCCGTTCTCGCAGAGAATGTGCAGGAATCGGTATGGCCTTGGGGATAAATGTAAATAAACGCATTTGTCACCTTCTCTGTTTCTCTCTATATTTTTTTCTCCTTCCTGTGAGCAAATTACAATTCGAGGCTTAATTAGTAAACGCTGCCATTACTGCTTTTCTTTATTATGCAAATGAATCGGTCGAGCACTTTGGAAGTGTCTCCTCACAAGCCCCTCGCCAGGTGTTTCCAATCTGAATGATGGATATGTTTTATTTTATTTTTTTGTATGTCTGCTCATTGCTGAAAGAAAGACAACTACTCTGTGAAACGGTCGGACAAGCTATAATTATTTGACTGATCCCCCCCCCCCCCACAAACACACACTCATGAGTGACGGGGCCGCTTTGATTTTCTTTTTGATTCCGTCTGTGGACGGAGAAGTGTACAGTGATTCCCAGAATGCAGTGCCTGTAGAGCTCCGTGCTGTGCTGCTCAGCATTTGATTCACCTCTTTAACCCTTTGACTGCCACACTACCAAATTGTTAGCATGTTCACTGCGACAATACAGAAGGTTAACCCTTTCACTGCCACACGACGAAGGGTCAGTAGTGTGTTAGTGAAATGGTTAAGAATCCGTCTTCGCCAAACATGTGGAAATTGACACTCGTCGATTCAAGTGCAGTGTCTGATGGAGGGAGGGGAATGACCCGCAGGCGGAGGCATACTATTGAAAATCCATAAGCCGTCTTGTTTAGGGGGTTATTGGCTCTTTGTTTCTATGGGCTCTTTTTTTCTCTCTTCCTCTGGCATCTCTTTTCTCTAGTAAGCCTCCCTCCTCCAGACCTCTCCCCAGTCTCCCAATCATAACACCATTTTGATGGATAATCTGGCGGGTTGAGGAGAGATGGACCAGGACTTCAGGAGTATCGGGCTCTTACTGAAGGCAGAAGAATCGTTGGCTGGTGTGGCCTCCGTTCTCATTAAATGTTTTGGATGGAGTCAAATAGCTGCCGTCTGATTTCGTATTAAAAAAATAATAATAATTGGTTTGCTAGCCTACCATCTGTTAATGGCTCAATCTCAGGGAAAGCAGAGGGAAAAGTGGGTGTGACAACATACCTAGTTAGATCTGCCTCTCAGGCTCTCCTCTCCCAAGCTGAGCCAGCACCGCCACAGGCTGCCAAGTCACTAAAAAGTGCCTCGCTAGTTTCCAAGTGGCTTGTTCCAAAAAAAGAAGAAAAAAAACATACTTTTTGATGTTCAAGACCCAGTTACCCCCCCACCGCCCTTGTGGGATCTATCGTCATTTAGATTTTGTCCCCTGATATGAACCCCTCTTCATATCTGACCTGCTTTCTATTTAGAGATGCCACAGTCGCCCAGTGATTCTACCAAACTCCCCCCCCACACATACACGATTGGTTAACATTTTAATACCATTTGCCTGAATAGAATCTATAGAATCAATATAATTATATAAAAATTCTAGTAATTTGAATCTCCGGGTTCTCTGCGTCACGTGAAGTAAAATCTACTCTAGAAGTGAAAGTGAAACTATACAACGGTGGGGGGTGGGGACTGTAGGCAATTAATTTACTCAAGTGGATTCCTGAACACAGAATGACACCGTTATCACTGACGGACTAAGTGCAGCAAGCCTAGGTGGAACTAAGTATAACTTAATAAAAAATTATTATATATAATAATAATAATAATAATAATAATAATAATAATAATAATTATAATTATAAATATATAATAATCATAAACATTGTTTTCCTGTGTACCGAAATCGTACCGAACCGTGACCCCAAAACCGAGGTACGTACCGAACCGTGGCTTCCGTGTACCGTTACACCCCTAATATATATATACATAATTTATTAATCATGCCTACATAATTATTAAATACATAATTCAACAATGTATTCATATAGCATGTAGAAGGGATGACAAAGCAATGCAGGCTGTGTTCTCTTGCGTTGGAATAATCATCAAAGGCGCATGTCTTTTTGAAAAGCAATGATTCAGACCGGGCCTTTTGAAGATATGTGAAGCTGTTTTTAAAATTCAATGATTTCATAATCTCACATAGGCCTTGTTTTTGCTGCGGAATATATCAACGAAGGCATGTTTTTGGCATTGGGAAGGTCACACATTTAATGGTACCTCTGGACCAAAGCTTGTCAGCTCAAATCTGTGCAACTTTTAACACGGTGGTGTAGAGCTGCCGCGATTACCGCGGTATCGCTGTTACATCACGGCCACCGCAGAGTAGGCTGAATACCGCGTCACCGCTGTTTTTTATAATAATAATAATAATAAATTACCCTCCTCTCGTTGGGCTTGCGGCTCTGCAGATATACCCTACTCCTCTATTGAGGTTCCAAGCGACCCTATTGGGTACCAGAAAAGTCACGTGAAACATTGCAGACCACTGATTGGTCAGAAGAGAGACGCGTCACACGTTTTTTACGTCCTGAATGTCAGCTCATCACAACACGGCTAATAACGTTAGCTTTAACTCTCCGCCGGAGTGGACTACCATCACTCTTCAGGAGTACTAAACGAGACATAATGATTTTACTGTCTGCCACGAATGTTATAATAAAGCCCTTCGTTCTGTACACTTGTCTGATTGAAAACTTTATTAACAGACCGCAGAATGGGACAACTCAGCACGCTCTGAGCAAAGAAAGGAACTGAGATATGAATAGAGTATTGCTTGCCTTGTTATGGTCCGGTAAATACGCTGATGTTATTGAACGTATAACTATATAATGTTAATGCCACAAAACGAATGCCTTTATTATAAAGTAGTAACTTTATAGTAATAATAATAAGAAAGGGTCGGGGGGGTTAGGGGTAACCACCCCTGCCCGCGACACCGAGTGAACTGCGCACGACCAGAGGGGAAACTTCGAATCCGTGTTTCACTTTCAATAACTAATGCGTGCTTGCCGAATCCCAAACAATATTCATGCTGCAAAGTCATCCTCTAAAGATAGACATTTAGACTAGAGGCAGGCTATATGCTATAAAGAGTAGACTACTACTACTAAAAAAAAAAAATGCATTCAAACTTTTTTTTTTTTAATTTTTTGTGTGCGTGCGGTAATAACTGCGGCGGTAGGAAATATTTTGCATTTGTGTGCGGTAAGGAAAACATCAATACCGCGGCAGCTCTACGGTGGTGGGGCTGGACTTCCAGGCCCGGCTCGGGAGATGTCACAGGTCGTGTTTGGCGAGGCCGGCTCTGGAGTAGGGCTGGGTGATATAACGATAATTATCGCAATATATTTTTATAATCGATATCGATCGATAATAAAAAAAAAAAATCTATATTTTTATTTAATTTTTTTATTGTGATCTGCAACAGGGCAGCTTTAAAACCAGAGAGTGGACAGACTTGTCTTTCTTGCCTGCAACTTAAAGTAATGGCTTTGCTTGTCCAAATGACAATACTGACCAAATTGAGATTTATTTTTCTCTTGTCCATTTATTTAGTTTGCTTTCTAATTTAAAATACAGTTTGAAACCGTCTGTACACAGTAGGCTATGTGTGCTAGCGGAGCTAGTCTCCAGTCGCGAGTCACGGTGCACATGTGCAGTGGTTTGTCCACCAAAAAAGCGCCAAAAGAAACTAGCAGAGCAGGCAGAACTATTCAACTCCTCTGGAGCCACAGCCAGCAGAGAAGCCTGTTTACTTTAGCTTTCAAACCAGCTGCAGCCTGAGAACTGGAGTGTGAGGGGCTGTAACACTAAAGATGGCGGCAATGACAAAGAATTGCTGCAAAATAAACAAAAAAACATTGGAATTTTATACTGATAACAATATCAATAATTATCTATCGAGTCGTGATATGATAACATTATCATATTGTTATCGTGATAAAATGTTTGGCCATATCGACCAGCCCTACTCTGGGGATGTCAGGGGCCGTGTTTGAGGGGCCCAGGCCGGCTCTGGAGATGACACAGGGGCCAGGAATGATGTGAAACGGGGAGACCTTTTGTCAAATTCACAGGCAATTGGAATCCGTTTCCCCCGCTAGCCCTCGTTCTCTCCTTCTTGATGAACCAGCGCTTGAATGGGTGCGCGCCGCCACTGCATCCATTAATTATTTTGATGCACGGTCGCCGAGCGTTGCAGTCGCGACTCGGAACTGGAGAGTGTCTGTAATTAGGAGTTCAGTGACACTACTCGTGATTTATAGTCGATATATGGGTTATAATTTGCGTATGCGGAGCCGCTCTCGACACGTGTTCTTCCTAATTGAACAACGGAGAGGGTGGAGGATCATGTAGCCCCCCCCCCCCCCCCCCCCCCCCTTCACTAGGCTGTCACTTTGGTCAGTAGACTTGCTGGATGGAGGACTGGGCTCAACTAATGGTACTTGACTATTCTCATGAATGGACCGCAGAGCGTCTCTCTATGTAGGCGAACCCTGAAGATGAAGCTTTGTGAGCATCTACACCAGCGGTTCTCAAACTACGGGTCGTGACCCAAAGTGGGGTCGTGGGTAGGTGACAGTGGGGTCACACATTGACAAGTAAAAAAAAAAATCTATATAGTCTATATATATATTTATGTTCTGGCAACATATTTTGGCTAAATATGCCTCGTTTTATAAATGTGTATTCATAGCATAGTGCTGTAATAAAATGTTCTAATAAATATGCATGATCAAGTTGTTCAACGTGTGCTTTTATTTTGATATTCCTTAATTCCACCTTGAAATTACGCGATACATTAACTCTTTGAGCACCACCAGCTTTCCCCATCTGCACTGGCTGGCGCCAGCTTTTCTTGACCATTTTCACGATCTTTGCGGAACTATTGTATATTACTCGTTTATATGTAATTACTTGTGTATATGGGAAACTATAGGTTTTGAGACGAGAAGATCTCCTAGCGATTTCTCTGCAAGAGCTCCTCCCCCTCAGAGCGTGTCAGGACAGAAAGCGATCAGGACAGACACTGTCTGAACTAGACTATCAGAGTTCAAAAGGACTTGGGGGGGGGGGGGGGGGGGGGTTGAGGGGCGATGCAGAATGGTCATTGGTGGTGGAGTATGTTGCCTTAACGCAGTGTTAATTTTGTCAATGAAAATTATGACTAAATATGGTCGTCAACTAAGCTTTTTCCCCTGACTAAATCTAGACTAAAACAAAAAAGACAAAATCGAGACTAAAACTGACTAAGACTAAAATGCTCAGACCTGTAGTTGACTAAAACTGACTAAGACTAAAATGAAAAATAAATGAAGGTGACTAAATATGAACGAAAAAGGAGCATTTGACACATGACCAAAACTAAAATTAAAATAGCTGACGAAATTAACACTGGCTATAAGCCAACTACATTTTTATTACAATAGTTCATGGTTGAAGGATAACAGACACTATATTGAAGCCAACTAGGTCGGGTGAGTTCCTCCATTTGTGACCATCGGACTGTTCGGTTGAGCTAGGTGCACCATGTGCATGTGGCTGGAAAAATATTGCAATAAGCTATAACAAAGGGGGGGGGGGGACAATTACTAGGGATGCACCGATATGAAAATTGGCCACCGATACCGATACCGATTGTTCAACTAACACAATCGACCGATACCGATATTTGTGGCAAAAAATAAGTATTTGTAAAAAAAAATTTAATTCTTATTTTTTTTTATATTTTTTTTGTGATTTTTTTTATGAAACTACTGTATATTTGTATGTGTGTTTGTATTTGTAGGCCTCTTTACTTACTTAAAAAAGGAAACATCAAGAAATATGTTTATGGTATTAATTCCACCATGCCATGTAGCACTATCCCTCTCCCAGTATTGTCTGGCGGCCTGCAGATGGATACTATTCTGTCAACCAGTGCTCTCAACCAATGCAATGGAACCATTTTGATTGACAGTCGATTCGGCCAATTACGTCACACCGCTAGCACCCACCTCCTGCTGTTCTTACCACCAATCGGCAAGCGTTTATTCATTTTCTACTTCCGGGCATGCCGCCATTGATCTGCTTGCGAGAACCACAACAAGCTAATACGTTAGCTGCCCGCCGACCAGCGCTCCACAAGATGACCAAACGAGACACAATGATTTTACTGCAACAAATGTTATAATAAAACAAAGCCTTTCTATACATTTGTCTGGTTGAAAACTTTATTAACAGATTGCAGAATGAGTAGTTGGGTACGGAATGAGCAACGGAATGGAACTGAGCTATGAACGGAGTAATGCCTTGCTTACTTGCTATCTTCGGGTAAATAATATGCTGATGTTATTGAACGTGTAACACTAACTATATAACGTTAATGCCACAAAACGAATGTTTGTGTCATTTTAACAGCAGATACTTTCTTAAATGCCATCTTCCCGAGAGAGGGGTGTTGACTGGGAGCTGTGATGGGTTCGCTTGTTAGTTAACGCCGAAAGCTAGCGTTAACTAACGTTAAAGGTTTAGCCATAACGTTACCTTGGCTAAAGTTGGGGCTATTCATAATCCAGCAATAATGGCTGCAGACCTGCAAGCGAAGTACAGCAAGTTGGCAAAGGAGTATTCCAACGTAAATCACATTTTCACCAGTAACGTTAGTCTTCCATCTGCCGGTAGCTCATGCTAGCTAACCTAGCTCATGTTAACGTAGTCACTGAGCGACCACCTCGCGTACACAATTAATGACATGTTGCGGACAGCCATATCGGTGACAATGTTTAGCTTTTAGTGCCAAATGATAAGAGTCTGAAGCGGAGTCTCAAAAGAGAATGTTGAATATTTAGTAGTAACTTTGATGCAGTAGCTTGTGTGTGTGGGGGACTGCGGGCGGCGCCGTTGTGCAGGACGCGACTGAATTTATCGGCTACTGCCATCGGCACATTTGAGCTTATCGGCCGATAGGCCGATTGCAGTCAACAAGGCACTTATCGGCCGATACCGATACCCGACCGATACATCGGTGCACCCCTAACAATTACATTACATTTTCTCAAGAGCAATTCCTGGGGGGGACACCAAAAGTAGTGCTGTAACACATAGCCTACGTTGTAATATGTTAAATGTATATTGAGGAACGGAGTTATTTTGTATGTTAGAAGAGACTTTTAAGTTTAAGTCAAGCACTTTGATATATGTTTTGTTAAAGTCAAGCACTTTGATATGTTATGTTGACTGTTTAAACAAATCGTGGTTCAGTCACCAGTTTAAGTTTGAGAGTGGCAACAATCCATGGCATTTTCTAATTATGTTCAAATAAATGTTAAGAATTTATTCTTAATTGCTTGCCTGGGTAAATAAAGGGTAAATAAAAATATGTCCATATTTTACAAGTCTAAAAAATAGAGAACATTTCATAATGTTGCCAAACAAAAAACTCAACAAACTTACCTGAGACTCCCTGTCTCTGCCAGTCTGTTCCTGCCTACTGTATCTGTCCCCAGCTCTGCTGTCAGTGTCTGTGTACCATTTCTTGCCTGCTCTGCCTAATGACATCATTATCAAATTATTTTAGCATTTCACCTCTTTCGTATGAACATTTTTCAACCTCTGTAGTCTAAGTCTTTTGAGATATTAGGCTACTAGGGTTCTTACTTTGCTTTTTGGTGTACTGAAATAGGCTCAGATGTCTGTCTTTTTTCTGCCATGTTCTACCTGACTGGCTGGCTAGACACACACACACACACACACACACACGCAGTGTGCAGGTTATTTACAGTAGGAGATGGGCTTCTATCATATTATCTTCTATTATTCTATAATGGGCTTCGATCTACCAGGTAGCTAGCTAGTCAAACACTGGTTGATGTTACTAGCAGCTAGCAACGTCAGTAGGGATGCACCGAAAGTTTTCGGCCGAAAATGGCAAAAAATGGCAAAAAATGGCCTTTCGGCTTTCGGCCGAAGTTTTTTTCACCGAAAATATATCACCGAAACAGAAACAACCTAACAACCTCGCGTGTTGTTGTGGTGATGTCGTGCTGTCGGGAGTCCCGCTGTTTCTATGTAAACTCTGCGCGCAACGCGTCCAATAAATGCGTCTTTAACATGCTTTTATATCCTTATTTACTATTATTAGAAAAAATCTATTCTATGGCTTTCGGTTTTCGGCCAACTGTTTTCTATTTTCGGTATCTGTTTCGGCCAAGAATTTCCCATTCGGTGCATCCCTAAACGTCAGCTAACTGCTAGCTAACATAAATAGTGACCTGTAATTCAATGCAGCGAAAATTAAGAGGTGGTGATTATAAATGTGTTTTATTGTATTGAGTGGTAGAAGTAAAGACATGTCTAACATATCCTTTGTTTGAACAACTTACTGGAAAGGTCTGCGACCAATGACCGACTCGTCACGGTGATATTTACACTGAGCCTACCTGCACCACTGACTGCGTGCTGGGGGTGGGACTCGGGAGGCAGTTGATCAAACCATTGTGAAGGAAATGCGGGGGGGTCGCAATCTTTGGAAACTTAAAAACTGTCTATAATCAGCACAAGTTCTTTCATTGCGTATTATTTATTCTATTGAATTACATAGTTATGTTTACAGTGATATATTGTGGGGGGGGGGGGCATATAATATTTTTCTCAGGATGGGGGGGGGGGGGGGGGCATGTCCCCCATGGAATTTCCGCGCCTGGGTATGATGGTGATTTCTTTCATATCGGTCCGATGTGAACAACTGATGCTTATTTCTCTGTTTAGCTGTTAACATTGTTTCAGTATGTACAGTAGTATGTATATTAGAAATTTGTTTTATTCATACAGATCATATAGACACCGGTAACAGAAATGTTAATATCTTATCAACCGTAACAGAAATGTTAATAACTAATATCTGCATCGGCCCAGATGTTCTTATCGGTGCAAACCGTCAAATGTTTTATTTGAGCGTGAATGGGGCACATGTCTCAGTTTTCCAACTCTTAACCAGATGAGGATTGGTCAGAGATGGAACGGCAGAATATAGGCCCAGGAACCCAGGTGTTCCTCTGTGTAGAGCAAGGAAGGTGTGAGACTTGTGTGCACAACATGCAATTTGAATCGCTTAAAATGAGTCGTCATCAAATATGAATATTGTCTGGGATGTCGAGGGATGGGTTTTATTCTAGCCTGCCACAGTTGATGCTACAATAAGGTTTCAGGGTAGTCGAGGGATCTATTTTATTCTAGCCTGCCACAGTGAATGCTACAATAAGGTTTCAGGGTACTCTTAGAAAAACAAACGCTTGGGTTTTTTCCCCCTACTTGCCGTTTTTCCTCCCTCCCTTTTCAATTGAGTCTCTCCCAACTTTCTCATCATCTGCTTATTACCGAGGCATTCAGCACTGTTATTGCCAAGCATCATCTCTCTTTGCGTGAGACTCCCCGCGTCGGCGCAGAATAATGTAAGCACATTTAATGAACACGCCGGCTTCTGATGGTTCCTTGTCATGGATCTGTAGTAGATCACTGGGGGAGGAAGAAGCGTTCCGGATAACTAATTCTGAGGGTGTGGAAATCACATGTTTACAGCATGCTCTCCACTAATTATCTGTGAGGTGGCTAGAGGTGTCTGTGAGGTGGATAGAGGTGGGTAGAGGTGTCTGTGAAGTGGACAGAGGTAGGGCTGGGCGATATGGCCAAAAATGATATCTCTATATATTTTGGCTATATCGCGATACACGATATATATCGCGATATTTTTACATTTCCTCTAAATCACTTAAAAATGCTTGATTTAACCCTTTGATGCATAGTCACGCCAATATGATGATTATAATAAGTCCCTGCAACATATGTTTGCATTATTAAACCATGAAGATGCTTTAAAAAATAATTTAATGAAAATGTACTAAGAGTAGTCTACTGACACACTAATAAAAAAAATTATTTACATCTAAGACAATTTATATAAAAACTCTTGGGTGCCTAAGACTTTTACACAGTACTGTGTTTTCTATCCACTTTAGCCAAACACACACACATATATATGTATATATATATACACACCCTACTGTGAGAAAATAATAATCACACACAAAAGGTATAATGGCTTATAGCAGACTTAATGATTTTAGAATATTTAAGATAATGAAATTAAATGTTTATCATCAACTATCCAGTTAGTATTTATACTGTCTAGCGTTTGGCTACTTTAAATCATTGAATGTAGAGAGAGAGCGAGAGAGAGAGAGAGGGGGCGAGAATGAACAAGAGAGCCAGCCCCCCCCCCCCCCCCCTCGGGTTTGTTCTAGGTTCGCGTTTTGATCGTCTAAGCTGCCGTAGGTGATAACGTCACACTCTAATGTAAACAGGAAGAGATGGAGATGGAGACACACGGAGATGGAAATTGAATGATATACAGAAACGAATAACTAATAAATATGAAGTTATGTTTAAACTGCTGTTGTCAAGCGTTGTCAATATAACCCACCCCATTTCCTCACGAATGGAACTAGTCTTGTGGAGTCCGCTTTGACCGTTTACCAGGGTTAGCAGCTATCGCTAGTAGCTTAGCATAATCCTAATGGATACCTTGGTTAGCAGCTACCGTTAGCTCATTGCTTGTGTCAATTAAATTACATGTTATTAAAGGTCCGCGCTGGTCTGTCTAATGAAATTACAACCGCAACATTATATCGCACTGTACAGCCCTGACTACACTAACGTTAGCCTATAGCTCCGCCGTCCCTTCTCGAGGAAAGCACTGCGAGTGTCTCTCGGCCGCGGGCGGCGCCATATAAACTAAATACTCGATGTTCGCGATATAGTACAGTACTACATAGGGCTGGGCGATATGACCAAAAACGTTATCGCGATAAAATTATTAAATTATTTTCATATAATTCGATATCGATAATTATCGTCGATATAATGTCTGTCAAGTTTAATTAACTTCTAATATGCTGCTGCGAATGTCTCAAGTCGAGTTGATGTCGTCATCAGTCCGCGCACGTTAACAGTTAGCCGACAAGCGGAGTATCTCATGACAATAAATATGACACTAAAATACTCTCTTCCGCCACAATATATTGAAACGACGTCCACTCCCACACTACTATAAACGTGGCCTCAGAATTCAAAACACACACATACTCGGCACGTAAATATATAAAACAGTGCCGTGCAAGCTAGGTATCCTAGCCAGCCTGTTGCTTCTAAGCGATGTATTCCACGACAATGTGCTAAATATGACACTAAAATACTCTCTTCCGCCACAATATATTGAAACGACGTCCACTGTATACCCACACTACTATAAACGTGGCCTCAGAATTCAAAACACACACATACTGGGCACGTAAATATTTAAAACAACGGCGTGCAAGCTAATTAGCCTAGCAAGCCTTGTTGTTGAGTGAGTCCTAGTACGTCTCCTTCCGGATCTCGTTCGCTCTCGGCCATCTCCTTCACTGATTGGTTGTTAGCTGTTGTGCGTATGCACGTCACGTCATCACGTAACGTTGGTTGTTGTTAGTGAGTGTGGTGAGCCGAGGCTGAACGGAGCCAAGCTTGGAAATCGATATATCGAAACTTTGCGACCACGTTTCATGTTTATTTCGAGGAAATAATTTATCGCGATAGTTATCGTTATCGTTTTATCGCCCAGCCCTAGTACTACATCTCGGGTAGAACAATCCGCGATACATCGAGTATACTCTATATATCGCCCACCCACAGAGGTGTCTGTGAGGTGGATAGAGGTGTCTGTGAGGTGGATAGAGGTGTCTGTGAGGTGGATAGAGGTGTCTGTGAGGTGGATAGAGGTGTCTGTGAGGTGGATAGAGGTGTCTGTGAGGTGGATAGAGGTGTCTGTGAGGTGGATAGAGGTGTCTGTGAGGTGGATAGAGGTGTCTGTGAGGTGGATAGAGGTGTCTGTGAGGTGGATAGAGGTGTCTGTGAGGTGGATAGAGGTGTCTGTGAGGTGGATAGAGGTGTCTGTGAGGTGGATAGAGGTGTCTGTGAGGTGGATAGAGGTGTCTGTGAGGTGGATAGAGGTGTCTGTGAGGTGGATAGAGGTGTCTGTGAGGTGGATAGAGGTGTCTGTGAGGTGGATAGAGGTGTCTGTGAGGTGGATAGAGGTGTCTGTGAGGTGGATAGAGGTGTCTGTGAGGTGGATAGAGGTGTCTGTGAGGTGGATAGAGGTGTCTGTGAGGTGGATAGAGGTGTCTGTGAGGTGGATAGAGGTGTCTGTGAGGTGGATAGAGGTGTCTGTGAGGTGGATAGAGGTGTCTGTGAGGTGGATAGAGGTGTCTGTGAGGTGGATAGAGGTGTCTGTGAGGTGGATATAGGTGTCTGTGAGGTGGATAGAGGTGTCTGTGAGGTGGATAGAGGTGTCTGTGAGGTGGATAGAGGTGTCTGTGAGGTGGATAGAGGTGTCTGTGAGGTGGATAGAGGTGTCTGTGAGGTGGATAGAGGTGTCTGTGAGGTGGATAGAGGTGTCTATGTGAGGTGGATAGAGGTGTCTGTGAGGTGGATAGAGGTGTCTGTGAGGTGGATAGAGGTGTCTGTGAGGTGGATAGAGGTGTCTGTGAGGTGGATAGAGGTTTCTGTGAGGTGGATATAGGTGTCTATGTGAAGTGGATCCCCTCACACTCCAGTTCTCAGGCTGCAGCTGGTTTAAAAGCTAAAGTAAACCGGCTTCTCTGCTGGCTGTGGCTCCAGGGGAGTTGAACAGTTCTGGCTCTGCTAGTTTATTTTCGATCTTTTGGCGCTTTTTTGGTGGACAAACCACCGCACATGTGCACTGTGACTCGTGACTGGAGTCTAGTTCTGCTAGCACACATAGCCTACTGTGTACAGACGGTTTCAAACTGTATTTTAAATTAGAAAGCAAACAAAATAAATGGACAAGAGAAAAATAAATCTCAATTTGGTCAGTATTGTCATTTGGACAAGCAAAGCCATTACTTTAAGTTGCAGGCAAGAAAGACAAGTCTGTCCACTGTCTCTGGTTTTAAAACTGCCCTGTTGCAGGTCCAAAAAAAAAAAAAAAAAAAAAACAATTTTTAATTTTTTTTAAATTTTGATATTCGATATCGATTATTAAAATATATCACGATATTTATCGTTATCGTTATATCGCCCAGCCCTAGGTGTCTGTGTGAGGTAGATAGAGCAGGGTTTCCGTTAGAAAATATTGTTGCCGGTCTCCGTGTCCTGGAAGATTTCAATCTCCCGGACAAATGTGAGAAATTCCGGTCAGTTTATTGAGCTTAAAAACAATTGATAGACAGGCTATATAAAGAATGACATCCTCAAGGCATGTAGATTTATAATATTTTAACTTAAAACTAGGCTACTTTTGCGTATACTATACAGTCATTATATTCCAAATAAAATAAGTCCCTCGAGACTCCGTGCTGCTGCTGACTTGAAATCAAATAGGTGTCTGGGCAGTCGGCCCGACATTAAACAGCAGTCTGTTATAATTAGGGCTGACCTTCAAAGCTTTTTTTGGCAATCGAAGCTTCGGGGCCGAGCTTCGATTTTAAAGCTTCGATTTTAATTCGAAGCTTTGAAAAATTAAAATTAAAAATAAGTTATTTTTAATTTTTTCAATCTTATGTTGTGGGACTTGTACAGCACTTTGGTAAACGTTGTTGTTTTTAAATGTGCTCTATAAATAAAGTGGATTGGATTAATGAATTAAGTAGCCCCTTTCGTGACTGACGCAGCCAACAAGGTTTCACTCGGCTGTGTGATTTAATTCAAGGTGGATCGCTGTTGTCGTTTGAACAACTTCAGATTTCATGGGAACTACCAATCCCCCAAATCAAGAATGTTTAAGATGAATGAATGAAGTAAGATTCAGATTATTTGAAATATGGCCTGTGTAGACTAAACTATGCACAGAATTATGTCAGTCTACAAGGTCCGGATTCTACATAGTCCGGCAATGTAGACCTTGTAGACTCCACTACAGACTAATAATTATCAGTGAATGTTCATGCATTTTTAAGAAGGGCTACTTCCACAAAAAAAACAAAGAACTCACCAAAACATCTCAGTAGCACCTTATCTAAATGTTCTATTTCATATATGGAGATTCATATTTATTTATGTATTGCATGCATTTCTACATTTTATTTCCTATTTTGTTTATTCATCCCAGTATCTTTCTTTCTTATGTGTGGAATTCTACAAGGCATGTAGGTAGGGCTGGGCGATATGGCCTAAATATGATATCACGATATTTTCTGACCTTTCGGCGATATACGATACACATCACGATGTTTTTCCTTTTTCCCCAAACAATTCATTATGAGGCTCACCAAGACAGTATTTGAGTTTGCAAGCGAACATTAAAGACAAAATACTCATGCATTTAGCATTTTTATATTATATATTAGATTTAGATTATTGGATTCTTAGATTATATATTTAGCATTTTAGCCTTTTGTTTTTTTATATTAGATTAGATTTAGATGATTAGATTACATATTGTAACTATTTATTTATTTACATGTATGTATACATTTATTATTTGAACGGCTTAAGGCTATATCTGTACTTGATGTTTGTTTGTTGTGTTGCATACTTGAAATAAACTTCAATCAAATCAAACCCCCCCACTTAAAAACAAAAACCTGTGTTTAACCTAGCCATCTATAAAACATCATGCTAAAACTGTGAAACAAATGTCCTACTCCCCTAAAGAAAGAAATACATAGCAAACATGACTCAGTTATCCAATAGTGCTGCTGCTTTTTATTTTGTTAAAATCTTTTAGTTAATAAGACTAAAAGACTACAATATATATGACTATATGACGGCTTCCTGTCCTCTCATTCCATTTCCGGTTTTCCGGTTAACGTTACATTTTCAACAACAGATTGCTGCTAATTAAACACTTCATGGAAACGGAGTAACGTTAACGTTATGTCGAGTTCATACGTGTAGTGTAGTATGAACTCCACATAACGTTAACATTACTCCGTGTCCACTGTTGCTGCCACTGTTGCGTCGCAGATGGATGGTACACTCTGTTAGCTCCGTAGCTAATCCGCTCATAGACTAACTTACCGATAGCAGTACCGTTAACGTCGGAGCTTACTCCTGGGTTTCAGGGGGCATCCCTTGCACCGAGCCACCGCCTCTCTGTCTCTGGCTAGGTGTGTGCGCTTGCGTGCGTGTAGATGACGTAATTTGGGCAAGTGTGTGTGTGACTGACTTTTTTTTTTCTGCGAGAGGGAGAGGAAAGCATTTAGCACTGCGCTTGTAAGTCTCATCTCAGCCGCGGCAGCCTCTAACGCGAGGGCAAAACATTACGATATCCACGATACGTTTAAAAAGTGTATCGTTAATGAACTGTACCCGATATTTATATAATATCGTCATATCGCCCAGCCCTACATGTAGGTGTATATGTGTTTGAGGATGATATCCTTCAAACAGGCAATAGTGATGATATAATTTGGGCAGTGCTGAGCTGGGTTACTTTCCTCCAGTGTATTTGTCGCGCGCGCACACACACACACCAGGGTTTCCGTTAGAAAAAATTGTTGCCGGTCTCCGTGACCTGCAAGATTTCAATCTACCGGACAAATGAGATTAATTCCGGTCATAGTTTATTGAGCTTTAAAACAATTGATAGGCAGGCTATATAAAGAATGTCATCCTCAAGGCATGTAGATTTATAATATTATTACTTAAAACTAGGCTACTTTTGCGTATACAGTAATTAATATATTCCAAATAAAATAAGTCCCTCGATACTCCGTGCTGCTGCGGACTTGAAATAAAATAGACCGCGTATGTGGGCAGTCGGTCCGACACTAAACAGCAGTCTGTTATAATCACATTTTTATGAGCTAACGAATTCCGTTATATTGGACATTTGTATTAATTATATCAAGCGAAGAACTGAGAAAGCAGAGAGACGGCAACATTATCGTGGTTTGCGTGACGACTCTCTCCACCTCGCAACGACTTATTTGCAAAGAGTATGGCGCTGCAGAGAAGCTGATTCAGTGTTATTGGCTCTTTTCTGGGAACCGCACAGCAGCGCCCCCCACCCAACATTGGCTGAAAATGGCTGAATTGTAGTACTGCTGGAATACTGCATTGTGCTGATAGTGCTCTGGCTCTGCAGCTTCACAAAAGTTCGCACACCCAGCACTAAGCTCTCGCTGACGACGTCGTTGTCATTATTAGAAGCAACGAGGAAACAAATGTAATGATCGTTTCGTTCATCGCATAGGCTATTTAATTTTAGCCTATTTTAATACAATTCAAATAATCAAATTGTGCTTAGACTCAGGGAATTATTTTCACCGGACATTAAGACCGGAGAGAGTAAATATGTCGGACTTCAACAGATTTTGCCGGTCAAATACCGGTAATTACCGGTTAACGGAAACGCTGACACACACACACACACAAATCGAAGTAAAAAAAAGTTGATTTTTTTTTTTTTTAACTTCGATTTTTTTTTAATGTTCGAAGCTTGTGCCATCGAACGAAGCTTCGAAGTATTTAAGACAGCCCTAGTTATAATCACATTTTTATGAGCTAACAAATTCCGTTATATTGGACATTTGTATTAATTATATCAAGCGAAGAACTGAGAAATTTGGCAGAGACGGCAACATTATCGTGGGGTCCGGTTCACTGAAACGTTCAACGAAGCGATAAACTAATCCTAATAGTATGCAACTGCAGAGCCGCAGAGCCAGCGGCGCTCTCGGGTCCGGCTCTGAGGGCCGCTCAGCAGCGCCACCCAGTGGCTGAATTGCCAATGGCTGAATTGGAGTATTGCACTGTGCAGGCACAACTGTGAGCTCTGCAGGTGCATGCTTCTCGCTAATCCAGCATTAAGCTCCCACCCCGCCATTCTCATCAGCAAACCACAGGTCGCGCTGCAAACTTGCTGTGCGCGTGATATGATATAGGAACACACATCGTTGTCATTATTAGACCTGCTTGGTGAAGCATTAATGAAACAAATGTAACTATTTTAATACAATTCAAATTGTGCTTAGAGGGAATTATTTTCACAGGACATTATCACCGGAGATATTTAAATATGTCGGACTTCAACAGATTTCCCCGGTAAAAAAAACGGTAAACCGGACAACGGAAACCCTGAGATAGAGGTGTCTGGGTTTTGCCCGAGGTCCTTGTGAGAACTTCATTGCCACAGACTCTGTGAGGAGCATGTTGGATGTCGCTGTGCCCCCCAGGTTCTTTAGAGGGACGGAGGGAGAGAGAGAGAGAGAGAGAAAATAACTTCCAATTTTAATTAGTTGTTCAGGAGGATGCTATTTGCATAGGGCACCCTCGTCTCCTCCTCCGAGCACGCCTGTCAGAGCGCGCTGCCCGAGCAAAGACGCGCACGTTTTTCTGAATGTCAAGCTTTCTTTCTGCCTGTGAATTGGGGAAAAAACCAACGTTGGATTCAGTAGCACAGTGTGAGACTCCATCACCAACACCACCACGCTTCTCTCCATCACCACCACGCTTCTCTCTCCACCATCACCACTAGGGATGGGTACCTTTCACATTTGAACCGATACCGGTACCTGTGAATCGATACCGGTACCCAACGGTACCTTTTTTCTGTACTTTAGTCTCAAGAAATTTAATTTACCTACCTCAGTCGTAAAAAAAAAAAAAAATCCAAACTTCAAATAACTACAATTTCGACAGTTTTCGGCTTGTCATTGCTCCGACTGCTTTGTTGTTGAATCAAGTCAAATCCTAGGTAAGCATATATTGTGCGTGTGAACGTTGACATGAAAAAAAAAAAGTAAAAAAAAAAAAAAATGATTTTTTTTTGGTTTCTCACTTGATTTCTATACTCGGTAGTACCGACGTGGTTCGGTGCCTCAAAAGTACCGAATTCGGTACCCATCCCTAATCACCACCACGCTTCTCTCGCCATCACCACCACGCTTCTCTCTCCATCACCGTCCACCACGCTTCTCTTTCCATCACCACCACGCTTCTCTCCATCACCACCACCACACTTCTCTCTCCACCACCACCACCATGCTTCTCTTTCCATCACCACCACGCTTCTCTCTCCATCACCACCACCACGCTTCTCTCTCCATCACCACCACCACGCTTCTCTCTCCATCACCACCACCACGCTTCTCTCCATCACCACCACGCTTCTCTCTCCATCACCACCACCACGCTTCTCTCCATCACCACCACACTTCTCTCTCCATCACCACCACCACGCTTCTCTCTCCATCACCACCACCACACTTCTCTCTCCATCACCACCACCACGCTTCTCTCTCCATCACCACCACACTTCTCTCTCCATCACCACCACAATGCTTCTCTCTCCATCACCACCACCACACTTCTCTCTCCATCACCACCACCACGCTTCTCTCCATCACCACCACCACGCTTCTCTCATCACCACCACCACGCTTCTCTCCATCACCACCACCACGCTTCTCTTTCCACCACCACCACGCTTCTCTTTCCACCACCACCACGCTTCTCTCTCCATCACCACCACCACGCTTCTCTCTCCACCATCACCACCACGCTTCTCTCTCCACCATCACCACGCTTCTCTCTCCACCACCACCACCACGCTTCTCTCTCCACCACCACCACCACGCTTCTCTCCATCACCACCACCACGCTTCTCTCATCACCACCACCACGCTTCTCTCCATCACCACCACCACGCTTCTCTTTCCACCACCACCACGCTTCTCTTTCCACCACCACCACGCTTCTCTCTCCATCACCACCACCACGCTTCTCTCTCCACCATCACCACCACGCTTCTCTCTCCACCACCACCACGCTTCTCTCTCCACCACCACCACCACGCTTCTCTCTCCACCACCACCACGCTTCTCTTTCCACCACCACCACGCTTCTCTCTCCACCACCACCACCACGCTTCTCTCTCCATCACCACCACCACGCTTCTCTCTCCATCACCACCAACACACTTCTCTCTCCATCACCACCACCACGCTTCTCTCTCCATCACCACCACCAAGCTTCTCTCTCCACCATCACCACCACGCTTCTCTCTCCACCATCACCACCACGCTTCTCTCTCCATCACCACCACGCTTCTCTCCGTCTTTAACCCTTAATCCAGTGTGGTAGTGAAAGGATTAACCTTCTGTAGTGTGGTAGTGAAAGGGTTAACCCTTTGTCGTGTGGCAGTGAAAGGGTTAACCATTTGGTGGTGTGGTAGTGAAAGGGTTAATGGCAGATTGCTTCCATACTGCTCGGCCAAAGAGAACTTCTTGTGTTTTAGCCTCGTCCCCTTAATCTGATGCGACGATCATCACATGTAGCCTACTTAATGAAATGTAGCAACTTGATGATCATCACATGTAGCCTACTTAATGAAATGTAACAACTTGATGATCATCACATGTAGCCTACTTAATGAAATGTAGCAACTTGATGATCATCACATGTAGCCTACTTAAAGAAATGTAGCAACTTGATGATCATCACATGTAGCCTACTTAATGAAATGTAGCAACTTGATGATCATCACATGTAGCCTACTTAATGAAATGTAGCAACTTGGACGCCAATTACCAGTGAAATGGCACTGAATTGGATGCCGCCGCCAGTGATTTAGCATTTTAGGCTACTAGTTATTTTCTTTTTGAACAGTTTGTAAGTAGAATTAGCATTTTGCGTCCCCATTCCACTGACTCAGGGAGCGAAATTAACTTTTTTACTCACCGGCCAGTGGCGGGTAGATGGGAAGAGTCTACCCGCCAAGCATATTTCTTACCTGCTAACATTTTTTTGATTAAAAAAAAAATATATATATATATATTTTATATAAAAAAAAATTGAAATAAAATATATATTATATAATCATACTTGTAGTTGTATTATCTGCGAGACATCGCCACCACGCAATAAGTCAAAATGCTTGCTATCTGCAAACAGCTCCACTGTCTGTGTGTATACTTGAGTAGCCTCCAGCTCCAGCAAGGATTCTCCGGCCCTGCAGCTAGACCCTATATTCAGCTAGACCCTACATTCAGCATGCAAGGATTCTCCGGCGATGCAGCTGGACCCTATTTATAACGTTACGGTTATTTTGTCAAATCACATTCAACATGCCCTCAGCTAGAATACGCATTCAATCAATGTTATAAGACATTGATATCAGGAGCTATCTGTAGCTACTGCTAGCCCGGTAGATAACGTTAAGACAATTTAGTTTACTGGGACAGATAAGATCTAACGTGAGCTAGCTAAGCTAGCTAACGAGGGAACGGAGGTATTATGCACTCGAGTCGACTATTGCTGGAACATTTGTTGATATCAGCAGCTATCAGTAGCTAGCCAGCTAGATACCGTTAGACAATGCCTCGTCATGTATTAAACTAAAAGTGAATAGTTGACTGGGTCATTGTTTAAACAGTAACGGTAGCTCAGCCCGCATATCGCAATGGTGGCGTTTCAGGAAGTAAACAAGCCAAATGAGAGCTTCCGATTGGTCATTTGCTTTCTTTTTCATGAAACCAGTCACGTCACTCTACTGTGATTGGACCGTTGACTTGAGTGCAATGTGGGACTTGTAGTTTTTTAACGATCTCGCGGCGGAGAAAAAAAAGACGAGAGCGGCTATAATCTGTACTCGCACAATCAAAATAAGAGTATCGTTATGAACTACACGTCTACACGCCACACGGCGGGCAGCCCTCTAAGTGTCAAGCGCCAAAGGTAAAAACTGACCGCCCCTGGCGGGCAGCGGGCTTTAGTTTCGGTCCCTGCACTGACTGTTCTGTTATCAACTGTCGTTGAAATGTGTGCTTTATCAGTGTGCTAGGAGAGAGAGAGGTGACATGCATTATAAATGTCTTTTTTCAGTGTCTAGCATTGTATTATAGTAATAGGAGTTAGTATCAATGTGTTTGTGTCTCTAAATACCATATTGGCGGATTGCCGTCATTCAGGTCATTCATTTCCTGCTCTATTTTAATCAGGTCGTTCTGATTTGACTTGCATGGTGACGTCACGTGGTGAGGATGGAGCGGATAGTGATCCGATTGGCTCTGTGGTTGTAGCGCACCAAACCGGGTTTGACAGAGAGCGAGCGAGAGAGAGAGGGAGAATCGGATAGACCCTCGCGACAGAGCACACATACACACGCGTTACAGATGTCTTCCATAGACTCACAGGAATTGTGTAAAGTTGCCCAAATAGTGCTAGGAATAGCAATGCAGGTCCCCTTTAAATCTATATTTAATTTTTTCGCCATGGCATTCATAATTCATCCAGCCAACCTCCGACCCTGCAGCGGGACCCTGAATGAGATTGCAACGCCTCAATACCGCCGCCTGGTGGATGGTCGGGCGAGTTACACTCTCAAAACCGGAAGTTGTGATCGGTACGTCGAGGAAATCCCTCCGGCAGTAATATCTTGCTACGAGACTACAGACAAACACTGGCGTGCATTTGGATCGCTTCCATAACTCAATAATCGATATGATTTCGGCGTTTATTGCGCCATACCGAAATGGATCTAGGCGATCGGCGTCAAATAATTGGGATCTTTTTCTTCCAGTCTCATCTGCGAACGGTAAGAGGACAGTAACGTTATTTTCAGCCCGATTGCGCATTTCTTTGTTTGCAAACAGTCTGATCAATATATCAACCCATACTACATAAAGCCGGTACTGACTATAAAGGAATTATAGACTACCCCCGGCCCCCCCTTTCCTCCACGCATGATGAAGCATAATGTATACCGATCATATACATTTGAATTTTTTTATATACCGTACTTTTCACACTATAAGCCGCACCTGACTATAAGCCGCAGCAGCTAAATTGAATGATGTGTACATATATAAGCTGCACTGGACTATAAGCCGCAGGTGTTTTAATGTTTAATTACCATATGTAAGGGTTCGTGCACAGAGGGGATTGTCGGGAAAGAGATGGCTGTTTGAGGAAGCTCCCATTTATTAAGATTTTTGTTTAAACAGGAACGATAGCCAGTTAGCAGCTCCGGGTACAGTAGGTAGCAACGTTAGCTCTCATAACGTTAGCCAGTTAGCAGCTCCGGGTACAGTAGGTAGCAACGTTAGCTCTCATAACGTTAGCCAGTTAGCAGCGCCGGGTACAGTAGGTAGCAACGTTAGCTCTCATAACGTTAGCCAGTTAGCAGCTCCCAGTTTGCAGCTCCGGGTACAGTAGGTAGCAACGTTAGCTCTCATAACGTTAGCCAGTTAGCAGCGCCGGGTACAGTAGGTAGCAACATTAGCTCTCATAACGTTAGCCAGTTAGCAGCTCCCAGTTTGCAGCTCCGGGTACAGTAGGTAGCAACGTTAGCTCTCATAACGTTAGCCAGTTAGCAGCGCCGGGTACAGTAGGTAGCAACATTAGCTCTCATAACGTTAGCCAGTTAGCAGCTCCCAGTTTGCAGCTCCGGGTACAGTAGGTAGCAACGTTAACTCTCATAACGTTAGCCAGTTAGCAGCGCCGGGTACAGTAGGTAGCAACGTTAGCTCTCATAACGTTAGCCAGTTAGCAGCGCCGGGTACAGTAGGTAGCAACGTTAGCTCTCATAACGTTAGCCAGTTAGCAGCGCCGGGTACAGTAGGTAGCAACGTTAGCTCTCATAACGTTAGCCAGTTAGCAGCGCCGGGTACAGTAGTTAGCAACGTTAGCTCTCATATCGTTAGCCAGTTAGCAGCGCCGGGTACAGTAGGTAGCAACGTTAGCTCTCATAACGTTAGCCAGTTAGCAGCGCCGGGGACAGTAGGTAGCAACGTTAGCTCTCATAACATTAGCCAGTTAGCAGCGCCGTGTACAATAGTTAGCAACGTTAGCTCTCATAACGTTAGCCAGTTAGCAGCGCCGGGTACAGTAGGTAGCAACGTTAGCTCTCATAACGTTAGCCAGTTAGCAGCGCTGGGTACAGTAGGTAGCAACGTTAGCTCTCACAGCGTTAGCCAGTTAGCAGCGCCGGGTACAGTAGGTAGCAACGTTGGCTCTCATAACGCTAGCCAGTTAGCAGCGCCGGGTACAGTAGGTAGGCAGCATGTTGAAAGAGGAGCCCTGAGCTGCTCATACACTAGAGTCGACTCTTGCCGTAATGGTTTGTTGACGTGGTTGACGTGCACTGCTGCAGCAGATTTAGGAGTCTGATCTGACGGTCACAGAGCTGAGGGAGCGCGCCCAGTTAGCTGTAAAAATGCATAGATTAGCCGCACCGGCATATAAGCCGCAGGGTCGAACAATGGGGGGGAAAGCCGCGTCTTATAGTCCGAAAAGTACGGTAGCGTGTATAGGAAAGAAACGGCAATCGATAATCTATCATATGCGTTTGGGCCTATAACTAGCGTTTTTGGAATTACAGCAGAAAAGCTTATAAACATACTTATATTCAAGACGGTATTAACACAACAATGTGTGAATGAAAAAATACAACGTTCCCACATCCGGAACGATAGATAATCGATGTTGAATGGGCCATAGTAATGTCAATATAGCAATAATATAAAAAAAAGTTATAGCCCTGCAAAGAAGGTAAACATCTCAATAGGCTTTCAACGATGGCAGACTGGCTATATTGATGGATATAACCCATGGCTATATTGATGGATATAACCCATGGCGACCAATGTGTTAACACCTCCTCTCACGCGCTTGATTTTGTGACTCCAGGTTGATGGTCGGGGGGGTGGTCTCGTGAGCTAGCTTAGCTGGTCATCGCACCGTGATTCAAGAGTTTTATTTGTCACATACATACACGAGACATGTAGTTGTGCAAAAATACAAATAATAAAATAGAATAATAAAATAGAATGGATAAAAAAAAAAGTATTAAACGTCATTAAGAATACAATGCTAAGTTTAGGATTAAGTATATACATTAACACTATCAGTGCCGGCCTTGTTTACCTTTTTACCCCCTTGAATGCCATCATCCACTTCAGGTCGCTTTCACACAGGGGCTGTTTGGTCCGGACTTTCGGACCAGAATTCGATAGTCCGGTTTTTCGGGTCTGTGTGAATGCGCGTCGAACTCGGTCCGCGGACCAAGCAGGCGAACTCTAGTCCGCCTGAAAACGTAGGTCTCGGTTCGGCTTCATCGAACCAAACACGAACCAAATATAGGAAGTGAAGTGATTATTATTACCACTGCTCGCAGCACTCACTGCAAAACAAGCACACTGCATCTAATCTCTCTATCTGTCTGTCTGTCTGTCTGTCTGTCTGTCTGTCTGTCTGTCTGTCTGTCTGTCTGTCTGTCTGTCTGTCTGTCTGTCTGTCTGTCTGTCTGTCTGTCTGTCTGTCTGTCTGTCTGTCTGTCTGTCTGTCTGTCTGTCTGTCTGTCTGTCTGTCTGTCTGTCTGTCTGTCTGTCTGTCTGTCTGTCTGTCTGTCTGTCTGTCTGTCTGTCTGTCTGTCTGTCTGTCTGTCTGTCTGTCTGTCTGTCTGTCTGTCTGTCTGTCTGTCTGTCTGTCTGTCTGTCTGTCTGTCTGTCTGTCTGTCTGTCTGTCTGTCTGTCTGTCTGTCTGTCTGTCTGTCTGTCTGTCTGTCTGTCTGTCTGTCTGTCTGTCTGTCTGTCTGTCTGTCTGTCTGTCTGTCTGTCTGTCTGTCTGTCTGTCTGTCTGTCTGTCTGTCTGTCTGTCTGTCTGTCTGTCTGTCTGTCTGTCTGTCTGTCTGTCTGTCTGTCTGTCTGTCTGTCTGTCTGTCTGTCTGTCTGTCTGTCTGTCTGTCTGTCTGTCTGTCTGTCTGTCTGTCTGTCTGTCTGTCTGTCTGTCTGTCTGTCTGTCTGTCTGTCTGTCTGTCTGTCTGTCTGTCTGTCTGTCTGTCTGTCTGTCTGTCTGTCTGTCTGTCTGTCTGTCTGTCTGTCTGTCTGTCTGTCTGTCTGTCTGTCTGTCTGTCTGTCTGTCTGTCTGTCTGTCTGTCTGTCTGTCTGTCTGTCTGTCTGTCTGTCTGTCTGTCTGTCTGTCTGTCTGTCTGTCTGTCTGTCTGTCTGTCTGTGCATCTTGGGAAGAAGGAAGAAAAAACGCGGTTTATTATTATTACCGAGGCGCGCGGCTTATTATATTATTAATAAAACAGCTACTTGTGGGCACTCATAAAAACACAGTGGTCTACAAGTTGTTTAGCGAGAGGGTGGTGGTAATTTGCTTCAATAGAACAATGGATCAATGCCATGTCAAAACTCGGCTCCGCTGATCTGGAGGGCTCCGCAGTCCACACACAGACACACACACGCACGCGCGCGCACACACGGGATCGCAGCCACACACACATTTCCACTGTCCAATAGACAAGCGCCCTTTTCGACCGTGTGACATTGTTCAGAAGGTCTCGGTCCGCCTGACGGATATCTGTGTGAACGCAGGCGAACCAAATGAAGAATGCAACAATGTTGCAACTTCACCCCCAGAACCGCACCGAGTCCACAAACTATATGTGAAAGCGACCTCAATGTTAGCGTTAAAAACGCATAATCTATGTTTTAAATTATGGCTGTGTCTAATCTGCCCGTCGCTTATCAATGACGTGTTTGCAGTCAACATTGTCGAAACGGATTGTTTTTTAATCGGTTCATATCCTTTTTATAGCATTTCGAAAAGCTATCGTTCTCTCGAAAATTTTCGGGAAAATAGAAAGATTCCCCCATAAACAGCATTTATTGGAATATTCTCGAATACACTAGACACGTTGTCATTTGTCTGCCTATTTATGAATCGTTTTCAAATAAACGCTAGATTATCATGTGTACTTATGCACGCTATAGAGGCGGGCTGAAAAATCGATTCTCATTTCCTCAACATCACACACACGGCATATGCTGATATCTCAGTGAATACAGCTCTGATTACCCCAAGACTGGTAACATAGACTCCTTTACCTTAGGTCAGATGTTCTCCAAAAAGATTATTCCAATTCCTGATCGCCATTCCAAATATCGATCGCGTTTATTGATCGATTATTGGTTGCTGTAAATATATATTCCACGCTGCATTCCAACTCGCGATCACTTCCATGTTCATCAGACAGCTTGCCAGCACAGTGGAGCCAGGCTCCACCTCCACATATCCAGCAGTATAATCGAATGACCTGCAGTTACACAGGGATAGACGATAGGGGGCAGTATTTTCCCATCTGAGCTCCTAGAGCATAGGTGTCAAACTCCTGGCCCGCGGGCCAAATGTGGCCCGCCAAGTCATTTGATGTGGCCCCCAAGAGCTCTGGGGAAAAAAAAATATATATATATTTTTTTAAACATTAATCTTGGGTTTAAAAATAGCGGCGTTAAAAGAATTGTGGGTTAATGCGTTAATAAAGCTTTAACTTTGACAGCCTTAGTTATTACACATTCTTACACATACATGTATGTTGAACATCTGAGGTATTGATGAAGTAACAAAGGAAAAAAGCCAAAAGCACTTACTCCTCAGACGTTCTTTGACAATTTTACAGCCCAAAATACAAAAAAGATTCAGGCGGAATAGGTAACAAAGGGTTGAAGAAATATTGTCTGAACTGTCTGATGCAAACTGGCTGTGTGACATAACCGAGCATCTCGCTCAATTGAATAAGAAGCTGTAGGGACGCAAACAAGTCCCACCCAAAACTTGACCAATATAGTTGTGAACTGAGACAACCCTTATTTAGTTATTTTTGAGTACAGTTACAGTTGTGTGTTCATGCAGACACATAATAGCAATTTCATTACGAATTGAAAATGGGGGACCCTGATGTAAACAAGTTGAAAGTCTTTCTCTGGTCTGCATCCCCTTAACAATTGTGTGTATTGAGCTGTACTGTACTGTACCCATTCTGCAATCTGTTAATTAAAGTTAATTAAACTATCTTCCATTAGTTGGATGTATGGCCTCTGCAAGGTTGTGTGCAGCCATTTGTTTTTGTAACATCTGCTACATCTGTCCCACGTGTTCTTTGCAGCTCACAGTTGTTAGTTCTGCCCCTCTTGACTGACAAAAAGGTTTTGAACAAACTTAATGTCATAGCTTGTATTTGATGATATTCTTCTTTGTTATTTACTTGAATGGTTTGATCATTGATTGATGGAGTAATATGGGGTTCTGATAAACTAAAATTATTTGTTAAAATAACATAAGCTAACATATATTTTTACATCTATGCAAATGCATATGCAATATGTATAACTTGAATAAGTAATAAATACAGAAACAACATGTTTAACAATATGTAAATGAGTAGCTACATTTATTTTACATTACATTAACATTTATACGGTCTTTGGCCCTTTGAGGGCAACCATAATGCTGATGTGGCCCTCTGTGAAAATGAGTTTGACACCCCTGTCCTAGAGGGTCTGCTCTACCAACGGGAGACTCTGTTGATGAAATATGAATTCAGATAGCTAATAAAAAAATCAAACAACAATACACGTCGTCTGCACTCAACGGGGGGTCTGATAAAACGACAATACACGTCATCGGCATTCAAAGTGTTAATATACAAATATACAGTTCTGTCTTTAAAGTGACCTTTTTGTAGTGTATTTGTCTGTGGGGTGTGTGAGAGACTAAGTGAGGATGTGTGTGTGCTCATGTGTGTGTGTGTGGAGAGATCAGTGTTCTGAACTTGGGAGCGTGCCAGGCTGGGGGGGGGGTCACAGGGGTAACTGGGGGACGGGCGAGACAAACTAAACGCACGGGGAGATTATAGCTCGGAGAGAGAAACCGTTATAATAACTGGCCAGGCGTTGGAAAGCTGGGTTTTTAATAATGTTGGTAGCAAAAGTTAGGCCTAAAGTTAGTCAAAGTTTGTGATTTTCTACGTTTTAAAGGAGAAAGAAAGCAAAAGTGAGTGTCCTAACATGCACCTCCATATCACTAGCTAAGCTTACCAAGCTTTTTTTGTTGAGGGTGTTACTGTTGGTGTTGGATAAGGGGGGTGGGGGGGGAGGTGCAGGTAAACCTCCCACGGCTCCTCTCCATGCCCCACCCCCCACCCCCCCGGCTCAGACTGTATCGCTAATGAAGAGCTCAATTTAGCCAGCAGTGACGCCCGCCTGCCTGCCAGGCCCCAGCCCAGCCTCCTGAGTGGCTGAGCCCACAGAGCCCGGTTTGGCCGCCGTCTCCGAGGCTTTCGGAGCGAGAGAGAGTGAGCCTCAACCCACGGGGTCTGATGCCGCTTAGGCACAGACGGAGCGCGAGCGGCGGAGAGAGAAGGTGAGAGAGCTAGAGAGAGAGAGAGAGAGAAGAAGACTGACACAGAGGAGGGAGAGAGAGAGAGAGAGAGAGAGAGAGAGAGGGTTGCTGTCTCGGGGACCCTTCTCTGAGCGGCAACTTTCACAGCCAATGCAGCCTCTGGTACTATGGAAACTAAACCCCTGACCAATGGAAATAACGGCGGCTACGATGTGGCAGGTACGTGCACAGCGCTCCAGACATGCAGCACCGCATCCGCAATTATTTTAATTCAATCGTTTTTTTTTCTCATCCCTCTTGATTTCTCCTTGGGTTGCATTGAATAGGCAATTGCTTATTGTTTTGTTTGTGTGTGTGTGGTGTGTGTTTTCTTAAGTGGTTATGAATTATGGTGAATTGAGTATATATAATGAGAGGCGCTCTGTCTCTGAACTTCCCCAAGCTTAGGTTAGAGTTCAGATGAGGGGAGGTGAATTATTTAAAAAAAAAATTGCTTTTAAACTGGATATTTGGGATGTCACTCAAAAAAGCTTGTCCTTTCATTTGAAATGTATTTTTATTGTTTATTTGTCATTGTGTTTCTTTTCCTCAAGGGTCGCTCCCCCTCTCCGAGGTTAGTGGAAGGGGGTAGAGGGAGGGTTGTGCGGTGGGAGCCCGCTGCTTTCACCCCCCCCCCCCCCCACCAACCCGCTGAGATCTTCTTGATGTGCCGTGAATAGCGTGACAGTTTCACTGACCCAGGCTGCTCGGTCCCCCTCTCTTCTCTAAACCCTTTCCCCCCGCCGCGTCGTGCCGGGACAGGGGTGCAAATCCTCCACGCAATAATAGTCTGCTCCGCTCATTCTTCCGTCCCCTGAATGGAGACTCGCATCCTGCCGCTCGCCGCCTCCACGCCGGGCAGGCTGCCGTCTGTCTGACGAGGTGGCTTTTAGGACGGATAGGTCCTGTTTTTTTAATCCGGCTTCCTCTGTGCCACCTCACTCGCAGCACCGTTAGCACCCAGATTTACGTCCATTTTCTCTTTTGTTAATTGCGCAGTGCAATCTGGCCATTGAGAAGTAAGTCATTGAGAAGTGTTGCGCTTTGTGTTTTTTTTTTTTGTGTACGCGTGTGTTTCGCTCAATATTTAAATGTAATACCTTTGTATACCGTCGTCTCTTTTAGTTTTTATTTAGTTAAGTTTGTTTTAGTTTTTCCTGGTTCCTTTCGGCTTAAATGAATGGTTTAAACGCAATACCGTGTGTGTAGATTACCTTGTTCCCACGAGTTCCGGATTCTTCTATGCTAATAGTTCACTGGTAATTGCGGTGATTCCATTTCGCGTACGATACCTCGGGGGACCGTTAGCAAATTATTTTTATGCTAAGTACGTCTGAACTGCGGCATAATTGGCGACTCCGGTTTTCCCGAAACGCCTGCATATCATTGCTGGTAAATGGGGGCCAATCAAGTCCCTGGAAATGTGGGCCAAGGTTACAGACTGAGTTATCTTCACAGCTAGCGGCTACATGGTGTCCGGAGCAGGCGTCAGTCAGTCCATTGAATCCGCACCTTAGCCCCTCTTTACGTGCAGTAAGTGCCCACAGAGGCAGGTTGAATATTTCGCTCATGAAGGCAATTAAGCGGTGTAATTGCTATATGGATGTAGCCGAGGCGCCCACACCGCTAACCTCGCCGCAAGTCCTCATTAGCGGACGCGTATCCTTTGTGCGCTGAGTGGCAGGTGCCTTCTAGTGGGGGGGAGGGTGGTGCACGGGCTATTTTATCTTTATCTTATTCATTCAGTCTCCCCCACCCCTCGCTCTGTCGGTACTCGGTAGTTGAAAGGAAGCATCGTGGGTTACGCGTCTCTGCGTTCTTCACCCGCCGGGCAGTGAGCGGCCTCTCTGAGTCGCTCCGGTTAGCTCGGACTCTGGCCGGGGGGGCTGCCTGTGGGGGTCACGATGCTGAACGCCGCGGTCGTTATCACCTCCCGGCTGTGATACGTTTACACCTTCTCACCCTGCTGCCTGGGCAGTGGTAGCTTGTAGACATGAACGTAATATGAATCTGTCTGTACCTCTTTTTCTCTCTGTACCTGTGGTTGTTGTGGGGGTCCAGGCAGGCGAACCTCCCGACTCTGGGACCATCGTATCTCTTAATTTACAGGCTGTCATTAACGACGGCACCCCGGGGTGAGAGGTGCACAGTCGAGGCGTGTGTGTGTGTGTGTGTGTGTGAATGCAGTGGAATCTTAAAAGCATGTGAATGGAATAGTGTGCGGTCGTCTTGGGCGCACGTCCAAACCGAGGAGACCTGACATGTCGGAGACGGCAGAGGGGAGCAGGGCTCTGAAAGGGGGGGCTGGTGAAAAGAGTCGGACCCCCCCCCCCCCCCCCCCCGTTGTTACCCGGCGGTTTCTCCTCTCTCTATTTCACCACCCTGCGCCTGGCAGTGTCGCCCCCCCCCCCCCCCCGTATTCCGCCCTGGTTCCAGGCGACTGCCAATCATCCACAAATAGAATTGGCTGTGAAATAATAATAATAATAGTTCACCCTAGGGCTGATGGGGATTGTATTAATAAGGGTGTTGTGTGTGTGTGTGTGTGTTTTGTGTGCATGCGTATCCGTTAGGGAAAGCGGCGAGATCGTCGGTTCTTTCCTCTTAGCTGATGCAGATGAATAACTTAGTAATTTTCCCTCTTAATTAGTGATGCACGATATATCGGCCGCCGATATATGGCCGTTTTTTTACACATCGGTATCGGTCCGATATCAAGATAGGGCCGATATTAAATTTTTTTTTTTTTATCTTTTTTTCTTTTTCTTTTTACATGTTTTGGCCTTAAATAGTTTCAAAATATCAGTCATTTCTGAAAATAAGTTACAAAAGTAAAGAAATTATGCGTTTTGGAAAATAGCTCTTTATTTGATTATCATAAAAAAGTGTTTTCTATACAGAGATATCGACATCGGTAAATATCGGTATCGGCCAGAACAGCAATATTAATATCGGTTATCGGTATCGGCCACAATTTTCACATCGGTGCATCACTACTCTTAATGTCTCTCGCCAAATTCTCGGTGAGCAAAATATAATTTTAAAAAGATCGATCAGTATTTTTGTTATTATTCATTATGATATACTAGCCTAATTTATTGTGTGCACGCTTGTTTTATTCAAACATCACTGAATGGGAACAGGCTAGAATTAGGCCAATTGATTTTTATTTAATTTTTTGTTTTGTGTGAACAGTTTACTCATCTCTGCCTGTTTATCTAGTCTGTTCAGTTTTTTTTTTTTGTTTTTACATATTTGCACAGTGTGTAGCGAATTAGTGAGGTTTTATATTTGGTTCTGGGATTTGCCTCTGTTGTGCTACAGTAAGGAGAACTCCCACTGTCCCCCCTCCTCACCCACTGTCCCCCCTCACCCCTCCTCACCCACTGTCCCCCCTCACCCCTCCTCACCCACTGTCCCCCCTCACCCCTCCTCACCCACTGTCCCCCCTCACCCCTCCTCACCCACTGTCCCCCCACCCCTCCTCACCCACTGTCCCCCCCCACCCCTCCTCACCCACTGTCCCCCCTCACCCCTCCTCACCCACTGTCTCCCCTCCTCACCCACTGTCCCCCCTCCTCACCCACTGTCCCCCCCCACCCCTCCTCACCCACTGTCCCCCCTCACCCCTCCTCACCCACTGTCCCCCCTCACCCCTCCTCACCCACTGTCCCCCCTCACCCCTCCTCACCCACTGTCCCCCCACCCCTCCTCACCCACTGTCCCCCCCCACCCCTCCTCACCCACTGTCCCCCCTCACCCCTCCTCACCCACTGTCCCCCCTCACCCCTCCTCACCCACTGTCCCCCCTCACCCCTCCTCACCCACTGTCTCCCCCACCCCTCCTCACCCACTGTCCCCCCTCACCCCTCCTCACCCACTGTCCCCCCACCCCTCCTCACCCACTGTCCCCCCCCACCCCTCCTCACCCACTGTCCCCCCTCACCCCTCCTCACCCACTGTCCCCCCTCACCCCTCCTCACCCACTGTCCCCCCTCACCCCTCCTCACCCACTGTCCCCCTCACCCCTCCTCACCCACTGTCCCCCCACCCCTCCTCACCCACTGTCCCCCCACCCCTCCTCACCCACTGTCCCCCCCCACCCCTCCTCACCCACTGTCCCCCCCACCCTTCCTCACCCACTGTCACCCCTCCTCACCCACTGTCCCCCCACCCCTCCTCACCCACTGTCCCCCCCCACCCCTCCTCACCCACTGTCCCCCCTCCTCACCCACTGTCCCCCCCCACCCCTCCTCACCCACTGTCCCCCCTCCTCACCCACTGTCCCCCCCCACCCCTCCTCACCCACTGTCCCCCCCCACCCCTCACCCACTGCCCCCCCCACCCCTCCTCACCCACTGTCCCCCCCCACCCCTCACCCACTGCCCCCCCCACCCCTCCTCACCCACTGTCCCCCCCCACCCCTCCTCACCCACTGTCCCCCCCCACCCCTCACCCACTGTCCCCCCCACCCCTCCTCACCCACTGTCTCCCCCACCCCTCCTCACCCACTGTCCCCCCCCACCCCTCCTCACCCACTGTCCCCCCCCACCCCTCACCCACTGTCCCCCCTCCCCCCTCCTCACCCACTGTCTCCCCCACCCCTCCTCACCCACTGTCCCCCCCACCCCTCCTCACCCACTGTCTCCCCCACCCCTCCTCACCCACTGTCCCCCCCACCCCTCCTCACCCACTGTCCCCCCCCCCTCCCACTGTCTCCCACCCTCCTCCTCACCCACTGTCCCCCCCCCCCCCCCCCCCCCCCCCCTACTCACCCACCCGCCCCCCCCCCCCCCCCGGTCCTCCTCCCTTCTCACCCCCATCCTTCCCCCTTCATGGCGTTGAGACTTCTCCCCTGCTCTCATTTTACAGATGGGAGGAAAGAGCCAACAGCTTGTTTAACCCGACAAAATCAATATCTCCTTTACGCTCAGCCACCACCCGCTGACACAGACACAGGTAGCTCATTTGGTTCTATCTGGAGAGCGAGTCCATCAACCAATCACACGCATGCATGCGCCGCGCACACGCATATACTTCTGTTTAAATGCACGGATCGTTATATCATGCGTACAAGCGTAGGGTTTGAACATCAGCAGGAGTTGGACGTGGCTTTCCTTGAGGACGTGTCACGGGTGCAGACTACCGTCTGTGACTGCTCACTGCAGCGCCTCTCGCTGTCCGCTCTAAAGATCCATTCTACCCGCCTGACTCACAAATCCTTCGTTTCCTTCCCAATTTGTTCCAGGGAAGGGTTTTAACACCCCCCCTCTCCCCTCTCCCTCTAGTCAACAGCTTTTGTTTGAGGAGGCCTTCTCTCTCACCCTGTCTTTCTCTCTTTCTGTATCTCTTCTCTCTCTCTCTCTCTCTCTATCCCTCTCTATCCCTCTCTCTCTCTCTATCCCTCTCTCTCTCTATCCCTCTCTCTCTGTATCTCTCTCTCTCTATCCCCCTCTCTCTATCCCCCTCTCTCTATCTCTCTCTCTTTTTTCTTTTCTCTCTCTGGTGTGTTTGCTGTCTGGCCCCGGCTGCAGCACACCGCCCAATTAGTGCTAAATGTGGACACGGACCCTCCGCGCCTGTCAGGGTTTCCGTTAGAATTTTTTTTTGCAGGTCTGAGTGGGATAAAATTCCGGTCAGAGTTTATTGAGCTTAAAAACAATTGATAGGCCTATATAAAGAATGACATCATCAAGGCATTTATAATATTTTAACTTAAAACTAGACTACTTTTGCGTATATACAGTCATTAATATATTCCAAATAAAATAAGTCCCTCGAGACTGCGTGCTGCTGCCGACTTGAGGTGTCGGTGGGCAGTCTGCCCGACCTTAATAAACAGCAGTCTGTTATAATCACATTTTTATGAGCTAACGAATTCCGTTATATTGGACATTTGTATTAATTATATCAAGCGAAGAACTGAGAAATTTGGCAGAGAGACGGCAACATTATCGTGGGTTTGCGCCGTGATGTATATCTCCACCTCCCAATGACTTGGTGCTGCTCATAATGTCCGGTGAAAATAATTCCCTCTAAGCACAATTTGAATTGTATTAAAATAGGCTAAAATTAAATAGCCTATGCGATGAACGAAACAATCATTACATTTGTCGTTGCTTCACCAAGCAGCCGGTCAATGACATCCTGTGTCAGCGAGCTGGCAGCTGATATATTTACGTGAAGCATGGAGCAGGAGCAGACAGAGCAGAGCAGCGGTGTCAGCAGCGCCCCCACCCAACAGCTGAATTGCCAATGGCTGAATTGGAGTACTGCACCCTGCCAAGCCATGCTTCACGTAAATATATCAGCTGCCAGCTTGCTGACACAGGATGTCATTGACCGGCTGCTTGGTGAAGCAACGACAAATGTAATGATTGTTTCGTTCATCGCATAGGCTATTTAATTTTAGCCTATTTTAATACAATTCAAATAATCTAATTGTGTTTAGAGGGAATTATTTTCACCGGACATTATGACCGGAGAGATTAGATATGTCGGACTTCACCAGATTTTGCCGGTCAAATACCGGTAATTACCGGCTAACGGAAACGCTGGCGCCTGTTCAGCAGAGCCTGCAGCTGCTGAGACCACCCCCCCCCCACCCCTACCCCTCGCCCCACCGTTTCATCCACTACTGAAGACTAGACACAGAGACGGAGAGAGAGAAGAGGGGAGGAAAAATCCCCTGGAGGAAAGCAAGAGCCCCATACAGGCTTCTGCAGCTTTTTCTGCTTGAAAAGAAGGGTGTGAAAAGAATGTCCTTCTCTCTTTCATGTCCTTCTCTCTTTCCGTAGAGACGCTCCCATCTGTCGGCCATGAATTCATTGTGTTCAGTCACCTTCCGTGTTCAGGAGCATCTGCTCTGGGGGGGGGGGGGTCTAAAGCGCCCGACACATTGTGAGTGACACCTGTCCGTCCGTCAGGAGGAGAGCCCGCCCTCTTGCTGCGTGACTCCGGCTGGCATGGGGTGAAAGTCAAATGGCATCGTCATGACAACCCCTGGCTGACAGACAGGTGTGTGACCGAGGCTTCAAAGAGGTGTATATTCTTCACAGTGGAGCGTCCTCTTCTCTCTCTCCAGCATCACTCCATCCACAGACACTCCACTGCGGGGGGGGGTGTTGAGAGGGGAAAAGGTCAACCAGGCGTGTGGGCGTACTCTCCGTTCACTTAGAACTCAGAGGGAGAGAGAGAGGTGGGCAGGGGATGAGTGAGCGAGAGATTGTTTTGAGTTCTCATGAATTCCAGAGCAGCTCTTCTCGCGGTGCGTGAAAAGCATAATTGTCCTTGTTGCATAGTCCGCTTAGAGAGGGGGTGTGGTGGGGTGGCTGTCCCTGCATAGTCCGCTTAGAGAGGGGGGGTGGTGGAGTGGCTGTCCCTGCATAGTCCGCTTAGAGAGGGGGGTGGTGGGGTGGCTGTCCCTGCATAGTCCGCTTAGAGAGGGGGGGTGGTGGGGTGGCTGTCCCTGCATAGTCCGCTTAGAGAGGGGGGTGGTGGGGTGGCTGTCCCTGCATAGTCCGCTTAGAGAGGGGGGGTGGTGGGGTGGCTGTCCTTGCATAGTCTGCTTAGAGGGGGGGTGGTGGGGTGGCTGTCTTTGCATAGTCCGCTTAGAGGGGGGGGGGGGGGGGGTGGAGTCCCTGGGTTAGAAAAAAACCTGTTACCAAGTAAACAAATCATCGTCAGCTCTCAGAATGGTAGTCCTGCACCGGTAGAAGCCTGCACCGTTTTAGCGTTAGCATCTTGCCATGGCAGACTTTGATTCCTTAAGGGCTAGAAATTGCCTCCCGTTGTTTGGCTACTTCTATGTGCAGTGAAAACTACTCTAATGCTTTATAACCTAGTCATTGATTTAGTTCAGGGTAATCTAAGATTAGCCGCAGAGCTAACGCTAGTTAACGTGAGCTAACTAGTTATTTAAGCTCAGTAGCTCACAGAGAGATAAACAGCTGACAGCGGATAGTACAGGACGGTACAAATACAATAAAAAGGCGGGTGGGGGCTGTTGTGTAAACCTTGTACTCTTTAGGCTGTTGTGTAAACCTTGTACTCTTTAGTTCACATATAATAAGAGACGGATTATTTGCTTGCTCCACCAGTTGCTCCACAACAACACACACCAACTCTCGTCACAACGCTTTACGGTATTTTCACAGCACTGTCGCAACATTACCGTAAAACGTGAACACCGTTGTGACCCACTCGCTCCACTAGAGCGGTCTTGCCCTCTGCTGGCGCGTGTGTGCACTACACTCAAAACTCCGTTTCACTGTTATAGAAACTGAAGCGCATCTGTGATTTTGACGGTGACGGGACGGTATTGATTTTCAATACAGTCGGGATTTCTAAATACCCTGGTATACCGTCATACCGCCCAAGCCTAATTTTCTAGTCTTGTGTACTTTATGTACTGCAACGTTACATAGCTATTTCATCACAATAGTGTCAGTGATTAGCCTCGCCCTCTAGCTGTATCTATAGTGATCACCAGGGATCATCGTTGGAGAGCTGGTGTGTATGGGGCTGCGGCACTGCAGATATACCCTACTCTGTTTTGAAGCACAGTGTTTTCCCGTGTTTATGACATGGCTTTTGGAGAGTGATCTTCGCACGTGTTTTGCGAGTCCAGTCCACGGCATGTTGACAGAATTTGCTAAACACATTATCGCCGGTCATATACAAGTCATTAGGATACTGCGCTGCTCTGAATTTAGGGCTTAGTGTGGAATTTCTTCAGACGTTAACGTTAACAACCGAAGCAGCCAGACGCTTGGATATTTCTGTGTCGTGTGTAACACGCTGTAGCGTCCCCGGTCATGTTCGCGTTGCACCAAACGTTCCATCTCCTCCCGAACACGGAATTTCAGTCCAGATTAGGGCAAATTCTGCAATATTCCACATTTACAGTTGATTCCGTTTTTAATTGCTCAATTCCGAGATTCCGTCCGCGATTCCGTGAACGTGGATTTCATATGGCTCTACCCAATAGTATGCAACTGCAGAGCCAGCGGCGCTCTCAGGTCCGGTCTGGGGACCGTTCAGCAGCGCCACCCACCCAATGGCTGAATTGCCAATGGCTGAATTGGAGTATTGCACTGTTGTGCAGTAGTGCGGGCACAACTGTGAGCTCTGCGGCTCTGCAGTCGCATGCTTCTCAACTCGCTAATCCAGCAGTGGCACCAAGCTCCCACCCGCCATTCTCATCAGCAAACCACATAGTTGCGAGGGAATTATTTTCACAGGATAAAACGGTAATTACCCGATAAATATATATATATAATTAGTAAACTGTCTGGGGCATTTTGTGCCCCCTTAACTGATTTTCGAGGGCATTTTGTCCATTTTCAAGGGCATTAATGCCCCAAGCCCCCGTTAATTTCGAACCCTGCCCTGCATAGTCCGCTTAGAGAGGGGGGGTGGTGGGGTGGCTGTCTCTGCAGCGTGTATGCTTTCTACAATGCAGTTCGGCGATTTGCGAATCTGATTGGCCACTGACGTTTCTGGTCATGTGACAATAGCGTGACGAGCTGTGTCTTTGCCCGATCTTTTGGCGCTTTTTTGGTGGACAAACCACCGCACATGTGCACCGTGACTCATGACTGGAGTCTAGTTCTGCTAGCACACATAGCCTACTGTGTACAGACGGTTTCAAACTGTATTTTAAATTAGAAAGCAAACAAAATAAATGGACAAGAGAAAAATAAATCTCAATTTGGTCAGTATTGTCATTTGGACAAGCAAAGCCATTACTTTAAGTTGCAGGCAAGAAAGACAAGTCTGTCCACTGTCTCTGGTTTTAAAACTGCCCTGTTGCAGGTAAAAAAAAAAATCTATTAAAATATATCGCGATATTTATCGTTATATCGCCCAGCCCTAGGGTGGTGGGGTGGCTGGTCTTGCATAGTCTGCTTAGAGAGGAGGGGCCGGGTGTGGTGCGGGGTGGCTGTTAGGGGTGGACGGTATGGTCTAAAATTTATATCCCGGTATAATTTGAAGCATAGACTGTAACGGTATATATCACGGTATCAGTGTTTCCGTTAGAATAAATTTTTTTGCCTGATAGGCAGGCTATATAAAGAATGACATCCTCAAGGCATGTAGATTTATAATATTTTAACTTAAAACTAGGCTACTTTTGCGTATACAGTAGGGCTGGGCGATATGACGATATTATATAAATATCGGGTACAGTTCATTAACGATACACTTTTTTAACGTATCGTGGATATCGTGATGTTTTGCCCAAGAGGATTGTGTCGCGTCAATCTGGTCCACCCCGTTCAAACTTTTGAACAACGCCGCTCCCACACACACACTACTGCATCAAAGTTAGTACTTATGATTAACAAAGGCATTCGTTTTGTGGCATCAACATTATATAGTTACACGTTATATAGTTACACATCAGTGTATTTACCCAAACATAGCAACGTCCGATGACGACATAGATAGCAAGCGTTACTGTTCATATCTCAGAAGAATGATTGAATGAATGAACGTTGTTAACGATTGCAGAATGGGTACAATACAGTACAGCTCAATACAACAACAGTGGACTGACTGGAGGATGAAGACCAGAAAAAGACTTTCGGCTTTTTTACATAAGGGTCCTCCATTTTCAATTCATCAAAACATTTAGAGACATACAAATATACAGTAGTTTCATAAAAATGCTAAAATCCTATTGATTGATTGATTGATTTAAAACTTTATTAACATATTGCAGAATGGGTACAGTACAGCTCAATACATACAATTGTTAAGGGGATGCAGACCAGAGAAAGTCTTTCGTCTTGTTTACATCAGGGTCCCCCATTTTCAATTCATCATATTTCATATCTAAATCATATAATATCTCATTGCTAAATACCGGTATATGCAATATATAATCTAATAATCCAATAATCTAAATCTAATATATAATATAAAAATGCTAAATGCATGGGTATTTTATTTTGTCTTTAATGTTAGCTTGCAAACTCAAATACTGTCTTGGTAAGCCTCATAATGAATTGTTTGGGGAAAAAAAGAAAAACATCGTGATGCGTATCGTGTATCGCCGAAAGGTCAGAAAATATCGTGATATCATATTTAGGCCATATCGCCCAGCCCTAGTATACAGTCATTATATTCCAAATAAAATAAGTCCCGAGTCGAGACTCCGTGCTGCTCCCAACAATCCCAATAGTATGCAACTGCAGAGCCGCAGAGTAGGGGCGCTTTCAGGTCCGGTCACAGGCCCGCTCAACAGCGCCCCCCACCCAACGGCTGAATTGCTAATGGCTGAATTGGAGTATTGCACTGTCACTCTCACTCTCACTCTCTCTCACTCTCTCACTCTCTCTCTCACTCTCTCTCACTCCCTCTCCTCCCGCTCACTCACTCTTTCCTCCTCCTCCTGCTTGCTCGCTCACTCTCTCTCTCCTCCCACTCACTCTCTATAGAGATAGAGAGAGGAGAGAGTGAGCGAGCGAGCATGAGGAAAGAGAGTGAGCGAGCGGGAGGAGAGAGAGAGGGAGCGAGCGAGCAGGCGGAGGAGGAAAGAGAGTGAGCGAGCAAGAGGAGAGAGAGTGAGCGAGCGGGAGGAGGAAAGAGAGTGAGAGAGAGAGTGAGAGAGGGAGAGAGTGAGAGAGAGAGAGAGAGAACGAACCCTGGGCCGATAGGTGTTTATCACGTGACCCTGTGATTGGTGTTTATCACGTGACCCTGGGCGTTCAAGGTTCAACCCGCTCGTGGCCTGTGACACTATTTAACTCTTTCACTGCCACACTACAGAAGGTTACAGTCTCTAGTGTGATAGTAAAGGGTTAACCTTCTGTAGTGCTAGAGGCTGCCGTGGTGAATGGGGCGAGCTGGATTAGCGGCGGTTAGCTTTGGAAATCCACTTGACCCTCTGGCTGACCTCTCTCTCTCTCTCTCTCTCTCTCTCTCTCACTCTCTTTCCTCCTCCCGCTCGCTCACTCTCCTCTTGCTCGCTCACTCTCTCTCTCTCTCTCTCTCTCTCTGTCACACAAGGAACTTCCTCTCCGAGCGGCTCAGCGGGGAACGCTCGACCTCTCCGATGGATGCTGGGTCTTCTTGGGTCGATCATGGAGAACGTTTTTTGTTTTTATGTTACTTGTCCTTTCGGACAAGTTATGTTTTTGTACGTTTTTCTTATTGATTTTTGCTACCGGGCAGTCTGGTAGAGAGAGAGAGAGAGGAGGAATGGGAAGATAGGCAGAGGAAGACATTCGGCAAAGATCACCGGGTCCGGGAGTGGAACCCGGGTCAGCCGTGTTGCAACATAGTGCCGTATGCGGTGCGCCGCTCGGGCGCCCGGGTCAGCCGTGTTGCAACATAGTGCCGTATGCGGTGCGCCGCTCGGGCGCCCGGGTCAGCCGTGTTGCAACATAGTGCTGTATGCGGTGCGCCGCTCGGGCGCCCGGGTCAGCCGTGTTGCAACATAGTGCCGTATGCGGTGCGCCGCTCGGGCGCCCGGGTCAGCCGTGTTGCAACATAGTGCCGTATGCGGTGCGCCACTCGGGCGCCCGGGTCAGCCGTGTTGCAACATAGTGCTGTATGCGGTGCGCCACTCGGGCGCCCGGGTCAGCCGTGTTGCACCATAGTGCCGTATGCGGTGCGCCACTCGGGCGCCCGGGTCAGCCGTGTTGCAACATAGTGCCGTATGCGGTGCGCCGCTCGGGCGCCCGGGTCAGCCGTGTTGCAACATAGTGCCGTATGCGGTGCGCCACTCGGGCGCCCGGGTCAGCCGTGTTGCAACATAGTGCTGTATGCGGTGCGCCACTCGGGCGCCCGGGTCAGCCGTGTTGCAACATAGTGCCGTATGCGGTGCGCCACTCGGGCGCCCGGGTCAGCCGTGTTGCAACATAGTGCCGTATGCGGTGCGCCACTCGGGCGCCCGGGTCAGCCGTGTTGCACCATAGTGCCGTATGCGCTGCGCCACTCGGGCGCCCGGGTCAGCCGTGTTGCAACATAGTGCTGTATGCGGTGCGCCACTCGGGCGCCCGGGTCAGCCGTGTTGCAACATAGTGCCACTCGGGCGCCCGGAGAACGGGGTTTTATGGGAACATTAACTCTGCCCCAGATTCTCGGCCTCCAAGGCCTAACAAAAATAATAGTTGGTTTCAGGTTGGTTGTCAGTTTGGCCATGGGTAGGTAGGGAATTTATTTTATTTTATTTTTTATTTTTTTATTCTTTCCCACGGCGACTATGGATAGGGAATTTCTTTATTTAATTAACCCTTTCACTGCCACACGACAGAAGGTTAGCCCTTTACTATCACACAACCGACGGCGATGCTCCATCATTAGCATCATTAGCTCCGCGGATGCGGAGCTAATGATGCTAATGATGGAGCATCGCCGTCGGTTGTGTGATAGTAAAGGGCTAACCTTCTGTATTGTCACAGTGAAAGGGTTAACCGGCTGTCGTGTGGCAGTGAAAGGGTTAAAATGTTCACAACAACATGGATGCATGTACTCTGCCAGCATGTTTAATATCCATAATACTAAATGTTTGACTAAGATTTCTATGAAACTTTATTCAAAAAAAAAAAAAAAAAAAAAATTAATATATAATTTTTTTTTTAAACTCATAAAATATATTGGGTCGCACCTAAATCGGCAGGGTCGGTCGGCAACCTGAAACCAACCATTATTTTTGTTAGGCCTCAGTGGACTTGAAATCACTGCTGCTCTTATTGTAGAATGGCATTTTCTCTCTCTTCCTCCTCCCCCCCCCCGCCACCATGCACACAGTTCTCCTGCAACGCGTCAACGTGAAGTGTTGGACTAACTACATATGAGGGCTGCTCGATTATGTGAAGGAAGGGTGTGCTGCGTTTACAACATGAGACAAAGTGAGAGCGACACGGCCCGATAATCGCTCCCCTTTATCTCGACGATCTTGTTTTCATGACTGTGGGAAGACGGAATCCTAATTGAAATTGAAAACCCAAGCCCTACTAACGACAGATTGTCTTCTTCCTCTCTCTCTCTCTCTCTCTCTCTCTCTCTCTCTCTCTCTCTCTCTCTCTCTCTCTCTCTCTCTGGTCACTAAGGGGCATGAGGGGCTTGTCGGAGGCCCTCTCTGTAGTGAGCTGGAGCTGTTGACGGGGACATGGGCCTCTTCCTCAGAGCTTCCAGCACGCTCAACACGACAAGGCCTCTCCTGGGTGACCAGCTCCTCCACGGGACCCAGGCTTCAGCCTCTTCTCTGGCCCCCTGCAGCACAGCAACAACACCCGGTGAGCACACACACACAGCAACAACACCCGGTGAGCACACACACAGACCCATACAGATACTAGAGCTGTCCCTGAAGCCTGTTTTTGGGATTCGAACATTCGCCATGGTTTTTCGAACGGACGTTCGAACCATGGTTTTTAATCATGCAAAAAATTGCTCCTAAATAGTTTTTCTGGTTCAGTACTCCTTTAGTAGTTTTTTGATGCTCTGATCGTCCGCAACAGCATTTTTTTTTTAATACTACATACGTTGATAGTTGCGATCGAGAAATCATTGTTGGATCAAAGTAGGATTGATGTCATATAGTCCTTACCTTTACTAGGAGGTATCCCAAAAAGAATATTCCAATTGTCTGATCACGATTTCCAGTATTGATGTCCATCGGGTCCCTGACATGAACTGGCACAAAATATGCATGGAGTGTGCTGAATGCGTTTCAAAGTGCTCGGATGAACAATTCACTTGGCTTGGTCTAAATTCTCAGCCCGGACGCGTCTATTCTTTTACCAACGAACTTGCATTTTTCCTAGCAGGATTCGGCCGGTATTGCACTCTCAGGGTCTCAGAATGAGTTCCAATGGTAACACAGAGGTCCGTGAGACTGTATAGAATAAAAAAATAGAATAAAAGAAAAACCGATAAACAATTGAAATTTCGAAAACCCGACTATACTCGGGTTTTGGCGCTCAGCGGTTGGCGAGATAACCCGATAGTCGTGGTTGGCCGTGAATGAGTTAACGTTAGCCAGCTAAACGTGCATAGCTTAATTAACGTGCATAACATACCTGTAACGTTAAGTAACTTATGTCCCGCTGGGAAAGTTCAGCATCACTACATACACTTGGTTTAATCCAAACATCCATTCGAAAACTTTGTATTATGACATAAGACTGGGGAGTGTGAGTCACTCAACTTGCTCTTTTTTGCATGATTGATTAATTTCCTGATAATGTATGACTGAAACCTCATCTCGACTAGACTGTGTAGTTGTGTCTGTGTTCGCACGTGACTTTCGATGTATTGTAAACAACACAGTACTGTGATATTCTGATATATATCACATTCTGAAATATATTTTGAGTGTAAAATAAATGTAAAAAAAATTCCAACAAATTAAAAAATTCAAATAAATAAAAAAGCGGAGGTTCGAACCTATTAATTAAGATTTGAATGCCAACGTAACGAACGAACGTTCAAACATTTTGGCTCAGCCCTAACAGATATACACACCGAGTTATGCAGAGTGGTCGGATCTAAAAAAAAATATAAAAAAAAAACATCAGGTAGAGCAGTCTGGTTATCGGAAGGATTTGAGGATTTTCTTTTGAGGATTTCTATTTTTATTTAAAAAAAAAAAAAGTATGATTAAAATATGATGACAGACATTCGAAGCTTCATTTGAAAACTTCAATAGAAGCTTCGAATGGGGGAAAAACAGCCCTAGTGACGGGTCACTAGAGAAGGAGATGACCCCTGTGATGTGTAGCAGACGGCCCCCAGGAGGGCCACTAGAGGAGGAGATGACCCCTGTGATGTGTAGCAGACGGCCCCCAGGAGGGTCACTAGAGGAGGAGATGACCCCTGTGATGTGTAGGATACGGCCCCCAGGAGGGTCACTAGAGGAGGAGATGACCCCTGTGATGTGTAGCAGACGGCCCCCAGGAGGGCCACTAGAGGAGGAGATGACCCCTGTGATGTGTAGCAGACGGCCCCCAGGAGGGCCACTAGAGGAGGAGATGACCCCTGTGATGTGTAGCAGACGGCCCCCAGGAGGGTCACTAGAGGAGGAGATGACCCCTGTGATGTGTAGCAGACGGCCTCCAGGAGGGTCACTAGAGGAGGAGATGACCCCTGTGATGTGTAGCAGACGGCCTCCAGGAGGGTCACTAGAGGAGGAGATGACCCCTGTGATGTGTAGCAGACGGCCCCCAGGAGGGCCACTAGAGGAGGAGATGACCCCTGTGATGTGTAGCAGACGGCCCCCAGGAGGGTCACTAGAGGAGGAGATGACCCCTGTGATGTGTAGGATACGGCCCCCAGGAGGGTCACTAGAGGAGGAGATGACCCCTGTGATGTGTAGCAGACGGCCCCCAGGAGGGTCACTAGAGGAGGAGATGACCCCTGTGATGTGTAGCAGACGGCCCCCAGGAGGGTCACTAGAGGAGGAGATGACCCCTGTGATGTGTAGCAGACGGCCCCCAGGAGGGTCACTAGAGGAGGAGACGGCCCCCAGGAGGCTCCCTGGGCCCTGCTGCCGCGAGAGCCCCACATATGCGAGTGTCAGCGTCCTGGGCGAAGAGCCGGGCCTGGCAGCTCCACATGCCGCGTGCCATCTGGGCACCTGCTGACGTGGCATCATCAAGACGCCGGCGCCATCGCGCAGGGTGGGGGGGAGGGTGTCACACGTGCACATATCTCACCCTGTAACGTGTTAATGGAAGCTTCGTAGGTGCCTCCACTTCTCATTAGCATGGCGGAGCTCTCTCCGCTCCCCCAGGGCCCCGTGTTATCAGGCGGTTCGTTTTCATCGGTTCAAGTAGAGGGGCGGGGTTGGTGCGGTTCTGAGAGGCGTGGAGGTTAAGGGTTCAGAGTGTTGCATTATTACTCAGTTTAGTATAATATCGGGTGATTTGTCATTGAGGTAACTTCATTGATCTGTTTATGAAACGCTCAACAGAGCCTCTGGGCACCGCGAGCCGAGCGGACCATTGAGGGAGGGGAAAAGCAATCTCTTTTTCGATTTCCTCTCCTTTCTCGCTCACTCTCTCTCACTCTCACTCTCTTGTAGGTCTCCAGCTCTTGGTAGACGGCACTCCAAGTAGCCTTCTCTAATGAGGATGTCTGAAACTGTCACTGTAAAAGAGACCAGCGACACTATGAGAGGCCTGGAGACGGAGGAGAACTACGCCGTCGCCGCCGTCACAGACTATGATGCCGGCAGCGGCCTGGGGAAGGCGGCGGGCAGCGACGGCAGGGAGCAGCAGGCTGAGCCCCAGGCAGAGGCTCTGCAGCCCCAGACACAGCCCCAGCCTCCGCCTCCACCTCAGCCCCAGACACAGCTTCAGCCCCTGGTCCAGATCCAACCACAGCCTGACAGAGACATGTCCTGCTGCCAAGACAAGAACGAATCTCAGGTAAAAAAAAAAAAAAAAAAAACGCCCCCTCGTGGCCCGGGGTGGTACTGACCGTGGTCCCCCCCTTGCCCGTCAGCCCGTTATGCGTGAATACTTTCGGCAGCCAACATGCCCTTCCACGTTGCTCTGGTTGGCCGAGCGTGCGCATGCGCATGAGCCGCGACAAGCTCCTCAGCCTTCTCAGCCGCTTAACGCAATTTATACAAATGGAAGTATTGATTATGCCGTAACGAATCATTAAAAAAATATACCGTTAACTGGAATATGTTGTTTCTTTACACATATGTTGGATTATGTAATTGGTTTGTCATGACAAACCAATAAAAATCGCGAATTAACCGGTGGCTACAACAACACACAACTACATGCATCATTGTTTACAATGAACGGTGGGGCTGTTGTTGTAGCCACCGGTTAATTCGCGATTTTTTTTTATTTGTTTGTCATGAGAAACCAATTACATAATCCATGATCAAATAGTTCTGAATCAAGAAATAGTTTTTTTTTGTTTTGTTCTGTAACTGTTCTGTTTGTTGTAACTAATTGTCGGAAATTGGTTTTAAGCCATAAATATTGGATCAGATTTTTTTCTTTTTTTAATAAATCAAATCAAATGTATTTGTAAGGCCCGACAACACACGTTAATGTCCCCATGGGCCGTACACGTCTTCTTTAACACTTTAAGGACCAGCCACGAGTTAACTCGTGTTTCAATTCCACCCGTTGAGGACCAGAGCCACGAGTTAACTCATGGCAAGTTGTTATTGTTTTATTCCATATTAATAAACTGATCAAGATCCCGGATCGACTCTGCAGATTTACCCGCCAGATTTAAATCGGCGACATGCAATACCGCCATCGCTCCACTGCAGTATCATTGAGGCCGAATGGGGGAAACATTTTTTACTGTCTGGGGCGTTTCATATGAGCCTGGATCCCAGCCGAACATCCTCCATCTTTGATCACGTTACGGAACGCAGATTTCAGCCTGGAATAATGGGATTTATGATCAGCCAATGGACATATCGATCTACCAGATGCCGATAAATAATGACGAAATGCTGCCGGCGATCACATGGGCTGACGGTAGGATACTATTCACCCAAATTACAGCCGGATTGGACATTGTTGTAACACGCAAGCGATCGATCAGTGAATATGGCTACTTGAACTCACACTGTATTGCTAATCAATCATTTTCATCCATAGATGCTCTGTAATAGTCCGGATGCTAAGCAGTTTGTTTTATTTCATTCGTATATATACAACAGAAATGGCGTTTGATATAACGTGACTAGCCTTTAGCCTCATATCTAGCTTCCCAGAAAAAAGACGAGACAAACTGCGATAAAGCTTATATTCACGACGCTATAAAATGACAACCAACCGATGGATTTTTATTTTCTTTAAGCCATTATGAAGGCACGGTTTATGCACTCAAGTGACAATGAGAATGGACAGATAGCAATACTATAAAGTATATATATAGCTGTTAGAAAGTACATCGGTTTGTTGACAAACCCTGGTCGTCCAGAACCATATTACACTGCAAACCGTGGTTGCCAATGTGTTAAACAAGTCAAGAAGAAACATCACTAAGTCAAGAACAAAACACCATAAGGTCAATTTTTTTTTTATAAATTCAAAATAAATGAATGCAACACTCCCAGACATACCCCACGCAAAGGTAAGGAAAAACTCACTAAAACCTAGCAATAGAAAAAAATGCACCACAGGCAATGTGGAGGAGAGAAACCTTCGAAGGGCCATTCAAGGGGGGATCTCCCTTCTTATATGTCGGTGATAGTAGTGTTGCTATAAAACAGTTGGTAAGCATGCACCCATGTGTGTAGTGAAACACAGATGAGTGCATGCGATAGCAACTGAACATTTTGAAAGATTAAAGATGGAGCTGATAGCGGATCTATTTCAGGCACAGGGGCGGCGCAAAGAGGGTTGCGTCCTCCCGGTCTTGATCACGGGACGTTCAACATTCCGGTCATCACTCCGAGACAGGGAGACAGGGAGACAGGGGAGGCACGCAGAGTGTGTCGCATCCTCACCCAATAAAATGTAAAAGTGAATTGTATCCCTTTGAATGCCCTTTTAAAATGAAAGATTGTGCTTGGGAAAAGTACATGAAAATCCGTAAATTTTATTTCGCAATATTTGTGGGAACCGTGGTATGTGTCAAAAAATTTTTAAATCAGACCGATACCGACGAATAAATAAGAAATCACCGATATGAGAGTCGGGTTTGGGGGGGGGGGGGGGGGGGGCGGGGGTGCATGGTGTGTACCACGAGGGAACTGAAGGTATGTGCGAAAGATTTTTTTTAGGGGTCTGGCTTGCGGGGGGGGGGGGGGGGGGGGTCAGCGCTCTTGTAATGGCGGGCAGAGCAGTATAGCAGGAGAAATAATTGCTTTCCGATACAGCTCAGGCTGCGGGGCCCTGGGGAGGCTGCTGGCAAAGCACAACCAATCAATTGTCAGATAATTGAGTTATGAGAACCTGCAGAGGCGGGTCCCTCCTCAGAACCAACGCTTGGTTATTATATGCTGAAGGTTAAGGTTGTGGGGGGGAGGGGGGTTGTGCGCCGTCCAATCCCCCCCTTCTCCCTGACAGCCAGCGCGTGAATGGGCTCCTCCCCCGACGCCGTGACATTTCCCCCGCGCCCTCTTTTGCTTTTTCTCTTTTCAAGAGCCCTGATCCTCCGCCGTTCGGGTCGTTTTGTCCTTTCATTTCATCGCTCGAGTCGGCTCTCTGAGACGGGGCCTCTCTCTCTCTCTCTCCTTTCTTTAAAAGGAATCTTAGTCTCGTCAGTCCATGTGAGAGCACCGCCAGGGCCATTCATTCCTTCCTTCCCCCAGTGTGCACCATGAGGGCCATTCCTTCCTTCCTTCCCCCAGTGTGCACCATGAGGGCCATTCCTTCCTTCCCCCAGTGTGCACCATGAGGGCCATTCCTTCCTTCCTTCCCCCAGTGTGCACCATGAGGGCCATTCCTTCCTTCCCCCAGTGTGCACCATGAGGGCCATTCCTTCCTTCCTTCCCCCAGTGTGCACCATGAGGGCCATTCATTCCTTCCTTCCCCCAGTGTGCACCATGAGGGCCATTCATTCCTTCCTTCCCCCAGTGTGCACCGTGAGGGCCATTCCTTCCTTCCTTCCCCCAGTGTGCACCATGATGGCCATTCCTTCCTTCCTTCCCCCAGTGTGCACCGTGAGGGCCATTCCTTCCTTCCTTCCCCCAGTGTGCACCATGATGGCCATTCCTTCCTTCCTTCCCCCAGTGTGCACCATGAGGGCCATTCATTCCTTCCTTCCCCGTCTGCTCGATGACAGTCTGGCCAGACGGTGGAAAGCCAGATAATCTCTTGTCTCAAATCCCGGCTTAGCTGCCGACTTCTCTCCTGTGTCGGTCGGTGGGGGTCAGAACCGATGTCTTCTCTCCTGTGTCGGTCGGTGGGGGTCAGAACCGATGTCTTCTCTCCTGTGTCGGTCGGTGGGGGTCAGAACCGATGTCTTCTCTCCTGTGTCGGTCGGTGGGGGTCAGAACCGATGTCTTCTCTCCTGTGTCGGTCGGTGGGGGTCAGAACCGATGTCTTCTCTCCTGTGTCGGTCGGTGGGGGTCAGAACCGATGTCTTCTCTCCTGTGTCGGTCGGTGGGGGTCAGAACCGATGTCTTCTCTCCTTTGTCGGTCGGTGGGGGTCAGAACCAATGTCTTCGCCGCCATCTGTCTCCTCCACTCCACTTTGCAGCTTGTGTTCCTCGTTGTACACAACAAGGTTCCGTGTTCTTCCTCCCGAGTCTACGATTCTACGAGTAGCAATTATAAGGCCCTCTCTCTCTCTCCTTTCACTCTGTCTCTCTCTGTCCCCTCTCTTCTCTCACTCACTCTCTGCTTTCTCTCTCTGCTCTCTATTCTCTCTCTGCTCTCTATTCTCTCTGCTCACGCTGCTCTCTCTCTCTCTTTCTGTCGCTCTCTGTCCCCTCTCTCTTCTCTCACTCACTCTGCTTTCTCTCTCTCTACTCTCTATTCTCTTTCTGCTCTCTCTCTCCCTCCCTCCCTCCCTCTCTCCTATCTCATTCAGCGAATGATGTCAAGTCCCTAGACGATGTACCTGAACCAGACACTTTGAGGCTAAGAAATGATAGCTGCATGTATTAAAAACTCTGCAGGGTGTAAAAGGAACGACAGACTCGAGGCAGCTGCTACTGAGGTTTATATTGCTGCCGTCACTCTATGGAACGGTGTCGGCCGGAATGGGAAACGAAGACTGCGTTTATCTATAAGTGCACATGGAAAAACCAACCAATTTCAATATAGGCCAATGCTACAGGTTTTTGATATATTTCTGATTAAGGCTGAGACGATATGCCATTTGGAAGAATCGATAAATCGGGACAAAATTATCGATATATATATCGATATTTTTATTAGTATTAAAAGAATATAAATTATTATTATTTAACTAAAACATGCCACAATACCTAGTATTTTAGTATAGTATAAAGTATTTAAAAAAAAATTACACATGCAAAAAAATCGATAAGTGATGCCTCGATTTCATACAGTTATCGATAAGTGGTCTCAGCCTTACGATGGACCACTTTCAATATAGGCCAATGCTACGTTTTCTTTCATATCTTTCTTTTTTTCTTTTTTTTTTTTTGGTCTTTTTCCCCCTCCATTTTCCTCCGATTTTCTCCCATCCCAATGTTAGTCGTATGCCAATTCCCAGTCCCTTCCTGGTCGCTGCGCACTTACCCCCCACAGTCAGATCATCTGGGAGAGTGGAGGCTACCACGACCACGTGCTTCCTCCGACACACGTCCAGCCAATCACCGCTTCTTTTCACCTGGCAGCGCGGATTCTCATCGAGAGGGCGTAGCGTGTGGGAGGACCACACTATCCCCCTCAAGTCCTATCCGCGCTTAGCAGGCGCCCCGACCGAACTGTAGGAGTCGCTGTTTACAACGACCCGGACCCACCCCGCCAGCTTCTCCCACCCTCCAATACAGCCAATTGTATTGGTGCAGACGGCCAGCCAAGCTGGTGACAACCCCGGAGCTGTGAGCTCCGGGGTTGGTGACGAACGCAATCTCCGCTCGGCCACCTAACCGCCTCTTTCATATCTTTCTGATACGATGGACCACTTTCAATATAGACCAATGCTACGTTTTCTTTCATATCTTTCTGATACGACGGACCACTTTCAATATAGGCCAATGCTACGTTTTCTTTCATATCTTTCTGATACGACGGACCACTTTCAATATAGACCAATTCAAGTTTCAAGTTTCTTTAATAGTTGTCATACAGAAGTACAGAATACTTTTATACAAAATGCTTCTCACTGTTACGCTCCAGAGACTGTGCAAGACAAGATAAGTATGAAATCAAATAACATAGTATAGCATGTAAATTAGAAGTAAAAAATAAAATAAAATGAGGTCACAGTGTTCAGTATAGACATATGTACAATGTTCGATGCAGAATAGACGTAACTGAGTTACCATATAATATACAATACTGTGCAGTTTTCAATCAATGTCCTATCAAACATTCTGGTACAGTCATTACCAATTTGCAGCAGGAGCCTCTGAAGAGAATTCAGTGAATTCAGCTAATGATAAGGGAACTACACTCCTTCCCAGAATTCAATGTGATGTCAATGTTAATTTCAATGACTAATTCACACCATGAAACAAAGGCCCAGCAGGGAACAATTACAGCTGAATGGGGGTATAGTGTGACTGATCAATACAGGCAACACACACTTTGATTTGATGCCATGCATATACACACACTAGATAGACAGAGGTTTAGATATTTAGATAGATATATAATAGAGAGAGAGAGATAATAGAGAGAGAGAGAGAGAGAGAGAGATCATCACCGTGATGCGCGCTTGAATGAACTGCGAGATAACTCGTACACGCTCTCTGCCATACAGTAGTTGTGTTGTTTTAGCGCGACGTGGGTACATACACGGGCCAGGATGAAAAGCTTAAGCATGTTAGACTACTTTTAATTCATAAATTAACGTTCGGTCGGGTCCGCGTGTATTCTCGACAATGATAATAATAATGCAGGACTATTATTATCAACGACATACAGTGAGAAACACAACCCCCCCCCCCTCTCGCGCTGAAGAATATGCATATTCATAGGTGTTAATATCAGTGATTAACACCTATGCGCTGTTTGTGTGTGCGCGCGTGCATGTACGTGACGCGTTGTAGTTTCGGGGAATACAGGGATATTTAGAACTATACAATTTAGCAAGAATTAAACATATTTACAAGTCGTATTATGTTTAGCAAGTAAGGATACATATAGATTACACTATATGCACTCAAAATTGTCTTTGTTCTATTTTTACAGATTTTTGAAAAACGGGACTTCCTGAGCATTTGTGAGAGATTCTAATTCTTTTGTTCTCCGCCCACGGGAGCAATAAGCCCTGTTGACTCCTAAGGGTTAAGTGAGTGTGGGTGTGTGTGCTGTGTGCATTTGATGGTTGTTGCATAGTGTTTATTGTTCGTTTAGCAGCCTGATGGCCTGGGGATAGAAGCTTCTTCTGAGTCTTTCTGTGCTCTCCTTAAGACTCCGGTATCGCTTGCCTGACCGCAGCAGTTCAAAGAGGCAGTTGTTCGGGTGGCTCGAGTCCTTAATAATTCTCTTAGCCTTCCCCTTGCACCGCTTGTTGTAAATGTTCTGGAGGGTGGGAAACCCCCCTCCAATTGTGCGTTCGGCTGAACGTGTCACTCTTTGTAGTCTGCTACGGTCTTGTGCAGTGCTATTCCCAAACCAGGAGGTGATGTTGCCAGTCAGGATGCTCTCTATTGTACATGAGTAGAAGTTCCTAAGGATCTTCTGACTGACTTGGAACTTCCTTAGGCGCCTGAGGAAGTAGAGGCGTTGTCGTGCCTTCTTCACAACACTGTCCATGTGTGTGGTCCATGTCAAATCCTCGGATATGTGGGCTCGGAGGTACTTGAAACTGTTCACTCTCTCAACCGGTGCCCCGTCGATGCTGAGGGGGCTGTAGTCCTTGACCCCCGACCTCCTGAAGTCCACAATCATCTCTTTTGCTACGTTTTCTTTCATATCTTTCTGATACGACGGACCACTTTCAATATAGACCAATGCTACGTTTTCTTTCATATCCTTCTGATACGACGGACCACTTTCAATATAGACCAATGCTACGTTTTTTCCCTTGTCTGAGTGGATTTTGTAGACGAGAATGAAACAGTTTTGAGAGCAAACTCACGTTTCATTTATTTTTTTAATGTAATTTCACTCTGTCTCTCAGTCATTGATTGGTCAAGGCGTCCAAGCCTTACACATGCATACAATGCTGAAGCAGCAGCTTTTCCTTCATCTGATCCATTGTTTTGTGTCGTTGCCCACTGTACAGCGCCAAACGCCCGGACAGTCAGGAAAACGGGCCAAGGTACAGTGGCAAAAAGGCATGTCTGTAATGGAGTGTTTGCTTGGTTGGACTCATCTTAAATTTAATCAGATGCTGCATTGATTTGGTGTGTTTTTTTTATTTTATTTCATAAATTTTGTTTGGCTTGCATTTTTATTAATCTTTATAAAAAAAATGTTAAACTTTTTTTAGGATGTTATTCTTTTGGTAGTTTTCAAGCATGTGGATTTCAAATATCCTAATGCATCTTTAATCAGAATTGATAGCGATTTAACTATTTCACCCTGATGGTAAATATAAGTGCATGATGAACTCGGAGGAAAAACAATAATAGGTCTCTCCACTCTGCATCATTTGTGCTTGCGTTGCACGGGAATTTGAATTCCTTCTTTATTTATTTTTCTTCTCCTTTTTAACAAATTGTTGGTTCTGATTTATATAACTCCCTTCGTAGCACTTTTGGTTTGTGGTGTTGAAACTCTTCTCTTACCTACACCATTCTTGTCTTCTTAACCCCCTACCGCTCTCCCCCCAGTCTAACTCAAAGTTAAAGTTAGTTCGGAGCCTGGCTGTTTGCGAGGAGTCCTCTCCTCCCCCTATTCCCACTGATCAGCCTCAAGAACAACAGGTAACCCCCCCACAACACCTGCCTTTCAACACACAACCCACCCAGTCAAGCTGGGGTCCCACCCCTCATTTCATTACATTTTCATGTACCTGAAAATCACATCATAGCCTAATGCTGAAGCAGCCAAGAAAAGGTGCATAGGAAATTTCTGATTGCTGATCCAACTTTCTTCTTTACCTTTTTCTTTCTTGCCTTCTTTCTCTCTCCCTCTTTCTTTCTCCTTTCTCCTTTCTCTCTCGCTTTAAAAAAAGATTTTTTTTTTAACCATTGAAAGCGGCAGAAGTTCATTAACACTGACTGCCGGGGGTTGTGCCCATCTTATACCACTCTGCCAGCTCTGTAAGCCTATGGAGATGTTTACCTTCTTTGCAGGGCTATAACTTTTTAAATTGCATTGCTATATTGACATTACTATGGCCCATTCAACATCGGTTATCTATCGTTCAGGATGTGGGAACGTTATACTTTTTCATTCATACATTGTTGTGTTAATACCTTCGAGAATATAAGTATGTTTTTAATCTTTTCTGCTGTAATTCCAAAAACGCTAGTTATAGGCCCAAACGCATATGATAGATTATCGATTGGCGTTTCTTTCCCATACACGCTATATTTAAAAATTCAAATGTATATGATCGGTATACATTATGCTTCATCATGCGTGGAGGAAAGGGGGGGGTTGTTTATAATTATATTATGAAATTATAATCATCAGTAACGGCTTTGTGTAGTATGGGTGGATATATTGATCAGACTGTTTGCAAACAAGGAAATGCACAATCGGGTTGAAAATAACGTTAGTGTCCCCTTATTGTGCGCCAATGATACTGGAGGACAAAGACCCCAATTATTCAACGCTGATCACCTAGATCCATTTCTGGTTTGTATGGCGCAATAAACGCCGAAATCATATTGATTATTGTGTTATGGCAGCGATCCATATGTACTATAGTGTCTGTCAGGAGTCCCGTAGCGAGATGTGACTGCCGGAGGAATTTCCTGACACTTCCGGTTTTTGCGAGAGTGTAACTCGCCCGACCATCCACCAGGCGGCGGTATTGAGCCGTTGCAGTCACATCTAGGGTCCCGCTGGAGTCCGGAGGTTGGCTGGATGAATTATGAATGCCATGGCGAAAAAATTAAATATTGATCTAAAAAAATGCTGTACAGCGATGTTGGCGGTCAACGCATGGTGGGCAATAACGCTGAAAAGCGATTTTGGCGACCAATGTGTTAATGCTTAACGGGTTAAGTACAGTTACTTCTGTATAATGTCCATAGCGCCGCCATTCTTCACCAGATTGAGACGCCGTTTTTGGTAGACATTCACAGAAAGGTAAACAAACAATATACCTTGTATTTTATGGCAATAACGTTCGACCCGTGAGATATAATCACGAAAATAACGTGAATATTTTTTGCATATAATATTTTCAGCAGCTTTGACAGCGGTTGGTGTGAGCCGAGTAGTGTAGTTTTATGAGATTTCGACGTCCATCGAAAGCCCTGGGTCTCGTCTTTCTTAGGACTACAACGATTTCATGAAAATCATCCGTTTTCCGATGCAATGCGCCGAGATCTTTATAAACTCATATTTCGCTAATAACACTTAAAATCATTGGTAAACAAACGTAGTGTTGAAAATATACAGAAACGCAACATTAATTAATACAGACTATTCATGTATTTATGACGTGAAATACACAGTGGCCCGATATCGGGCCGATCGGGCTTAAATTATTAATTTATTTATTTTTATATATTTTGTTTCATTTAAGAAGCAAATGCTGGAAAGTAAATGCAGCGGTCAAATCTACTGGACGATGACAAGCTTGTATAGAACACTTTTTTCTTTTCGAAAGCAGGGCCTCCTAACGACGCCCAGATAACTTGATTTCATAGGAAAACGGCGTGGCACTCATCAGATGTAATGAAACCAGGGGGGGGGGGGGTGGAACATTGAAAAATAATGACTATAAGCCTGCTAAAAGTGTAAAGCCAGGACTGCCTCAGGCACATTTAGTCCGCTGAACAAGTGAATGGGATTTAATTTCTCGATTTTTCTTTATTAAATTTTTTTATAAAAAGAAAAAGCTGTATCCCCACTCTCTATTCACCAGCCCTTTGAGACGTCAACCCCCCCCTCCCTCAAAGCAACCCCCTCCCAGCCACCATTCTCCCGATGTAAACATTAGCCTGCAGCTTTCCTCCCCTCTCTGCTCCGAGTCCGCTGGCGTCACGGCGTGTGCTTGTTCTACTTTGCTCTACTTTTGTATCGACTCTGAAAAGGGAAATAGTGGAGGATTTTTTTCTTATTATTTTTCCCCCTCCATCCAAATTAATTCTCAATCAAAGAAAGAGAGGGTGGGGGGGGGGGGGGGGGGGGGGGGGGGGGTGGGTGGAGAGAAATCTGCTCCGGGTCCCAGGCGCTCTGGAGGGTCTGAATTGTTCGTACCAGAGGGTGGGACGAAAGGCTTTAAACCGATGAGACCTCGTATATGGGCTTTCTCCCATGCCGCCCTGCTGACAGAATGTGTTTAGCCCCGAAGGCCAGTACTTAAAAACAGGGTTCACGGAAGTTGGGGACGGCCCTTAGTAGCGACGAGTGACACAGGCTCAGTAGTCGAGCGTCTGCTCTTAAGTTGCTTCCAAGAAAATAAGTAGTTGCGGTTGCAGTTCCTTTCCCTCCCCAGGTGGTTCAGTTGTGGTGGAGCTGTCCGTTTATCGTCCAATTTTTACAGTTTTGCTTTCTCCAACCCTGTGTCCACCAGAACCAGCCCGCTCTCTCTCTCTGGGGTGTTAACAAGGCCTCGTGTCTGTCTTAGAGAAATATACTTCTAGGTGATCATAGATCAGATGGGTGCTATAGTACTCTTGTTCAGATTCAGATTCCTTTTATTGTCACATCATTCGGTACCTTTTACAGTAAAATATTTGTAGAAATTCACTTTGTTGTGGTTCCTCGACCGTAGCAGCATCCAATATAATTAGGGAAGTCCGATATTGGCATTAAAATGTAATGTCGGAAATGATCGGTATCTGTTTAAGATTTTTTTTACATTTATTTAACCTTTATTTACCCAGGCAAGCAAGTAAGAACAAATTCTTATTTTATTTATTGTCAAAAGTATGCATAATGTTGTGTTAATTAAGAGATATGTAATGTTAATATATCTGTATCGGTATCGGTTGGTATCGGAAATTAAGAGTTGGACAATATCGGATATTGGTAAAAAAGCCAATATCGAACATCCCTAGATATAATATAAAAGAAAATAGCATAGGATAAAATAACAGCACAATGACTATATAGCCCAGTGAGCATGCTTGCATTTATAGTGTCATCCCTTCCATTAACTCGTACCATTGGGAACCTCCAAGAGGAGAGTTTGGTCATTGAAAGCCGCTGACATGAACTAAAATCAGGTGATCGTTTTCATTACAATGGACCGCACCCTTCCTTCTCCCCACATAGGATGAACTCCAGGTCCAGCTCACGCAGTCTTTCGACAAAGAGGAGCCGCCTCCCGTCAAGAATGAGGAAGACCAAGACAAAAGTGCTGAGAAGCTGGAGAAGACGGACAAAATGCCAAGGAGGATGCTATCGAGAGGTAGACGTGTGTGTAATGTATGTTGATGGAAAGTTTAATTTCATTTCAAACCTTTTATTTAAACTCGAAAGGCAACTGAGGTTTCCATAATTTACAGTCACCCTCTTCACAACTGAAACAGGCTAGGTCTCAAAAAACACTTGTCGATAAGGTTGCTGGAACCGTTTCTTCCTCTGCCGAAGGAGGATTGGTTAAAGGCCTGTTGGGTGAATGGCAGCGGTGACCTCAGTTTAGGTTGGTGACAGCTTTGATGAGTTATTATTGCTGGAACTGTCTCTTGGTCCAGCATGGTTTCGATAAGGTTGCGGTCCCTATTGTGATGGTTTCAGCTGTCCCCACTGTGAACTGTGCCATAAAGCAGTGGGGCCGGCGGGCATGCATAGGCATCGAGATGGAGGAGTCCACCTTGAGAAACAACAAAGGGATAGATAGATATAGGTGGGAGAGAGAGAGAGAGATGTTGTGTCCTCTGTATTTTCTCACTACCAGCCATTTTTTCCCCTTTGTTCTCCTATCTGCTTCCATTTTAAATTTTTTTGCCTGTTCTTAAAAAATATTCACATTCACACCGATGGCAAATGCAACCTTTTATTTTATTTTTTTATTATAATTTATTTTTCTCTCCAGCTTGTCTCTCCTCTTCAAATTTTTCAATATCCGACATTTTGACTTGTTTCTTCCCTCTTGTTTAACAATATTTTTTCATTTAGTCTTTCTTTAAGTTGGTTTAATATTTTCAAAGAGAATGGTCGGGGGGGAGAAATCATACTCTTTAACCCAATAATTTACACTGTCAGAACCACAGTTCTCCCTCACATAGCTTACCTTTTCACTTTCCTCCCGCGTAGCGGAAAGCGTGCTTTCACCCGTTCCCATGGTAGATTAGGGTTATACCCGAGTACATTTTTAGAATTTTGGTTTCTGACTCTAACGCCACCTCACTCGACCAAATCCGTGCCTCGGTTCTCGAGTTACATGACTATGTCAGGCAAGCGTCTTTTTACGCGGCACGCTTCAGATGACCACCCCGGACTCCCGACGCTCCAGAACTGCCAATCATCCGCTGATGGCAAAAATTATTGGTCAGCATTGTAGTCAATGAGTGTAGCTTTCCAACGATACCCCACGTGGAGGGGGTGCAAATACAGGAAATAGGTGAAAGTTGACGAGCGAAAACGAGAAGGAATCACACGGCCAGATGAACAGCCGTGGATGAGGAAATGGATTTTCAAGAGCTTTTTTTTTGTCTCTCTCAAAGAGCCATTTCTGAATGGATTTTTATCAAATTTGGACCTGTACTACATAAGACTTCAGGCTATGGATCCGTGGTGTTTTCCAGCTTATACCTATTTTTATATTTATATATATATATATATATATATATATATATTAAGGCTGTCAAAGTTAACGCGGTATTAACGCGTTATCGCCCGATTCTATTAACGGTAGGGATGTCCCGATCACGTTTTTTTGCTCCCGATCCAATCCCGATCATGTGATTTTGAGTATCTACCGATACCGATATTTCCTGATCCGATAAAAAAAAATGTAATATCTTTTTTTTTTCTTTTTTTTTTCAACAAACATGACCATGTTCACGTCTTAAACTCATACTGAGGCCTTAGTTTTGGTTTTAAATTGCATATCATCATTCATTTATTTATTGTCACACAGAGCAGAAGAATTTGGCCAAAACAAACCAATAGTATCCAGCTGCAGAACGGCAGACCAGCCACACTCTAAGAAGGCCTCAGTATGAGTTTAAGACGCGTGTGTGATTACTCAGCCCTTGTGTGGGTGAATATAACAAGTTCCTAACGTTTTCTTTCCCCTATTATTTCATGCACACTTTATTCATTGTTTTAAATTATTATTTTCTTAAGTTATTTTGTGCATCACTCTGTTTTGAATTTGATGCTAATGTGCAATGCATGAGGGTCATCCTTTTGTGTTAAATGGCTGCATAAAGCAAGCATTCGTTGACTCGCATGTTGATAAGAGTATTAAAACTTGGAACTTGAAAAAGATCCGTTTTAACCCTTTCTCTGCCACGCTTATGTACATCCTTATACCATCCTCTGCCAGCTCTATTTGTCTATGGAGAAGTTTGCAGGGCTATAACTTTTTAAATTGTATTGCTAAATTGACATTACTATGGCCCATTCAACGTCAATTATCTATCGTTTAGGATGTAGCAACGTTCTACTTTTTCATTCATACTAAAATACGGTCTAAAGTATAAATATGTTTTTATTGTTTTCTGCAGCATTCTGCAGAACGTGATTTATAGCCCTAAATGCATTATATTGATGATCAAATACAGTTTGATAGCGATCGGCGCCAGATAAAAAAATTCAAATAGACGTGCTTCTGGAAGTTACTACTTATCATCTGATGTTGACCGGATGGGGGGTGGGGGGGGGGGGGCGTTTATCATCAGAACAGTTTGTATCGAACACGGTAAAAATAAACGCTGAAACTTACCCCAGTCTCCTCGGGCCGTTGGGCGATGAGCGTGGAGCAAAAAGATTGCTATTATGGGATGTTGAAATATGCGATCCATCTCCAGGTTGTATAATAGTATATACGTCCAAATCATGTTGTTTATCGAGTTATTGGTAACGGATCGCTATCCATTGTGTCGAGCTCGAGTCCCGGGAGCTATAGCGAGTGGTCGGACCGAATTTGGATGAGCACCAGTTTCCGTTTCCGGTTTGCTGTTTGGGCGATCCGCCGATCCGCCACCAGATGGCGCTATTGAACCGTTGGAGAGTTGAGAGGGGATCAACAGTAGATCTCAAGTCTCCGCAGGAGAAATATGATTGCCATCACAGATTTTTTAAATATTGATCTCAATGACGTGTTACGGCGTCATTGGCAGATTAATCATGGCGGGGAATGACGTGTTACGGCGTCCTTGGCGATTTAAAGGGTTAAGGTTAAAAAAAAAAATGCGATTAATTTGTGATGGACAATCATGCGATTAATCGAGTTAAATATTTTAATCGATTGACAGCACTAATATTATTTTATATTTTTATATAATTTCAACTCAAGTTCAGACCTCTGTTACTCTATTTCATTAGCACAAAGTGATTTTCCTTTTTAGCATTACTAACTTCAGAATGTTGTCTTTCAAAAGAGACCAGGCTCATGCATGTGCTATAAGTATAAAGATAACCTTTGCAAAAAAAAGTATGCAGTCCTCAAGTTCAAGTAAAAAGAAAATGGCCACTTTTCTGCCGGCCTGTTAAGAGGTTAATGGAAAACAGTTCTGTACGAGCAGGGCAGCTCCATATTCCCTTTGAATTTTTCAAAAGTCCAGTTCAATCTTACTCTAGAACAAATCACAAACAAGCAAGGCAGCTGTCTCTTCCTTTAAGCCTTTCTGAACAGGTCAGGTCGTATATGAACAACTGAAACGGGTCAATATTTCCTGACTCGCTGTCTAAACGTCCCGCCTAGGCCTGCCGCGATGAGCAATAAATCGATTAATTGCTGCGATAATTAAAATGAATGCAATGATTTTGACGGGCGCGATTAATTGCTATTTGCGCGTTTGTTTTAATGAGGCGGAACCAGTGCCCCTTGTCAGTCACTGTCCGTGTTGGGAGGCGGGCCGCTGACGTTACTAGAGTACAGCACGGGAGCTCCGTGGGGCAACGCCATAGCTTAACTACATTTCTCAATAGTGTTGCTCCTTTTAACCAAGTAGCATTATTTGTAGTGTAACGTTAGCTATTTTTAGACCCAAGTAGTTACTCGCTACTGCTCGGAAAAAGCTGGACTGCTAAATAAAGATGAAAGATAGAGCTTTGATTCTCATTCCATGCTAACAACATTAGCTAAATAGCTAACAAACGAAATACAACATATAGCATAGCTACAAGTACAACACAGAATAACGTTAATACAATTACATGCATCATTGTTTACAATGAACGGGTGGGGCTAGTCAAAGGACTGGACACGGGGACAAGTTAAACATGAATTAATTTATTATAACACTCCGGTAGTTTCGAGTCGTGCTGCAGTGCTTACGCACCACAGCTATTCTATTATATACTGCTTTGACGCTTCCTCCTCATCGTTGATTGCCTGTAGTAGCTGCATCTAACGTTAGTAGCTAACGTTAAAACTAACCTAAAGTTAGTTGTTCACCAACAATTTGTTTTATCATTAGCTCAAAAACAGAACCGGACTTGTCGGCTCATAGGTTCTGCTTAGGATAATCACAACAATACTTCCGGTACGGTCGGTGGGCTTCAAAATAAAAGTCTAAAACACCGGAAAAGACGGAGCGGTGGGCTTCAAAATAAAAGTTTTGGGAAATAAATTTCTCAAAAAAAAATCTCTAACCGGTCGCAATAATATTGCTTATCGCGATATTTTCGGGGGCAATTAATCGCCCAGCAAAATGTGTTATCGTGGCAGGCCTAGTCCCGCCTATGGGAAAAACAACAAACGGGTCATACAGACTAAATGGACCAGTTCTGAATGGACCCTTATAGAACAGAGCAGTGCCTTAAAAAACGTTGAATTTCTAAAAGTCCAGTCCCCCCTTACTTCGGGACTGTTGTTTGGGGTACCCCTTAACACTTTAAGTGCCGAAAACGTGTTTAGGCGTCTTTCCTAGCCATGCTAAAGTTGCCGAGGACGCCCTAACTCGTCTTTAACACTTTGGGTGCCGGCCAAAAATCCGGAAAATGACTGTGGGTTGCCAGGATTCCTGGGCGATTCTAGCATATCTCATGATCTTAGCGGAGCTATTTCTATATTTTATATTATAACTATGGGGAAATGGTTGGGCTCATTTGAAGACGACAAGTTGATGTACACAATGCAAAAAACCGTTTGTTTCTGCATGTCTTCGTTCGTTCACAATTACAAGTTAAAAAACGTCAACAAAAGATAAAAGTACAGGTAAATTCTTTAGAACAGGAGTTACAGGCACTTTTATGAACGGTGTGCCGGCGGGGTGATAATAGGTACTGAACGTGTTATAAAGCAATTTAGACTGGGATGGATGGATGGATGGTTTGATTGATTGATTGTTTGACAGATTGTTTTATTGGTTTGATTGATAGAATGTTTTATTGTTTTGTTGATCGTTTGATTCATAGATTGATTTGTTTGATTGATTGATTAATTTGTTGGTCGTTTGATAGAATGTTTGATTGTTTTGTTGGTCGTTTGATTCATAGATTGATTTGTTTGATTGATTGATTGATTTGTTGGTCGTTTGATTGATAGAATGTTTGATTGTTTTGTTGGTCGTTTGCTTGATAGAATGTTTGATTGTTTTGTTGATCGTTTGATTCATAGATTGATTTGTTTGATTGATTGATTACTTTGTTGGTCGTTTGATTGATAGAATTTTTGATTGTTTTGTTGGTCGTTTGATTCATAGATTGATTTGTTTGATTGATTGATTAATTTGTTGGTCGTTTGAGTGATGGAATGTTTGATTGTTTTGTTGGTCGTTTGATTCATTGATTGATTGATTGGTTTGATTGATTGGTTTGATTGATTGATTGTTTTGTTGGTCGTTTGCTTGATAGAATGTTTGATTGTTTTGTTGATCGTTTGATTCATAGATTGATTCGTTTGATTGATTGATTAATTTGTTGGTCGTTTGATAGAATGTTTGATTGTTTTGTTGGTCGTTTGATTCATAGATTGATTTGTTTGATTGATTGATTGATTTGTTGGTCGTTTGATAGAATGTTTGATTGTTTTGTTGGTCGTTTGATTCATAGATTGTTTGATTGATTGATTGGTTTGATTGATTGATTGTTTTGTTGGTCGTTTGCTTGATAGAATGTTTGATTGTTTTGTTCGTTTGATTCATAGATTGATTTGTTTGATTGATTGATTGATTTGTTGGTCGTTTGATTGATAGAATGTTTGATTGTTTTGTTGGTCGTTTGATTCATAGATTGTTTGATTGATTGATTGATTGGTTTGATGGTCGTTTGATTGATAGAATGTTTGATTGTTTTGTTGGTTGTTTGATTCATAGATTGTTTGATTGATTGATTGATTGGTTTGATTGATTCATTGTTTTGTTGGTCGTTTGCTTGATAGAATGTTTGATTGTTTTGGTCGTTTGATTCATAGATTGATTTGTTTGATTGATTTGTTGGTCGTTTGATAGAATGTTTGATTGTTTTGTTGGTCGTTTGATTCATAGATTGTTTGATTGATTGATTGGTTTGATTGTTTTGTTGGTCGTTTGCTTGATAGAATGTTTGATTGTTTTGTTGATCGTTTGATTCATAGATTGATTTGTTTGATTGATTGATTGATTTGTTGGTCGTTTGATTGATAGAATGTTTGATTGTTTTATTGATTGTTTGATTCATAGATTGTTTGATTGATTGATTGACAGTCCGACTGACTGATAAACTTGAAATGCAGTAATACTATTATATCGATCAGGTGGGAATATATTGTATTGATCAGGTTAGTAGATATTGTACCGATCAGGTATTATAGATCATGTGCATGCAATAAACTAAACAAAAAAACATTTTGACTGTTTCTCATTCATGTACTGTGCATAATCTGCTCCTGTGTTGTAGACACTGTGTTGCTCTGTACCTACCTGTTTTCCAATTTATTCGTCCATACATGATAAACACATTCATAAAGTAATAATATCTTGTATTGATAATATATCAATTAGTTTCACCTGGAAATACTACTACCTCATCAACCACCATGCCTGGCGCTAATGAACAAGTAAGTTATAACTACTGGTGTAGGTCCAGAAAACATTATTATAAAATACAGAATACTTTACAATGCAGAACACTTGAAACTTTGATGCCACGAACATTTTTATTGTAAAATATGTTCAATAAACTGGGTGACAAGTCATCAGTACCAACCATTGTTGCTGTGCATTATATGCTGGTAACATTCACAGTATAAAATTATGGTAATTTACCAAGACAATACCTTATAAAAAGTGAACACTGGCTGATGATAACCAACCATTGTTTCAGTGCATTTAGGAGTTTAATGATATAATAATGATGGATTATTTAGAAGTAATCTGTACTTCTGTGTGCCGGATTATTTAGAAGTAGTCTGTACTTCTGTATGACAACTAATAAAGAAACTATTTAGAGAAATCCCTCTTTGTGTGGTACAGAGTGAAGCATTTGTCACGATGCAGGGGGACTTTGCACGATGTGCAAAAATATCTGGTCTCACTCCTGATGCCACGCCTACTGCAGACACGACATTTCCTACACGGTAGCTTTTTCTTGGGGGTGACTTTGTATGCAACCATTACATGCTTCACAAAGCCACCCACTAATCTGCTCTGCGGGTCCCCCAGTGGGGCCCTAGGGTCGACACGCCCCACCTGCTCAGCCCCTGCCTCCTCCTCATCCCCACCCCCTGCCTCCTCCCCTGCCTCCTCCCCTGCCTCCGCCTCCATCTCCGCTGTCACCCCAGGAATCTTCTTCTCCTTACCGTCTGTGTAGGTCCGCGCCACAGCCCTGGTGAACCGGAAGAGGTTGTAGTAATGCCCTTGTGGGTGCTTTTTTTTGTACAAGACAAAAGCATTGAAGATACATATTTGGATCAGATACATCACAAACTTTTTGGTCCACTTTCCAGTCTTACGTGTAACCGGATAGTACGATATATTTTGATCCAGCTGATCGACGCCGTTCATGAATTTATTGTACTCCATGATTGATGATGACTTGAGCATCTCCACCCTCAGCGCTTTGCCCTTCTGCTTCTGCCACACCATCGCCTTTTCCATGGTGTCCTCGTGGAAGCTGCTGATGGTCTTCACGATTCTCTTATCGCGCCATGCCACGATCAGGACCTCCTTGTTGTTGACCGCAATGCGCTCCCCTACACCGATGTCACGTTTGGTCACGTTCTTGATGATGGCTGGCTCGCCCCGGTGCTTCCTGAGGGTACCACAGACGTCGGTCCTCAACTGTCGGAGCCTGGCGGACATACGTACCGAGTTGTAGAAGTTGTCCATAAAGAGCGTATAGCCGGCCCCAGACAGACGTCCAAGCAGACCGACGACCGTGTCCCCCAGGAGCGAGCCTTCCCGACAATATGGCTTAAATGAAAAGCAATATCCTGTGCGAGATTCGCACAGGAAGTAAGACTTGATACCATAGCGGGTGGGCTTGTTTGGGTTGTAGACCCGGAAGGTCAGGCGGCCTCGCCATGCCATCACCCCCTCGTCAATGGCGAGCTCGCGTTCAGGCTGGTACAGCTCCTTGCACCTCGCGTTTACATGGTCAACAACACTGCGTACTTTGCACAATTTGTCTCTAACTTCCAGGGAAGTATTGTCCGCAAAGTGGAGGAATCGCCAGATCAATTGAAACCTGTTGCGTGGCATGGTCTCAGAGTAGTACGGTGTGTACATCATGTCGTCAGTGGTCCACGCGAGGCTTCCGCAGGACACTGCTAAGGAAATTGAGTCCGAGGAACTTCTTCAGCTCCTTCAATGTGAGGGGCTTCCAAAGCAGTGCCCTGCTACTGGTTAGCGTGGGGTCCAGCCGGGCAATGGACTGCTCAGCGTAGAGGTTGGACTGGGCAACAATGGAGTTCAGAAAAGCATCTGTCAGGAACAGATCCATCCATTTCGCAGGCCGGTAAGATTTGAGTGCCTTGGTGTCCTGGAGCAACCCCGGTTGGGCTGTGAAGGGGATCCTTTGAGGCACCCAGCCCTCACGAGACCAGGCATTCTCCTCTTCCTGGCGGATCGCAGCCCTGCTCTTCGCTCCTCCGCGTCGCACGCCACGACCTGTCAATTATACAAATATACTATAACACCCCTACTGTAGACATTCATATGCCACGTAGTTACAAACTGTGTGTGAGTGAATGAGTGAGTGTGTGTGGGGTTCAGATGTCAGAGCTGGACGTGGTGTGGGGGTCAGAGGTCAGAGCTGGAAGTGGTGTGCAGAGTGAGGCCAACTTACCGCTCTTAGATGTGCGTTTCCGCCCTGCAACGGGTTCCGGCATGTCCAGACTAGCATCCAGTTCTAGAATCACATGATGTAATACATTACACTAGGGCAACGTATTGTCATTGTATTTACCACCATCACCACCAGGCCAGGCCCTGCAGCAGCCAGTCACCACCAGGCCCAGGCCCTGCAGCAGCCAGTCACCACCAGGCCCAGGCCCTGCAGCAGCCAGTCACCACCAGGCCCAGGCTCTAGCAGCAGCCAGTCACCACCAGGCCCAGGCTCTAGCAGCAGCCAGCTACCACCAGGCCCAGGCTCTAGCAGCAGCCAGTCACCACCATGTACAATTACCTGCAGGAGTAGAATGTGATCCTATGTCATTGCCAGTCTCAGCGTCACTATCTGCAGGGTCTGCGCCAGAATCTGAATTGGATTAAATTCATTCAGTAAGTAAGTCTCATAAAACACAATGGTAATACATTTACACATACATAAATGTAGTTAGTACATACCCAAGCATGTTGGTGTATTGGCCCCAGATTCGGTGTCTGAGCCTGTATGAACACAAAATAAATATGCGGCCATTGTACATCAAAGCATGTACATGTGTGTGTGTTGTAATCAATGGAATTTTACATATGCTACACAACCATGCATTTAAATATAGGCCTCACCATGTGCCCATGCCATTGTGTGTGTGTATGTGTGTGCTGTAATCAATGGAATTTGCATATAGAGGCCTCACCATGTACTGCGAAGTTCAAAGGTGTTGGAGAGGATTCATGCCTTTTGATCTTGTGTGTGTGTGTACACACACTGCACACACACACACATACACACACATCAAAGGGCATGGGCACATGGTGAGGCCTGCATCTACACACACACACATCCATACAACCTAACGTGTAGCAGCACATGGTCATCAACTATATCGATTTGAACATAAAACAATATTCACATTGCAACATGACATACCACGTCGACCACCACCACGTCGTCCCATGTCTGACTCGTGTGATATGCAGGCCTCGCCATAGTTCAAATGTGTTTGAGAGGGTTCATGCCTTTGATGTGGTGTGTGTGTGTGTGCTGTAATCAATGATATTGGGACTATGCTAAATGAAATAGCATTGATTACAACACACACACACCACATCAAAGGCATGAACCCTCTCAAACACATTTGAACTATGGCGAGGCATGCATATCACACACCACACACACAGACACACAAGCCCTTGTAAAAAAAAAAGAGGCCCTACAGGCCATGCACCCCAACTTAGCACATGGTGGCATGCACAGCATGCAACTATTATCACTTACATTGATAGCTACACACTTCAAAGGGCGTGCACATACACACACACACACAACAAAGGATGTGCACCCCAACTTAGCACATGGTGTCCTGCATGCAACTATATCACTTACATTGATAGCTACACACATCAAAGTGCGTGCACCTACACACACACACACACAAGACCATGCAACCTAACGTGTAGCACATGGTGGCCTGTACATGCCTATATCCTATATCATTCAACTATCGATTTGAACATGCACGTAAAACAATATTCACATTGCATTAGTAAACATGACGTACCATTGCTCCCTCGACCACCACCGCGTCCCACGTCTGACTCGTGCGATGAATCAGACCCATAACACCTCCGACCCAAGCCGAGATCATCGTCAGATGATTCCGGAGCTAGAATATAATAAATGCATATCAGCGTTGGTTTGGCGAACTAACGTTACATAGTCACAGTATACAATGATTCAAATAAGCGTTAGGTAAATCATCAAATACACGTTTCACACACACACACACAATCACATGCATATCGGCGTTGGTTTGGCGAACTAACGTTACATAGTCACAGTATACAATGATTCAAATAAGCGTTAGGTAAATCATCAAATACACGTTTCACACACGCACATATATATATATAAGACCGTGTAATTACCTGGTGGTTCCCAATCGGCGCTCCCATCAGATTCGTGGGCGGTCGAATCGCTGTCCCCTGACTCGGATGAAGAAGATGACCACCGCAGCCTTCCTCTTCCTCGAACTGCGTCGGGGTGAGCCGGTCCCGGGGCGAGACGCGTTGCTGGGCCCAGCAACGGTCTCACGGCTCTCTCCGATCGGAGCTACCAAAGACGTTGGTGCTGCTGCTGCTGGAGCTACCAAAGACGTTGGTGCTGCTGCTGCTTGAACAACCGCGGGTCCAAACGCCAGCTTCGTCTGAACAAAGCGACCCGCCGCCGGATTGTCCCCTCGCTTACCTACACTACGTCTCTTCATACTGATCTAATAATCTAAATGAAACTACTAACTGATCAAACTACTATTACTACTACTGAAATAGACTACCTAGACTACACACTAATCCCTCACAATAGTACTACTACTTAGCACGACTAAGTACTTTCTAAAGCACAGCTGAAACCTTACAATTAGTCTGATACTACCACTATACTGTATAACACTATAAATATAGACTATAGGCTGATCTCAATTCAAATATCTCTCTCAATCTCTCTCTCTCTATCGCTCTATCTATCTCTCTCTCTCTCTCCTCCAAAACCTCATCGATTCTGGGAACGCGCTAACGTTTTATACCTGTGGTTACATTGGCCAGGTATGCTGGCCAATCAAATGCCAGATTCATTGTGGGGTACAATATTCCCCCTATTGTGATAGTGTTAGAAAATAGGGGGACACTGCCACCTAGTGAAATTTGAGAGGAAATGCAGTTTCCGGTTCAAAGTTTCTGCCAAAAGCTCGGCGGTTAAGTTCAGATGGGGAAAATCGAAAAAAGATGTAAACAGATCGAAGACGCTGTAAAGCGTCTTCGGCACCTTGAGCATGGCCGGGAAAGACGTGAAAAGACGTTTCCTGGCAGTTAAAGTGTTAATATCAATATTTCAAAAATCTGTGATCGAAATCATATTTTTCCTCCGCAGCCCTGAGACACAGTGCTGGCCTCCTCTCAACCCTCTAGCGGTTCAAGAGCGCCATCTGGTGGCCGATCGGCAGAAGCGCCAAACAGGAAGTCATGTGGATGAAGTGCTGATCACCCATATTACTTCCGGCCACTCTCTATAGCTCCCGCGACTCCATCTTGAAACACTCGATAATAGATTGCTCGCCCTAACTCAATAAACAACGTTATTTGGACGTATATACTATTATACAACCTGGAAATGGACCAGGTATTTCGACATCCCATAATGGAAAACTGTCTACCCCACGCTGATCGCCCAACGGCCCGCGGAGACTGGGGTGAGTTTTAGCGTGTAGTATTACCGTGTTCGACACTAACTGCTATGATGAACATTTGACCCACATTAGATGAATGGTATAACGTTGCCCACGGAATTATAAACGATCCCCCGCCCATCCGGTCATCATCGGATGATACGTAGAAACTTCTAGAAGCACGTCCATTTGACATTTTTCATCTGTCACCGATCGCTACCAAACTGTATTTGATCATCAATATAATGCATTTGGGGCTATAAATCACGTTCTGGAGAAAGCTGCAGAAAGAGATGAAAACATACTTATACTTTAGATCATATTTTAGTATGAATATGTGAATGAAAAAGTTTAACGTTCATACACCCTGAACAATACATATAGGACATTGAATGGGCCCTAATAATGGCAATCTAGCAATAGAATTTAAAAAGTTATAGCCCTGCAAAGAAGGGGAACTTCTCCATAGACAAATAGAGCTGGCAAGGGATGGTATATCATGAATTTAACCTTCGGCAGTTAAAGTGTTAACACTTTGAGTGCCAGCAGGGGGCGCCAGAAATAGCGCTTGAGTGCCAGCGTCCACTTCAATGATAGAGCTCTCATATTTGCGAACGCATAAACTACATCTTAAATTATGGCTGTGTATAATTTGGCCGTCGCTTATCAATGACTTGTTTGCAGTCAACATTGTCGAAACGGATTGTTTTTTAATCGGTTCATTTCCGTTTTATACCATTTTGAAAAACTCGTTTTTTTGAAAGTTTAAGGAAAATATAAAGATTCTGTGATAAAGGCCCTTTACTGGAATATTCTGGAATAGTTTTAAAATAAACGCTAGATTATCGATAGTATATGTGTACTTATGCACGCTATAGAAGCGGGCTGAATAATCGATTATCTCATTTCCTGATCAGCACACGTGCACACACACATAGGGCACACGTTGATATCTTTGTGAAAAAAGCTCTGATTATCCTAAGACTGGTAAAATAGATTCCTTACCTCAGATCAGATGTTCTCCAAAAAGATTATTCCAATTCCTGATCGCCATTCCAAATATTGATCGCTTTTATTGATCCAACGCTGGTTACTGGAAATATGTATTCCACGCTGTTCTGGGGCTCTGCAATGAATCCGATCGTCTCGGGTGACTTGCCTGAATGCGTTTCATTCAATCCATTCCAAAGGGGTGCAGTACCACAGGGAGAGACGATAGGGGGCGGCATTTTCCAAATGGAGCTCAGAGAGTTTGCAGCATTAAAGTGAGGCTAGATTGATGAAATATGCTAATTCAAATCGCTAATAAAAAAAAAACAAGATCTATTGTCGTTGGCACTGAACGGTCGGCATGAACAAACTAGTTATCGCGTTGTTGGCACTCAAAGTGTTAATCTAGCCTAATTTTCTTTTTGAAAATACTGCAGTTTGGCCAGGTACAGTCCTAACGTCCTTTATAGGACACTCGTAAGAACTCAGGAGCTAGTCTGCCAAGCACACAGTAATATATATGAACAAAAAGAACAATAGCTCTGACGGGTACCATGTCCTAGTTTAGACAAACTCTAAAAACAAACATTTTAGACAGAATCAGAATTTCAACAGCTCACCGGATAATCAGGCTGGGTCTATGACCTTGCAGATGTCCACAGGGAAAAGGCAGTCTCTTTCAGTGGTTCTCTCGTCTCCTTAAAGTAACATTTTCTCAGAGGATTTTGAGACGGGGAAAGATGATGCTCCCCTGGAATGCTCTACATACAGCAATCACCAACCTTCTAGCCCACTGGTGGTCAAGCCTCAGTATCCCATCCTCGTCGCCAAAATGTTGTGGAATATCTTTAATGAGCCAAGACGGTGAACTGTAGAAATAGTTTTATTTCTGAGGCCACAGTAAAGTATCCTCGGTTTACAATCGGAGACAATTTAATAGGTGCGTCTGACCATATGAAGACTAACAAGAAAAGAACAAGATGTGATTCTTCTTGGTCATATCTAACTCGAGCTGTCCTGTGCCTTGGCCGTTGTTTTAAGAACACTGTTAAGACTGTCGCCCTAGTGTCTGAGCTGTATACTAGTTAATTATATTAACTAGTCAAGGCTGTAAAGTGAATATGTATCTAAACAGAGCTATATTTATATTATATTTCATATTTTCCACCACATTGTACATACAGTTAAGCAAAAAAGGCATATAAAATCACACGGCTTATACAATCACAAGTAAGGATAACAATAAATTAAAACATGTACAACTTGATTGGTTTTAAACTCTGCAACAAAGGGGAGAATCTCAATCTTTAACTCTTTCAGTGCCACTCATGAGATTTCTCTGGTTTTTTTTATAGGTGGTTTCTCGTAATTATTATACATTTTTTTTTTTGCGATCTGAAAAATTATTGCATCACCCGAGCCTACCCGAGTATAGCCGAGCTGCGCCGGTGATCACTGTGGAAAAAAGCGCCCCCTGTCGTCTCCCAGATGACATAAGTGATTTTGGAATGGACTCAATGAAAATGAATGGGGAAAAAAATCCGGTACTCCACATTTTCCAGTTCACTGATCCAGCCGGGGTTACCACAGTTCATTCTGGAGCCTCAGAGCCCCGCGGATCATGGAGATCTACAGTGTCGCGTTGGATCCATACACGTATCGATTTTTTCGAATGGTGATCAGGAATTGGAATATACCAGTTGGATACCATCTGATGTCAGGTAAGGACTCTATGTTATCAGTGGTAGGATAATCGGAGTAAGTTTGATGAAGTTATAAGCTGTTTTGTGAAATGTCTTCTTTCGGTTTCACTGTAAAAGTCTGAGGAAATCAACGGAGTGATTATCAGTGCGCGGCCGTAATGTGCTTGCATGCACGTATAATATTGATCATCTAGCGTTTATTTGAAAACTATTCATAAAAAGGCAGACGAATATCAACGTTGTGGAATATTCCACTAAAAGACGATTTTCATAGAATGCTCCAGAATGAGCTGTTTTTTATATCAAAACGGGGGCTTTTCTAACTGCTCTGAAACGGGAACGACGCGATAAAAAAACAATCTACCTTCACAGCACTGACTGGAAAATAGTCTTTGATAATGCGATGGGCAGATTAGACACATAGCCATAATTTAAAACATAGATTAGGCGATATTAACGTTAACATTGGCGCCGATGGTGGCATTCAAGCGGTAAAACGGAAAACCAGGCGTGGCACTGAAAGAGTTAAGGACTGTTAATTCCATGAACTAGAGGCGCATTATAGCAAAATGCAGATTTACCCTGTTCAGAGCAAACTACGATACCGTTGAAGGACAACGTATAAATAAATGAAGTCAAACTAAATATACTTTCTTCTTCTCAGATTCCAGCCAGGAATACACCGACTCCACCGGGATCGATCTCCATGAGTTCTTAGTCAACACCTTGAAAAACAACCCCAGGTTTGTAGACGAGACTAGCGTTTTTTAAAAGGTGTCTCACCTCTTCCCCCTTGCTGCCCCGGCCTCGTTCCTTTACGCTGACGATTATGCACTTTCTGTTTCTGGGAGGAGTGCTCAGGATGACCGAACAAGACTGTCCCCATCTCTAATTCTCCGTCCTTTAACTTTATCCCAGGGACCGAATGATGCTGCTGAAGTTGGAGCAAGACATCCTTGACTTTATCAGCAATAACGAGTGAGTGTTGAGCCCCCCCCCCCTCCTCTTGATATTTATGGCATTACATTTCAACTGAGCTAAGCTCTTCATGTAATTTCTATTAAAACCATAATTGTCTACAATATGTTCCCAGATTGGCCCTGGGGAGTGTTAACACTTTGGTTGCCTAAGGTTAAATTAATGATATACCATAGATTGCCAGCGCTATTTGTCTATGGAGAAAGTCCCCTTCTTTGCAGGGCTATAACTTTTTTAATTCTATTGCTACATTGCCATTATTAGGGCCCATTCAAAGTCCTATATGTATTGTTCATTGTGTAGCAACGTTAAACTTTTTCATTCACATATTCATAGTAAAGTATGGTCTAATGTATAAGTATGTTTTCATCTCTTTCTGCAGCTTTCTCCAGAACGTGATATATAGCCCCAAATGCATTATATTGATGATGAAATACAGTTTGATGGCAATCAGCGCGATATAAAAAATTCCAACTAGACGTACTTCTAGAAGTTACTACACGTCATCTGATGTTGACCGGATGGGCGAGGGGGCGTTTATAATTCCGTGGGCAGCGTTATACCAATCATCTAATGTGGGTCAAATGTTGATAATATCAGTTATTATCGAAGACGGTAACTGTAACTGAGGGGTACAATTCCCTGACTGTATTACTAGATATGATACTTACTACCACTACCTTTGTACTTAATATTCGGCCACCCAGTACACGGCATAAATATATTATCATAAACACTCTCACGTAGATGAAACGGATCCAACACAAATGTACGAATTAGAAACAGGTCTTTATTTCTACACAGCGATGGTGTGTAGAACAAGCACTTAATCACTTAATTACATTTATGAATTGAAATAGTATGCACTTTTATGGCAAAGAGTATTCGTCGGTATATCAATAGAGAATGTCCAATCTCTGAAGGCGCAGGTGGTAAATATACGACCTGGAATAGTTAAGGAATAACAGCAATGATACTTTAATGATTATATACTAGATACACTAGAGGGGGTTAATCCGGTCGCTTGTAAGCCGACAGGAGTAGGAGGGGGGGGGGGTAGAATCCGGCTGCCTCGTCCGGCCAAGGGTATCCCAGGTGAACCCACTGTAGTGCCGTTCAATGCGCCGGCGATCCTTGGACCACAGATGAAAGCAGGTGGACTCTTTGTGGGCCGACTCTCTCCGGTCCACGGGGGAGAGACGTGAAGCGACCTCGTCTTGCAGAGCGTCTCCTCACCTTGCGGCCTCTCCAGGGGGGGGGGTTCCAACACACGGCAGTGTCGGGGGTCTTTATCCATGGAATAATCAAAGTATACAAAGCATAATCCGTGCCTGGGAAGGCGGGCTGTCGTCGGTAGAATAATCCGGTATACAGGTCCACTCGCTCGTCGGCTCTGGGGCTCCTCGGGTGCAGCTTCACATAGGGTCAACCACCCTGGGTAAGCAGCCAGTTCTCTGCCCGAAACGATGGGGTACTGACTACGGTAGTATTCTCACCGCACGAAGCACTATATATTAACAGACTATTATTAGCTTAATAGACTACGTCCAACTCGACGATATAGTGCCAAATATGACTATTCAAATATTAATATACACGATGTCTCAATACCGATGGTAGGCGAACTTGGCCTTACTCCCACACGTGGCGTCGCGGGGAGGCTTTACTTCTGTGACTCTATTGGAGGGTAAGAAACTGGACTGAAAAGAAAGTCCTACTTTAGTAGCGCAGTATATATACGCACTATGAACAAATAGTCCCATTAGTGGTGCGGTAGCCAGATTCCTACGCGGAACTAGGACTTTTTCGTACATGTGGAGCGGTACGTTTGAACTGGGTCTGAGGGGTATGGCAGCCTGGCACCAAGGTCTCGACCAATAGTAGAATGGAGACTATTATGGGATGTTCAGTAGGCTAGAATGGATATTCAATGCATATTGTACAAGGAATATACAAGGGATATCAGGGAATATTAGAGAATATACAAATACAATTAAATATATATATATAAATAAATATATATATTCGGTTTAATCTGGCCCTTCACAACAGTAACGTTACACGCTGAAACTCACCCCAGTCTCCGCGCGCCGTTGGGCGATCATCGTCGAGTAGAAATTTTATCATTATGGGATATATTATTACCCGGTCCATCTCCAGCTTGTATAATGGTATATACGTCCAAATCATGTTGTTTATCGAGTTATTGGCAATCGATCGCTATGTAGTGTGACGAGCTAGAGTGCCGGAACCTATACCGAGTGCCCGGAAGTAATATGGCCGACCAGCAAAACCTCTACTGCGCTTCCTGTTAAGCGGTTGCGCCGATCGGCCACCAGATGGCGCTCCTGAACCGCCAGAGAGCTCAGTGGGTCCTGCTGGTGGATCTCAGGCCAGCGGAGGGACATTATGAATCCGATCGCAGATTTTTGAAATATTGATATAAGGACGCTGTACAGCGTCCCCCGGCAACTTTAGCATGGCCAGCAAAGACGTCTAAAGACGGGTCCCGGCAGTCAAAGTGTTAATGAGATTTGACACTCCCCAGTAGGCTATGTCAGAGCAGCACTGCGTTAAAAACCCTGTTTTGTAATTGTCTCTCTTAGTCCCAACTGAATTATTGATTTGGCTCTTCCTACCCTCTCTCGCTCTCTCTCCCCTCTCACTCACTCTCTATCTCTCGCTCTCTCACTCCCTCTCACTCCCTCTCTCTCTCTCCCCCCCTCTCTCTCTCCCCCCTCCCTCCATCTCTTTCTCCCTCTCTCCCCCCTCCCTCTCTCTCTATCTCCCTCTCTCACTCACTCACTCTCCCCCTCTCTCACTCACTCACTCTCTCCCCCTCCCTCTCTCTCTCCCCCCTCCCTATCTGTCTCTCCTCCCTCTCTCCCCCCCTCCCTCTCCCCCCTCCCTCTCTCCCCCCTCCCTCTCTCTATCTCTCTCTCCCCCCTCCCTCTCTCTCTCTCTCTCTCTCTCTCTCTCTCTCTCTCTCTCTCTCTCACTCTCACTCTCACTCTCACTCTCACTCTCACTCTCACACTCTCACTCTCACTCTCACTCTCACTCTCACTCTCACTCTCACTCTCACTCTCACTCTCACACTCTCACTCACTCACTCACTCACTCACTCACTCACTCAGAAGCCAGAAGAGGAAGTTCCCCCCGATGACCTCCTACCACAGGATGCTGCTCCACAGAGTCGCCGCCTACTTTGGCCTCGACCACAACGTCGATCAAGCCGGGAAATCTGTAATCATCAACAAAACTAGCAATACAAGAATGTGAGTCATCTCAGTTTTGCTCCATCTCACTCACTCACTCGGTCACTCACTCGGTCACACACACACACACGCGCTCACACACACCCTCTCTTGCTGCATGCAATAAACTGAATTTCTCAACCTGCCTCTAATTCAAACGGCTTAGGGCCCGCCTCCACCTGGCTCACAAAAACACTGATAGTGCGCCGGCAGCGCTGGCATGAAGCGCATCTTGTAGATGACGGAAAGAAATCTACAGCCATCCTTTTATCGTTTTTTCATGCCGCGGTTTTGCACATATTATAGCATATTTTAATAACTTTATTGTATATTAATTATATATATAGTTATTGCCTGACACCACAGTTCGCCCTTTGCTTTTTATTAGCTTTTTAGTAGTGTATTCGTGTAGTTATTATTATTAGTGTATTTGTCGCGAATCTCAATGGCCCGTCTACTGTGGGTAGACAGCCAAGACAGGCAGGCAGCTCCGGTGTCAGGTTACAAACAGAGTGGTAGATATGAATGGCTGTGATTGGTTGTCTGAAAATGAGCTCAGCGGTGCATCGCTCTGAAAAGTAAAAAAAAGTTTCAACTTTCGGCCGCACAAAAAAGCTGAAAAAAGAAGCCGACTGCAGCGCACTTACTGTAGGCGGCTACTATTGGGATACATTGAAAAAAGACGCGTGCCGTCATAAGTATGAGGCAGGTGGACGCGAGCCCTTAGGCAGCAGAAATGATTGACTCTGTATCTTCTGCTGAGGCAAAACCAATGGACCTGTCTCAAACCCTGCCCCTTTTCTTGATCCTCCAATCACAACTGTCGCTTACCTCGGACAAACTTGGTTTGTCCGAGGTAAGCGACAGTTGTGATTGGAGGATCAAGAAAAGGGGCAGGGTTTGAGACAGGTCAATTGTCCTGCGTTGCGCCCCAACCCCCCCCCCCCCCCCCCCCCACACCACACCAAATGTATCTTTTGGGGGGACTTAATTATCATAATTTTTCAATATTGCAGAGGATTGGAAGAGGGTAGGAGTGTTTATGAGGTGTAGGAAGAGGATGCAATGTGCCCTCGTGACAGGGTTTTCATTTATCTCTCCTTTCCTCTCTCCTCTTTTCTTCTCCTCTCTTTTCTTCTCTTCATCTCCCACAGACCCGATCAGAAGTTTTCAGAACACATAAAAGATGACAAGACTGATGACTTCCAGAAGCGCTATATTCTCAAAAGGGACAATTCAAGCTCGGACAAAGACGACAACATGGTAAGGCCTTGGCTGTGAAAGAAATACTCTGCTCATTGTAGTCGGCTATGAGCAACTAGAAAGTGTTGCATTTGGAGATGAATAATTGGCCACTTGCAGTCAAAAGCCAGATGAGCAGAGCTGAAATTAATTGCGTAATAAATTCCCTTGCTTATCCCACTCCTAATTGCAACCCAGTAACAAGGGATGGGGGAGAGACTTATTCTAAGAGTTACATAGCTATGTTCAAAGGCTATGTTCTCGTACTCTCTAGCTGTTAAATATATGCACATTAGATCCCACATTACATCATTAAGAGCCAATCACAGATTTACCTTGCCTGGGGCTTTTAAAGGAAAACTCCAACATTTTGGGAAATTAGCTTATTTGCCATCTCCCCTGGAGTTAGACAAGAAGATACATACCTTTTTTCTTCTCTGTGCATGCAGTAGGAGTAGGAAGACACGCACTGTTAGCCTAGCTTAGCATCAGTCACTGGAAGTAGGTTCCTCCATTAGCCTAGTTCCAAACGTCTTCCTACTCCTACTGCATGCAGAGAAGAAAAAGGTATGCATCTTCTTGTCTAACTCCAGGGTAGATGACAAATAAGCTAATTTCCCAAAATGTTGGAGTTTTCCTTTAAGCATTGTGAATTTTGCTGTCTATAGTTTCTCCCCTAAAAACAGCCCACCAAGCATTGTAAGCACTCGTCATTCATACCAGTGTGTATACCCAATTGATTTCAATGAATTTCAAGAATACACACTCGCTAGTCGCTACACACACACACTCACACACACACTCGCTACATCAGGGTTCGCACAAGGTCCTTGAAGTGCTTAAAGTGCTTACATTTCTTTTTTTAAGTCAAGGCCGGAATTCCTTGAAAACAGCAAAAAAAATAACACTGTGCTTAAAAAGTCATTGAAATTCAAATCAACCATTCTCATTGAAAGTTTTGTTCATCCATGATAAAATTGTTCTGAATCAAGAAATATAATAATTTTTATGCCCCTTTAACACATTCTGTGCCACGCAGTTTGCCCATCATATACCACTCTCTGCCAGTGCTGTAAGCTTATGGAGTCGCTCACCTTCTTTGCAGGGCTATAACTTTTTATTTTTTTTTATCCACTTTTTCTCTTTATTTTTCTATTTTTCTCCCATCCCAATTTCGTGTTACCAATTCTCCCCTGTGTTGAACGTTTCTCGCATATGCCCCCCACTGGTCGGTTGTAGGGAGGATAGAAGCCTTGCATCACGTGTCCCCTCCGGTACACGAGGAGGCAGCCTGTCAAATTTTTTCACCTGCCAGCGCGGACTCTCATTGGCGAGGTGTAACGTGTGGGAGGCTCACACTACCCCCGCCATTTCCTGTCTCTGCTGTGCAGGCGTCCCCCAGCCGACCTGTAGGAGTCACTGTCCACAACGTCCAGATTACCACCCATCGACTTCCACCCGCTGACTCTGCCAATTAAGCCAGTATGACGAGATTCGAGACCGGAGTCTCTTGCATTGGTGATGAGCGCAAGTTCCGCTGCGCCACCCAGCCGCAGGGCTATAACTTTAAATATTATAGCTATATCGACATTACTATGGCCCATTCAACATCGGGTATCTATCGTTCCCGATGTGGGAACGTTATATTTTTCCATTCATACATTGTCGTGTTAGTAGCGTCGTGAATATAAGTGTTTTTGGAGTGTATAGCAGTAATTCCTAGAACCCGAGTTATAGGCCCCAGCGCATATTACACATAATCGATTGGCGTTTCGTTCCTATACACGCTATATTAAAAAATTCAAATGCATATGCTCGGTATACATTATGCTCCATCATGCGTGAAGGAAAGGGGGGGGGGGGGGGTCATTTATGATTCCTTGATTGTCAGTAATGGCTTTCCTTAGTAAGACATCATACGTTGAGCAGATGGATTGCAATGAAATAAATGGACATTCGAGCTGGAATTAACGTTAGATTCCTCTTACCTGTGGCCAATGCGTCTGGAGAAAAAAAATTATTTGATGTCGATCTGCTACATCCATTTTCCGTTTGTATGATGCAATAAACGCCGAAAGCATATTGATTCTTGCGTCTCGAAAGCGATCAAATGCACTTGAGTGTTTGTCTTGATCAACATAACAAGATATCTCTGCCGGAGGATTTTCCCCGATGCACAGAGCGCCACATCCGGTTTAGAGTGGAGTGCAACTCGCCCCAAATCCACCAGGCGGTGGTATTGAGGCGTTGAAATATCAGACAGGGTCCAGCTGGCTCCCGGAACCTTCCTGGATGAATTATGAATGTCAATAGCAAATAAAGGAAATAACGATCATAAAAATGAGTAAACTCGTTGTTGGCGTTATTAGATTGGCGGGCAATAACGAGTAAAGTCGTTTTTGGCGCAGGATGTGTTCAAATTAAAAATAGTGCTTAGAAAAGTACATGAAAGTCCTTGAATTTCATTTAGCAATGTCTGTGGGAACCCTGCAGTGTGTATACCCAATTTATTTCAATGCAGAATACACACTTGCTAGTCGCTACTCACACACACACTCACTACATGACTTTCAAAGTGGTCGCTCTCGCTCGCTCTCTCTCTCTCGTATCTGCTAGTGCAGGTGGGTGACTGTCAATCAAAGCGCATTGCGAGTATGGGTGGAGCCCAGCCAAAAACAGCTTGGACATTGGAAGGGCAGAAAGTGGTGCACCAAAGTATTTGATAAAAAATACAAAACAATGAATTTTATTGAAAAGAAACTTACAGATGTGTTCCATAGACTCACACGAATTGTGTAGAATTGCCCAAATAGTGAACAATTGTGGACCTTTAAAATGTCCCTAAAAGTATGAATGAATGACGACTAATAACAGAGACCCTCTGATAACACGGCAGGGTCATTGAACGTTGCAATATGCTGAGCAGTTTCATCATGTTCTCATTCTGGTTCAGACCAGACATATTATTGAGTCGACAGCTTTTCAAGACAAAGGGTTTCTTCATTCTGTTCACTCTCCCTACTCTCCCTCACTAGTTCAAAGTCACTAATTCAGCCACAGTAGAGTGGTCTCTCTCTGTCGGTCTGTCTGTCTCTCTCTCTGTCCCTCCCTCTCTGTCTGTCTCTGTCTCTCTCTCCGTCTGTCTCTCTCTGTCTTTCTGTCTCTCTGTCTCTCTCACTGTCTCTCTGTCTGTCTCACTCTCTCTCCGTGTCTGTGTCTCTCTGTCTGTTTTTCTCTCTCTCTGTCTGTCTCTCTGTCTTTCTTTCTCTGAATTCTTTTTTTTTTTTTATATTTTTTATTATTATTGCAGAACAAAAATTATTAAAAGTCAGTACTCAACACACAATGCATAATGAAACTTTCAGTAAAGGTGGTTAAAATACATGCAAGTACAGAAACAAAACAAAAATAGTCTATAATAACATTTTAACCGTATACAGTGTATATCCAGCGAAATTACAATTATATAAATGTTAGTATAGAATATACCCCTAATACCTATTTTCTAAAACCCTACACACATATGCTCCTGCTCGAACCCCCCCCTCTCGGACCCCCTCTTGGATAGTACCTCCATTATCCCTCACTCCTAACCAGACACTACCATTATAAGCTAGCTTTTATTCTCTCCACCACTTCTACCCACATTGACATTTTGGATTCATTGAGACCCAGAATTCTTGCTGTAGATATTTCTTGATATATCACATCGAGATATGTAAGAAACCACACCTTCCGGCACATTTTTTCCGGTTGAAACCAGCGTGATGCGATCAGTTTTTTAGCTACTGTGATACCCGATAAAACCAATCTCTTTAATTGTGGATTCACTGCAAACTCAAAAACATCATTCAATAGTAGGGATGGGTATCGTTAGGATTTTATCGAAACTACTACTCCTATCGATACTGCTTAACGGTTCGGTACTTTATCGATACTCTTATCGGTTCTTTTTGATAATTTTTTTATGATTTTTATATTTGCAGTTGAGAGCATTGGTCATCTCCCTACAGTAAAGATTAGAAATGATTGAATTATTGTAAATGTGTGTGGAGTGGTGGGAATAGCTGCTTCAATAATAACTTATAACAACAACAGACAAGTTAGACAACTATGTATACAAAAAAAACGATATACACTGAATGATTAGTTGTTACCTAAAGTCCTTGGACTCCACTGTAGAGAACGGGTGCAGGCCTTTGACAACAAACTTTGTCACAGCCCTGTGACACTCGTTCACCCTATCCTCTGTCATCTTTCCTCTAGCTGCTAGGGAGAAAGGACTTTGGGTGGTGGAGGTAGAGGGAGGATGTGTGGTGGGCTCACTGGCCTGGGACACATTGGTGGCTGACCTCAGCTTGACGATCTATAAAAAGTTTTTAGATTGTAGTATTTGTAGCTAAACAATTATTTTGTTTATTAGCCTATTTGTAATAATTCGTTATTAGCCTAGGAAACTCCGTATCTTGGCTTACCGGCTGCAGTGGACGTGGATGCAGATGAACCACTGCGCGCAAGGCAGTCGAATACGGCGCATTTCTGCACACTAATATAGTGTTTTGCAAACAAATGTTTTGATAGATTGCTCGTATTGCCACCCTTACTGGCAAATGTTTTGTTGCACTTGTGAACGCTTCGCTCTATCCGCCATCACGACTCAGTCCATGCAGAGCTGTCTGTGTCTGTGTGCAGCGCGCGTCGGCACGGAGACAGCGCTGAGATGCTTCCAGCTGCAGCACATCAGGTGTGCGGGGCTTGTATGTGCGGGGCTTGTAAGCGCTGCTGTCTGACGTGCTGCAGCTGCATACTATTGACAGCGCTTTCATTAAGGAGTACCCGTATGTATGTGTAGCGCGACTCGCGAGGAGTGTGTGTAATAATGACTCGCTGCTTCTCGTGCAGAGACAGAGAGAGGAGAGATCGTTCGCAACTTTTAAATAATAATAATAATAATAATAATTTCTCTAGAGTATCGATAGCAGTACCGAGGACGTCGGAGCTTATAAATACTCCGGTATTTTCTAATATAGTACCGGTTCCCGTTTAAAACCGGGGTCCGGGGGGCATCCCTATTCAATAGTAATACCGAGGTGTACAGGTATATTCCAAGATACGAGTATTGATAATTGTTGGGACACATCTTTCTCTGAATTCTGATTTGATTCACACACACAAAAATTCCTGTTGAAGTAACGTACTGAAAATCCAAAATGTCGAGGTATAAGATATTCCTTTATTGATCACCTTGGGGAAATTCAAGCATCATAGCAGCATGGGGGAGGGGGGTGGGCAGGGCCGGATTAACGACCGGGCCGACCGGGCCGCGGCCCGTGGGCCTCGAGTGATGAGGGGCCTCAAAAAAAAAAATTAATTTTTTTTTTTTTTTTTTTTTTTGAGGCCCCTCGTCACTAGAGGCCCCAATTTTTTTTTTTTTAACTTTCATTTTTTATTTTGAGGCCACTCGTCACTAGAGGCCTTTTGGAGGCCCCTTGTCACAAGAGGCCCCACATTTCTTTTAATTTTTTTTTAACTTTTATTTTTAATTTTTTTGGATGCCGCTCGTCACTCGAGGTCTTTTGGAGGCCCCTCGTCATTAGAGGCCCCACATTTTTTTTTTTTTTTTTTTTACTTTTCTTTTTTTTTCTTTTGGAGGCCCCTCGTCACTAGAGGCCCCAAATATTTGTTTATTTTTTTTTTACTTTTATTTTAAACATTTTTGGAGGCCCCTCGTCACTAGAGGCCCCACATTTTATTTTATTTTTCTTTCTTATTTTGGAGATCGATGTCATACTGTGACACTGAATGATTGGCACTGACTGACGCTCTCTGATTGGCCACTGACATGTTTGCCCAATCGCGTGACGAGCTGTGTCTTTGCCCATTTCCTCGTCAAACAGCCTGCAAACTACCTGGCGTTATATCGCCATGCTCTAAGACAAACTCTAACCTTAACCAACTTCGAATGAGTGCCTAAGCTTAACCGTCGAAAGAACTTGCCGTCAGCCCGTTACGCTCTAAGACAAACTCTAACCTTAACCAACTTCGAAAGAGTGCCTAAGCTTAACCAGTGTAGAAACAGGCATCGGCCAATCAGAGAGCGTCTTGCCAGAAATGCGGCTAGGTTTAGAAATAACGTGACTAGTGGCCTCCACACTACACACTAGTACTAGTACTAAATACCTATATGTCCCTATGCCATAAATGTCATGTATGTTGTGTATGTCATAAATGTCTATATGAATTGAAAATGGGGGACCCTGATGTAAACAAGACAAACGTCTTTCTCAGGTCTGCATCCCCTTAACAATTGTGTGTATTGAGCCGTACTGTATTGTACCCATTCTGCAATCTGTTAAATACAGTTTTCATTCATTCATTCATTCATTCAGTAAAAAAAATAAAAGAGATACGAAAATTAGAAATATAGGCCTCTCTCTCTTATACATGCCTCCTCCTAATACAAGCCTGGTATCCACTACAGTTGAAACAAATACAAGCCGGGGTTACTATTAGAGGAATTACGGTATTCTATATATTTTTTAAAGTGACATATAAAAACGCCACTGTGCGTGCGTGCACGTGTGTGTGGGGGGGCCTCCACAAGAATCTGGCCCAGGGGCCTCTGAAGTCTTAATCTGGCCTTGGGGGTGGGGCTACAGGTATGGCAATAGTAGAAAGACATAAATATAGGCAATACAATTATAGTACAGTAGAAAAGTAAAAAAAAACAGGCAGTTTAAACAATATAATTAACTATGAATGTACACATCTGAGCAAGTAGGCAGTGTGGTCAAAGGTGCTGATGAGGTTCTGTACGCCCTATCAGTTATATTACGCAATACAATATATATTTGTGATATGGTGCAATATCTCCAAGATGTCCAGTCTTTAAGAAGCGTGTGTTCCTGACGTTGCAGATGCGGATGAGGCTGAAGGACGACAGGAGGAGCAAGTCGATAGAGGAGCGCGAGGAGGAGTACCAGCGAGCCAGAGACAGGATCTTCGCTCAGGACGTGAGAGACCACACTCTCACTCTGTTATCAACTAAATATGTTACTTCATACAAGTGCATATTGGTGTCTGTGGAGAATGCATATTGGTGTCTGTGGAGAATAACTTGTTTTTCTACACTTCATGCCACACAGGGGGCACCAGACGGCTACGCTCTTGAAAAAAGGTACGCTTCCCCCGAGCACTGATTTCTGACAAGAGATATCTTAAAATAAACTTAAAAAAAAAACATATCTTTGTCTCAATAGTGCAGAAAAACATTAAGCCACACTTGAGTTAGTTTCATAGTGAGATACACAGGATATACTTCTAGTTAGGGCGGCTATGTGGTGTAGTGGGCAAGGCACTCGCCACCAATGTGGAGACGCTGGGTTCGCGTGTTCGAATCCAGCTCTCCACATTGTTTTCAGTTTAGCTGGTCGTCCGCAGTAATACACATTGGCCGTATTACGGGGAGGGAAACTGAAGGGTGGGGATCGAACGTTGTGAACAAGCGACTCCTACAAGTCGGTTGGTGCGCCTGCGCAGTAGAATCAGGAAGTGTCGGGGGCAGCGTGAGCCTCCCACGCGTTACTCCTCGACACTGAGAGATCGAGCTGCGCAGGTGAAAAGATGCGACTGCTGTTACCTCAAGTACCGGAGGGGACTTGTGCTATGTATGACTTAGTCCACATTGCAGCCGGCTTGTGGGAGGCAAGAAACAGCGTTCGTGACAGGGGAGGGTTGAATTGGATGATACGAAAATTGGGATGGGAGAAAATATAGAAAAATGGGAGAAAAAGTGGATCAAAAAAAAAAAGGATATACTTCTAGTTATTTCTGAAATAATGTTTCATTAACACTAGGGCTGACCTTCAAAGCTTTTTTTGGCAATCGAAGCTTCGGGGCCGAGCTTCAATTTTAATTCAAAGCTTTAAAAAAATATATATATATATATTAGAGCTGGGCCGTTAACGGCGTTAACGTGCTGCGTTAACGCGATACTAGTATCGCGCGATAATATAATTAACGCATTAATCCAAATTTCTTTTTTATTTTTATTTTTTTTTACACTTTTTACCTTTATTTACCCAGGGTAGGTTCTCTGAGCACAGATGCTCTTTTTCAGGAACGCCCTGCTTCACATTCACACCTGGGAGCTGCCCAGTACAACCACAGTCTGACACCATTGGCCACTGAGCAACTCCACTGGAGCAGTTGTTTTGCATTGGCAGGGTTTGGCCCTGTCTGGCACCCAACGGGAAAAATATTATAGGCACTATAAGTAGATGCCGCTACATAAAACAAGCTGGTCTGCCTGAGTGACTGGTGGAAGAAGGAGAAATAGAGATTGGACTGATTGAGTCAAGCCATGTCACATAGTTCAAGTTTGAAATGCTTCTTTCTGTTTTGCTCCTGAGTGTGCTAGATACTGTACTGTACTGGTAATATAATTTATTTGTGTTAACTTCTGAATAAAACAACTTATTAAACACAAGTACATCTTATTGAACATTATTTTGATATTTCATTACCAATTATCATAGCAAAACAGCTTTTTCAAACAGTCTGTAATGCATTTTGGAAACGGGAGATGGGCTCATGGTGTAATGGGCCACCTGGCCTGAGAAACATAAGGAGGAAAGAAAAAGTAAGGACTTACTTCTGGTCATTATTTGGGTAGAACACACATATTTTGAATGCCTTCGGCAGTCTTTTTTCTTCTTTTTTTAGCCATTTTAATCTAGATTAATCTAGATTAAATCCAGGATTGCAGATGGATTAATCTAGATTAAAAAAATTAATCTATGCCCACCTCTAATATATATAATTTTTTATAATCTTATGTTGTGGGACTTGTACAGCACTTTGGTAAACTTTGTTGTTTTAAAATGTGCTCTATAAATAAAGTGGATTGGATTAATTAATTAAGTAGCCCCTTTCGTGACTGACGCAGCCAACAAGGTTTCACTCGGCTGCGCTGCCTGGGTGCATTGGTGCTGCTCTCACAGCCAACGACATGACATTACATAATTATGTTGCAACCTTTGTCTATCAAGCAAACAATTATATTATATTTAATTTATAATTTTTTATAATCAGACAATGCACCTACAAAAGCAGATGATTACAATTAAATTAGCCAACTTGGTAACACATTAGTCATAGCAGCATAGGCATAGCCTTATTAATGTTTTGTGTGGCGTCGCCGTTGTGTACAACGATACTTAGTTTTTTAGGTGATTTGATAAAGTTGTTGTAGAGTTGTGACATTTTCTTCTGGCATATCTGGCACTCGGCTTTTTGGGCATTGTCTTTGCATATTTTAAAGTGTAACCACACGTCTGATGACTTCTTCGTCGACATGTCTGCTGCACATGTCCTTGTTGTTTTCAACACAGATAATCTCCACGTGCTTGTTGTAGAGAGGTGGAGTCGAGGCGCCGCTTATTTCGTTTCATTGGAATGGAGGCGCAAGATTTGAGACAAAAAATAAATATATATATATATACATTTTTTTTTTTTTTTTAACTTTTTTTTTGTTCGAAGCTTGTGCCATCGAACGAAGCTTTGAAGTATTTAAGACAGCCCTAATTAACACTATCAGTGCCGGCCTTGTTTTCCTTTTTACCCCCTTGAATGCCATCATCCACTTCAATGTTAGCGTTAAAAACGCATAATCTATGTTTTAAATTATGGCTGTGTCTAATCTGCCCGTCGCTTATCAATGACTTGTTTGCAGTCAACATTGTTGAAACGGATTGTTTTTTAATCGGTTCATATCCTTTTTATAGCATTTCGAAAAGCTATCGTTTTCTCGAAAATTGAAAGATTCCCCCATAAACGGCATTTATTGGTTGTCATTTGTCGGCCTATTTATGAATCGTTTTCAAATAAATGCTAGATTATCGATAGTATATGTGTACTTATGCATGCTATAGAAGCGGGCTGAAAAATCTATTCTCATTTCCTCAACATCACACACACACACATACACACACACGGCACATGCTGATATCTCAGTGAATACAGCTCTGATTATCCTAAAACTGGTAACATAGACTCCTTACCTTAGATCAGATGTTCTCCAAAAAGATTATTCCAATTCCTGATCGCCATTCCAAATATCGATCGTGTTTATTGATTGATTATTGGCTGCTGTAAATATATATTCCACGCTGCTTTCCAACTCGCGATCACTTCCATGTTCATCAGATCCATCGCCAGCATAATGGAGCCAGTAGGCTCCCCCCACAGCGATCTCCCAGTATAATCAAATGGGCTGCAGTTCCACAGGGATAGATGATAGGGGGCGGTATTTTCCCATCTGAGCTCCTAGAGGGTCTGCTGTACCAACGGGAGACTCGGTTGATGAAATATGAATTCAGATCGCTAATAAAAAAAATCAAACGACATTTCACGTCATCGGCACTCAACGGGGGGGCATGATGAGACGACAATACACGTCGTCGGCACTCAAAGTGTTAATATTCACCATCATATTTTATGTCCACAGGATACAAGAGGATGACGCCTGCAACAGCACTCAGCAAAGGCGGCAGATATTTAGGTACTGTATGCGTGTGTCAGTGGTGGAAAGTAACTACCGTAATTTTCGGACTATAAGCCGCGCCTTTTCCCCCCATTTTTCGACCCTGCAGTTTATATAAAGGTGCGGCTAATCTATGGATTTTTACAGCTAACGGCCACTAGGGGACCTAAATCTATGGATTTTACATGTTAGAGTCCACCACTTTTAACTCTCACTCGCTCTTTTCTCACAGGCACACAGCTGCAGCAGCAGTGCACGCCTTGCCCCTCCTCCTCCCCCTCACAGACCCATGTCAACAAACCCTTACGGCAAGAGTCGAGTGCATGAGCAGCTCAGAGCTCCTCTTTCAACATAACTGAAGCATTAAACAAAATGGCCCAGTCAACTATTCACTTTAGTTTAATACATGATGCATTGTCTAATGTTATCTAGCTGACTAGCTACTGATGGCTCCTGATATCAACGTCTGATATCATCAGTTTGGCATTCGTTTTCGCAGGTGCTGGCTAGCGTTGGCTAACTAGCTATTGTTGTTCCGTGAGCTAACGTTAGCTATCTAGCTAACGTTACTGTTTAAACAAATGTTAATAAATTGGAGCTTCCTCAAACAGCCATCTCTTTCCCGACAATCCCCTCTGTGCACGAACCCTTACATATGGTAATTAAACATTAAAACACCTGCGGCTTATAGTCCAGTGCGGCTTATATATGTACACATCATTCAATTTAGCTGCTGCGGCTTATATTCAGGTGCGCCTTATAGTCCGAAAATTACGGTAAGTATTTTTACTCAAGTACTGTACTTGTTTAAGTAAACTTGAGTACATTTTCGAGCTACTTGTACTTTATGTGAGTGTTTTAATTTTAGGGAACTTTATACTTTTACTCCACTACATTTCAAGGGAAATATTGTACTTTTTACTCCACTACATTTATCTGAACCCATCAGTTACTAGTTACTTTGAAGAAAAGGATTTTGCATAGAAAACATAATATATACAAAATAAAGAATGTATGAAGATTATATACTTTCGCATTTGAAGCCTGTCTACTTAAAGAGGACATAATCAGAGCAGCATAACTGGACCACATACCATCATGGCTATTACAAAACAAGATATGAGTTTACCCTGGCTAACAAGATACAAGCTTACCCTGGCTATTATAAAACAAGATACGAGTTTACCCTGGCTATTATAAAACAAGATATGAGCTTACCCCGACTATTATAAAACAAGATACAAGCTTACCCTGGCTATTACAAAACAGGATACGCCGAATACTCTAGTATCCTGAAAAATATCTGACCATTAAACACTGCTGCTCCTGTCTCTTGTGAACGGTCGCTCCAGGTTAAAAGATGCCCGCTCCGCCAACAGCCGCCAGAGCAGCTCGGAGAACGAGCCCAAGTACTCGGACCCGCGGCCGTGGAGCAGCACGGACTCGGACAGCTCCAACCGCAACCTGCGGCCGGCCATGACCAAGGCCAGCAGCTTCAGCGGCATCTCGGTGCTCCTCCGGGGCGACAGCTCGGGCAGCAGCAAGAGCATGGGCCGCCTCTCCAAGACCGGTAAGAGACCGCTCTCCGTCACGCACTCAGTCACATCACTCCCTCCTTGTTGTGTTTCGCCCTCCCCCACACCCAGCCGGCCAGCCGCACCCCCGCCCCGCCCTTACATCCACCCCCTCCCAGCCGGCCAGCCGCGCCCCCCGCCCCGCCCTTACATCCACCCCCTCCCAGCCGGCCAGCCGCACCCCCCGCCCCGCCCTTACATCCACCCCCACGCATTGTCCTAGCTGCTCGTCAGTAGCACAGCTCACCTCGTCGCAGTTCATGACCCAGGGTTCGCACAAGGTCCTTGAAGTGCTTAAAGTGCTTGATTTTTTACTAAACAAAAGTCAAGGCCTGGAATTCCTTGAAAACAGCCAATTCTTTAACAAGGTGCTTAAAAAGTCATTGATATTCAAATCAGCCATTCGCATTGAAAGTTTTGTTCATCCATGATAAAATTGTTCTGAATCAAGAAATAAAAATTATTATTTAAAGTGTAACTAATTGTCGGAAATAGTTTTTAAGACAAAAAAAATTTGGAGAAAAAACAGCTTTTAAAGTGAATTGTATCCTTTTTAAATGCCTTTTTAAAGTGAAAAATAGTGCTTAGAAAAGTACTTGAAAGTCTGTTAATTTCATTTTGCAATGTCTGGGAACGCTGCATTCATGACCTCTCCTGTGACCGAATGTTCACATCCAATTGGGAAAAAAATGTACTCGACAAAAAGGCAAAGAACCGCGTTGTGTTCCATCGCGTGTCTCTCTTCTGTGTCTTCCAGAACTAACCACGTTCACGGTCCATCCGTGATTTCCAAATTGAACTAACTTGGCGGCTTTGTTGAAATGTAGGCGTGCAGCACGAGTGTACATCTGTGCGGGATGGAGGCAGGAAAAGAAGCAAAACCCACGCCATGCATTTTTAATCTCCTGTCCATCGATTTGTATTTGATTTGATTTTCAGTTACATTTAAGTCGTTGACATTGACGGAGTGCTTTTCATTCGCCATTTGGCAACGGCGGGCCGAGAGAGAGGTCTCTGTATCGACAGCAGCCGCGTGGTTCCACCCGACAACCCGCCCTCCTCGACCGTGTTGTCTATTTTTAACAATGCTGTCTCTACAGGCTTGCAGCCTGAGCACGCCTCCCACGCCATGAGTATTCCTCCTACCCTTCATTGTATAACAGCCCTCCTCTCCCCTGCTCTTAACATTTTTGGTCTGAATTCATTGGATATTATATAAATGAAAAGAAGATACTAATGATCTAGGGCTGGGCGATATGGCCAAAAATGGTATTTCTTTATTATTATTATTTAAACAACAAATGTATGTTTATTTTGCAGCAATTCGTTGTCGTTGCCGCCATCTTTAAATGTTACAGCCCCTCACACTCCAGTTCTCAGGCTGCAGCTGGTTTGAAAGCGAAAGTACAAAAAAAAAAGTGGCTGTGGCTCCAGGGGAGTTGAACAGTTCTGGCTCTGCTAGTTTCTTTTCTATCTTTTGGCGCTTTTTTGGTGGACAAACCTCCGCACATGTGAACCGTGACTCGCGACTGGAGACTAGCTCTGCTAGCACACATAGCCTACTGTGTACAGACGGTTTCAAACTGTATTTTAAATTAGAAGGCAAACTAAATAAATGGACAAGAGAAAAAAAATCTCAATTTGGTCAGTATTGTCATTTGGACAAGCAAAGCCATTACTTTAAGTTGCAGGCAAGAAAGACAAGTATGTCCACAGTCTCTGATTTGAAAGCTGCCCTGTTGCAGGTCACAATACAAATAAAAAATATATCGATTTTTTATCGACCACGTTTGATATCGATGAGGACAAATATATCGCGATAATTATCGTTATCGCCCAGCCCTAAATTCTCTTCCTATACTGTGAGATGTCTGGCTATATCTGTTGCCATTTTACATTTTTGTAGAAATCGTGCGAGAGAGGGAGAGAACACTTAAAAGTTATTCTATCAATGTAACAAGGGATTTTCTTTTCTTAAGCGAATACTAGTCCTTTGTCCATCTTGCTTCACTTTTGTTTAGATTCCATAATTGAATGAGCTAATTATGCCACGTTGTCATATCATTCCCCTCAACGCCACAGTTGTGGCATATAAAAACAACGCAAATGGCTAAATGAAGAACATTAATCAAGAAATTAATTAACATGTCATTTAGACTTGGTGATATCATTATCTTTTTTTCCCCCAGTAAGGCAGCATCTCGCCCACAGGTAATTAGAATAGATAATTAGTTATATTAAACATTTGAAATAAATGAAAATCTGACCTCTAAAAATTGTACATTTTCTTATTTGACCGTAGCAGGGGGCAGGTTCTGTGTGTATAGTCGCTAACTAACCGACAGTCCTATATTCAGTCATTTCCAGAAACTAAACATGAATATCCAGTGAGTTCAACCCTCTTTGGCCTCTTAACATCACCTTACCACTGCCCTTAACATCACCTTACCACTGCTCTTAACATCACCTTACCACTGCCCTTAACATCACCTTACCACTGCTCTTAACATCACCTTACCACTGCCCTTAACATCACCTTACCACTGCTCTTAACATCACCTTACCACTGCCCTTAACATCACCTTACCACTGCTCTTAACATCACCTTACCACTGCCCTTAACATCACCTTACCACTGCTCTTAACATCACCTTACCACTGCCCTTAACATCACCTTACCACTGCTCTTAACATCACCTTACCACTGCTCTTAACACCGCCTTGCCGCTCCTCTTAACACCGCCTTGCCGCTCCTCTTAACACCGCCTTGCTGCTCCTCTTAACACCGCCTTGCCGCTCCTCTTAACACCGCCTTGCCGCTCCTCTTAACACCGCCTTGCCACCCCTCTTAACACCGCCTTGCCACCCCTCTTAACACCGCCTTGCCGCTCCTCTTAACACCGCCTTGCCGCTCCTCTTAACACCGCCTTGCCGCTCCTCTTAACACCGCCTTGCTGCTCCTCTTAACACCGCCTTGCCGCTCCTCTTAACACCGCCTTGCTGCTCCTCTTAACACCGCCTTGCCACCCCTCTTAACACCGCCTTGCCGCTCCTCTTAACACCGCCTTGCCACCCCTCTTAACACCGCCTTGCCACCCCTCTTAACACCGCATTGCCGCTCCTCTTAACACCGCCTTGCCGCTCCTCTTAACACCGCCTTGCCGCTCCTCTTAACACCGCATTGCCCCTCCTCTTAACACCGCCTTGCCGCTCCTCTTAACACCGCATTGCCCCTCCTCTTAACACCGCCTTGCCGCTCCTCTTAACACCGCCTTGCTGCTCCCTCTTAACACCGCCTTGCCGCTCCTCTTAACACCGCCTTGCCGCTCCTCTTAACACCGCCTTGCTGCTCCTCTTAACACCGCCTTGCTGCTCCTCTTAACACCGCCTTGCTGCTCCTCTTAACACCGCCTTGCCGCTCCTCTTAACACTGCCTTGCCGCTCCTCTTAACACCGCCTTGCCGCTCCTCTTAACACCGCCTTGCCGCTCCTCTTAACACCGCCTTGCCGCTCCTCTTAACACCGCCTTGCCGCTCCTCTTAACACCGCCTTGCTGCTCCTCTTAACACCGCCTTGCCGCTCCTCTTAACACCGCCTTGCTGCTCCTCTTAACACCGCCTTGCTGCTCCTCTTAACACCGCCTTGCTGCTCCTCTTAACACCGCCTTGCCCCTCCTCTTAACACCGCCTTGCTGCTCCTCTTAACACCGCCTTGCTGCTCCTCTTAACACCGCCTTGCCGCTCCTCTTAACACCGCCTTGCCGCTCCTCTTAACACCGCCTTGCCACCCCTCTTAACACCGCCTTGCCGCTCCTCTTAACACCGCCTTGCCGCTCCTCTTAACACCGCCTTGCCACCCCTCTTAACACCGCCTTGCCGCTCCTCTTAACACCGCCTTGCCGCTCCTCTTAACACCGCCTTGCCGCTCCTCTTAACACCGCCTTGCTGCTCCTCTTAACACCGCCTTGCTGCTCCTCTTAACACCGCCTTGCTGCTCCTCTTAACACCGCCTTGCCACCCCTCTTAACACCGCCTTGCCGCTCCTCTTAACACCGCCTTGCCGCTCCTCTTAACACCGCCTTGCAGCGCCCTCTCACTTGCATGCCTGTGCCACTTCCCATCTCCTCCTACTAAAGAGCATGCCATCTTTGCCATGTCTGCGGGTTAAGGCGTTCCTTCTTGTTCCTTCCTTCCCCTTCCTCCTCCTCCTCCTCAGGTTCAGAGTCTTCTAGTAGTGTAGGGTCGTCCACGGGTTCGCTCTCTCGCTCCCAGCCGCCCCCCCTCCCGGCTCTAACCCAGGCCGGCCACGCGGTGCCGATGCCCATGGCCTACCCGACGGTCTGCACTAGTAGCTCTGTGTCTTACCACGATGTGGGCAGGAGTGGCCTGGCGCTGCCCCCGCCGCCGCCACCACCCCCGCCAGCGTCCATGACTAACACTAGCTACTATTTGCTTCCGTTGGAAGCGGCAGGAATACCGCCAGGGAGTATCCTGGTCAACCCGCACACAGGTTAGTACCCCCCCCCCCCCCCCCCAGAGCAGACCATGATTTAAAGGGGACATTCGTGAGAAATTGGAAGGGTTTCTGTGTTGATGTGCTGGAGGTGTTGGTTGGAGCTGCGTGGGGCATTGCCCATGGAGCTGCATTGCCCGTGGAGCTGCATTGTCTGTGTAGCTGCGTGGGGCATTGCCCGTGGAGCTGCATTGCCTGTGTGGCTGCGTGGGGCATTGCCCGTGGAGCTGCATTGCCTGTGTGGCTGCGTGGGGCATTGCCCGTGGAGCTGCATTGCCTGTGTGGCTCCGTGGGGCATTGCCTGTGTAGCTGCGTGAGGCATTGCCCGTGGAGCTGCATTGCCCGTGTGGCTGCGTGGAGCATTGCCCGTGTGGCTGCGTGGATCATTGCCCGTGTGGCTGCGTGGAGCATTGCCCGTGTGGCTGCGTGGATCATTGCCCGTGTGGCTGCGTGGGGCATCTAAAAAGAATCGATCTTTTTACGTGGCATCGATCCTATTTGATTATTGATAATAGATTGATATATCGATCTGGATCGATGTATCGTCCCACCCCTAGTTATCGTTACCCCTGCTCCTGTGACCCCAGTTAACGTAGGATGTCAGGTTTGGTCCATGCGGGCTCCTTAGTGTCTCTCAGCCGACCTGTGTGTCCCGTCTTTTCCTCTGAACTCCTCCCTTCTCTATACTAATACAACTCACACAACTATGTTATTTTTTATTTCCGAATCCTGGTTTAAGAGAGACTCACAGTGTTTTGCCGCCTTTTCTCCGGTGCGCCGCGGGCGTCTTGTCTAAAGCAAATCTGTCGGGATGGCAACGTAACCGAACACCCGAGCATCCCGTGCATTATGCATGTATTTAAGAGTTTTGAGTATTTATTATTTACTCTGCTAGGACGACAATAAGGAGTCGCCTGCTCACTTTGATTGTCCCTCTAAAAAAAAAGAAAACTGTAAACAGAAACCGCCAGAACGTGCGTCTTTCTTCTTCTTGGGATTATTCTGAACTGACACTGGAGTCACCGTCTAATGATGTGGCTTGCATGCAAATGGACTCTCTCGCTCTCCCTCTCTCTCTTTACCTCTCTCTCTCTCGTGCTCTCTCTCACGTTCTCTCTCTCTCTCTCTCTCTCTCTCTCTCTCTCTCTCTCTGCCTCTCTCTCTCTCGGCCTCTCTCTCGGCCTCTCTCTCTCTCTGGCCTCTCTCTCGGCCTCTCTGAAAAACGATAGCTGTCTCACAGGATCAATATAGCCGACGCCGGTCAAAACAAACTCCCCAAAGCGCCTCGCGGAGCCGCAGATAATGAAGCCGTACTGTACTTGGTATTGAATATAGGAGTAGAGTGAATAGTCTCGCCTCTGATGTCTTAATGTATTCCTCTTTGCAGCGCTCGTCGCAGAGGCCCCTCCCTCTTAAATATGCACAGGGCTGATAAGCCAGGGTATATGGACGGCACTAATATGTATTCTAGAGCCCGTCAGGGTGTGTAATTGCTTATTGACCTTTCTTAAGGAGCTGGCAAATGGGAAGTCTTCGATAGAACAACCGGCTTCGGAAATACATTTTCCCACCTAATGGTTCAAAACGGAGAGGGGTTATTTTTCGGTGCCATCAGGCATATTCTCACAAGTGTGTGGACGTTGAACATAAACCGAGAAGCCCCTTTGCACCTCTTACAAACATTATCCCGGGTGTAAACACACATATATATTATATATATATACCCCCTGTGAGAGTAATTTATTTCAGGGTGACTTATGTGTAGCAAATATTCCACCTCTAAATATTTGATATTAGATTCAGGGAGCGCATGCAACAGTGCTGCTCGCACACCCAGTCGTTTCCGGGGACCATCTTTCCGGAGATCACATCTGTCGGTAATGCGTGTGCCGCTGTCGCAACAGGCACGAGTAGAATACAAATGTCGTAAATACTGCCGGAGAGGTGAATACTGTGTAAATGTGACTGATGCATCGAAACACCGGAGCAAAGTGTCTGTGGATCCGCTCTCTCCCGGGGTAACCTTCTCCCCCTCTCCTCTTTTATGTGAAAAAGACCTCCTCAAAAGACGAGAGCCAGGCCCATTTGGCAGTGAACCTCTGAGAAATGCATTGGTACATGAATTTATAAAGTATTAGCACAGTATTCATGAGAGCACCCAGGCGTTTCTCACCAGCAATAAAGAAATGAACCCTTGGGAGAAGAAAAAATTAGGGCAAATATATTAAATTCATTATCTGGCTCAGCCTAGATTTGACAGATTCCAACACATGACATATCTATTTATAAATGTTTATACAGAACTGTGGGTTTTTAGGAATATGCAAATTTTCTAGTTCACACCTGCTCTCGGGGGGGGGAAGGAACCCCATCTATGCCACATTTCGCTCTGTCTAAACGCGCAGATTTGGTCATTTACTAATAGTTTTTTTTTACGGATTTCAAAAAGAGATTAAAAGTGTTGCGATGATGCCGTCGATGCTTTGAGGAATCTGGACGATCTCGGGATAAATGGCCATTGATATTTGATGTGTTTAGTAGTGCCTTTGATGAATTACTGATTACTGTGGCTATTTCCAACCCTCTGTTCTCTCTCTCTCTCTCTCTCTCTCTCTCTCTCTCTCTCTCTCTCTCTCTCTCTCCCATTCTCTCTCTCTCCCCTTGCTCTCTCTCTCCCCCTTGCTCTCTCTCTCCCCTTGCTCTCTCTCCCCTCTCTCACTCTCTCCCCTCTCTCTCACTCCCCCCCCCCTGCTCTCTCTATCTGTCTCTCCCCCCCCCTCTGTCTCTCTCTCTCTCTCTCCCCCCCTGCTCTCTCTCCATCTGTCTCTCTCTGTCTCTCTCCCCCCCCTCTCTCTTTCGCTCTCTCCCTCTCTCCCCCCCCTTCTCTCTCTCTCTCTCTCTCTCTCTCTCTCTCTCTCTCTCTCTCTCTCTCTCTCTCTCTCTCTCTCCTCTCTCTCTCTCTCTCTCTCTCTCTCCCCACCCCCCCCCCCCCTCCAGGCCAGGCCTTTGTGAACCCAGACGGCAGTGCTGTGGTGTACAGCCCCAGCATGGTTCCCCAGCAGGGCAGGACCCAGCAGCCCCTGGCCCCCCCGGTGGCACCGCCTGGCCCCCACCAGCACCAGCCGGCCAATCACATCCTCTCCCAGGTTCCCGCCCAACCCCCCCCTCCCCCCCCCACCCCCCGAACGCCACATGCGCAAAATGGGAGAACTGTTGTTGTTTGTCAAATAGCAGGAATTAAGCCTCTGTGAAACCAACAGGTGGACGGACACAAACAGAGACCGTAAATTATGTGACTGAGCCCAGCAGCTTGTTTTTTTTTTTTTTTTGAAAGTACAGAATGTAAGCTTTCAAATGACGTGTCATACATTGAAATCTGAAAATATTTGAAAGAAGATTTTTGAATCTTATTTAAACCTCAAGTCTCAAGAGCAGAGAAACTGAGAAAATCCATTCTAGTTTGGCTGCATTTTTAACACCTCGGCTGGGCACTAGCTACTAGGCCTCACAAACGTCCTTTTTTAAACAGGTTTTTACTATTTACTCTAAACTGTTATCTGTTACAGTAAATATGTAACAGATAACTGGTCTCCGTCTCACTCCGGTTGTTTACGTGACACACGCGCCGCAGGGGCCGCTTGGCGTTCACACGGCGCCGTTCATTTAGGGGAAACTCTGCGACCTGCGACTCATTAGCCGTCACCCCTGTCAAAAGTAAATGGATTGAGTTCAAAGTGTCACCTAAACACTGCAAACCCTGTGGGAGCATTGGCAAAAGCCCCGACCGTAATCATTAGCATTCATACGGCGGGCCCATAGAGTCGGCGATGGCAATCTACAATCCACCCCCCCCCCCCCCCACCCCCCCCCCAGAACGCCGTAAGGTGGAGCTTCATTAGTGAGAATAGCAGGGTTAGAAATTGAGTTGACCTCTGCTTGGGGGGGTGGCTGCACTCTGGGGGGGGGGTGAGAGGAAGTGGCTGCTCTCCCACCAGTGATGTGGCAGGGTCGGGTTTTTTGTCACCGATGCCGATCACCGATCGTCGTGAGCCATATCGGCCGATACAGATCCGATACAGATCATTTTTTTATTAAACAAAAATAAAAAATTATTTTATATATTTTTTTATTTTTATTTTTTTATAAAATATATATATTATATAATTAGACTTGTACTTGTATTATCTGCGAGACATCGCCACCACGCAACAAGTCAAAATGCTCGCTATCTGCAAACAGCTCCACTGTCTGTGTGTACTAGTAGCCTCCAGCTACGGCCAGGATTCTCCGGCGCTGCAGCTGGACCCTCTGGCGCTGCAGCTGGACCCTAGTATTGGTTTAACGTTAAATCACATTCAGCAAGTCCTCAGCTCGAATACGCATCGAGTCAATGTTATAAGACATTGATATCAGGAGCTATCTGTAGCTACTGCTAGCCGGATATATAACGTTAAGACGACGCCTCAGTGAACTATTTAGTTGAATGGGACATTTAGTTTTGAACAGTGAACTAACGTCAGCTAACGCGAGCTAACGGAGGTATCAACATGCACTACAAGACTTGCTGGAGCATTTGTTGATATCAGGAGCTATCAGTAGCTAGCCGGCTAAATACCGTTAGACAATGCCTACTAAAAGTGAATAGTTGACTGGGTAATTTTGTTTAAACAGTAACGATAGCTAGGTAGCTAACGTTAGCTCAGGTCGAATGCACTATAGACTGAGCAGAGGAGCCTCCTCCTCTGTGTTTACAAACTGTGGCAGGGTCGGGTTTTTTGTCACCGATGCCGATCACCGATCGTCGTGAGCCATATCGGCCGATACAGATCCGATACAGATCATTTTTTTATTAAACAAAAATAAAAAATTATTTTATATATTTTTTTATTTTTATTTTTTTATAAAATATATATATTATATAATTAGACTTGTACTTGTATTATCTGCGAGACATCGCCACCACGCAACAAGTCAAAATGCTCGCTATCTGCAAACAGCTCCACTGTCTGTGTGTACTAGTAGCCTCCAGCTACGGCCAGGATTCTCCGGCGCTGCAGCTGGACCCTCTGGCGCTGCAGCTGGACCCTAGTATTGGTTTAACGTTAAATCACATTCAGCAAGTCCTCAGCTCGAATACGCATCGAGTCAATGTTATAAGACATTGATATCAGGAGCTATCTGTAGCTACTGCTAGCCGGATATATAACGTTAAGACGACGCCTCAGTGAACTATTTAGTTGAATGGGACATTTAGTTTTGAACAGTGAACTAACGTCAGCTAACGCGAGCTAACGGAGGTATCAACATGCACTACAAGACTTGCTGGAGCATTTGTTGATATCAGGAGCTATCAGTAGCTAGCCGGCTAAATACCGTTAGACAATGCCTACTAAAAGTGAATAGTTGACTGGGTAATTTTGTTTAAACAGTAACGATAGCTAGGTAGCTAACGTTAGCTCAGGTCGAATGCACTATAGACTGAGCAGAGGAGCCTCCTCCTCTGTGTTTACAAACTGTACACAGGTGCGGGCGGGGCTAGGGAGGAGGAGCAGCGGCAGTTTGCAGGTCCTGTGTGTCTGAGACAGACAGCGAGTGAGATCTCCCCTTGATCGGTTTCCGCGATCGGCGAATATGACTCATTATCGGAATTCACCGATCGCATATTTATACTGATTATCGGCCGATAACGATCGGTGGCCGATCGATCGGGGCATCCCTAATTGTAGTCTCAAGATGAGGTCGGCAGACGGGCAGGAAATGTGTTACATATCCAACAAAATAGTATAGATTTGATCTAGACCTCTCTTATCCCCATCTCCCCGGGCTCCCCCCTTATCTTCCCGGGCTCCACCCCCATCTCCCCGGGCTCCACCTTAGCATGAACTAATATACTTTTTCCTCTGTTTCCAGATAACACCACACATGTTTCTCTCCTCTTTTGCTGCTGCGTTACCTCTCCTCCTCTTGTCTTACAACTAAACCCATTGCCTCTTCTCCTTCTCCTGTTTCTCTCTTCTTTCTCTCTGTCTCTCGGCCTCTCATTATCTCTCCTCTCTTCTCTCTCTCTATCTATCTCTGTCTCTTCTATATCGCTCTCTCTCGCTCGCTCTCTCTCTCTCTCTCTCTCTCTCTCTCGCTATTGCTCTCTTTCTCTTCTCTCTCTCTCTGTCTCTCTTCTCTCTCTCCTTCTCCCTCCCTCTCTGTCTCTCTCTGTCTCTGTCTGTCTCTCTCTCTCTCTCTGTATGCGTGTCCTCTTCTCAGCCGGCTCGCCCCCTCCAGTCCTCCGCTCAGCCTCTCCAGTACTCGACGATCTCTTACCCAGCGCAGCTCCTCTCCGTGTCTCCTAACCAACAGTACACTGTGGTACCTGTCTTTCTCTCTTCTCTTCTTCCTCTCCTCCCCTCCCTTCCACCTCTTCCTCTGAGCCTCTCCTCTCCCTATATCCCCACGCCCCACAGTTGAGGTCAGGGTGGGGCGTGAGGTCTCCCAGAGGCCCAGCATGGCTGATTAGACGAGATCTGGACCCTCAAGCGGTCGCCTCTTGTCAGTTTAGAAAAGAGCTACTCGACCTAGATGATTACTTCTGTTATAGCAGCATCTAGCCTCACTTAAGTTTAAGATCATTTGCGTTATTTGTAGTCAAGTGTCCACAGTCCTAGGGGGACAATGCCAAGGGGACTGTACATTTTGCTTCTGCTGTAGAAGTGATGAAAAGATCTCTAGATCTCAACGTAATGCTCTCTTCTACAAATGGGACGGGTGTAGTAATTTGATGCAGACAGTGATGGATGACCTCATGAATAAGACACGGGGACATCTCTCTGGCAGTGAATGAAGGTTTTCTGCTCACTGGACCTCTGAATATATTATGGGATAGTTTCTAGAGAGTTCTTAGTCAGTCTGTGTACAGCAGAGGGATGTTTGGAGGCTTTCAGAAGTCCCTAAATTAACTTGTTTTTGGTTTACTTAACTTTCTCCCTCTCGAGGCATCATTTGAATGCAAGTAGTGTGGAGAGCGGAGCGTTTTATCCTCAGCGAGGGCTTTAATTAAACCGCCAACGCAACGAGTGATTAGTGGCGTCTAGGGCTGTCTTAAATACTTGGCACAAGCTTCGAACATTAAAAAAAAAATCGAGGTTTAAAAAAATATATATATGTGTGTGCGTGCATGGGGCCATTGGGTGGAGCCGGGGGACAAATACACTGGAGGAAAGTAACCCAGCTCAGCACTGCCCAAATTATATCATCACTATTGCCTGTTTGAAGGATATCATCCTCAAACACATATACACCTACATGCCTTGTAGAATTCCACACATAAGAAAGAAAGATACTGGGATGAATAAACAAAATAGGAAATAAAATGTAGAAATGCATGCAATACATAAATAAATATGAATCTCCATATATGAAATAGAACATTTAGATAAGGTGCTACTGAGATGTTTTGGTGAGTTCTTTGTTTTTTTTGTGGAAGTAGCCCTTCTTAAAAATGCATGAACATTCACTGATAATTATTAGTCTGTAGTGGAGTCTACATTGCCGGACCATGTAGAATCCGGACTTTGTAGACTGACATAATTCTGTGCATAGTTTAGTCTACACAGGCCATATTTCAAATAATCTAAATCTTACTTCATTCATTCATCTTAAACATTCTTGATTTGGGGGATTGGTAGTTCCCATGAAATCTGAAGTTGTTCAAACGACAACAGCGATCCACCTTGAATTAAATCACACAGCCGAGTGAAACCTTGTTGGCAGTCACGAAAGGGGCTACTTAATTCATTAATCCAATCCACTTTATTTATAGAGCACATTTAAAAACAACAAAGTTTACCAAAGTGCTGTACAAGTCCCACAACATAAGATTAAGCTTCGATTGCCAAAAAAAGCTTCGAAGGTCAGCCCTAGTGGCGTCGGTTTGAATTCCACGTGTTGTGGTTTCTCGCTGCCCCATTCCCCTCCATTGACGCAAAGCCTCTGTTCCACTGACCTCTTTTTACCTCTCTTCTCCCAATAAGGACTTTAATGACTGATTAAAGTTTTACATTTGTCAAAAAGACGACGTTGAATAATTAATCCAGCAGCAGATGTGGAATTTGGTTTTCTAATAACGGAAATGCCCAGTAGTCCCCCTCCCCAAGCCCCCCGCCCAGGCATTAAAGTAAACCACTCCTCGAAAATGGGTCAAGAGTAAAAGTATTTTTGAACAGCCTGTGGTTGAAGGTTTAGTTGCACAGCTGTGGTTGAAGGTTTAGTTGCACAGCTGTGGTTGAAGGTTTAGTTGCACAGCTGTGGTTGAAGGTATTGTTGCACAACTGGGATTGAAGGTATTGTTGCACAACTGTGATTGAGGGTGTAGTTTTAAGCTGTGGTTGAGGGTGTAGTTTTAAGCTGTGGTTGAGGGTGTAGTTTTAAGATGTGATTAACTCATTCAGAGCCACGCCCATATGACCAAATTAAGTCTAGCGTGCCAGCACTGAAGTCAATGGGAGGACGGGGATATTTGCGAACGCTTAAACTATATCTTAAATTATGGCTATGGGTCTAATACACCCTTCGCTTATCAATGACTTGCTTGCAGTCAACATGTACGAAACTGATAATTTTTTCATCAGTAGATTTCCGTTTTATACCGTTTTGAATAAGAGTATAGTTTTGGATATTTCTAGTAATTCCAGAGAAATCCACGATAATAGCCCTTTAGTGGAATACACAAGACACGTTGTCATTTTTCGGCTGATTTATGAATAGTTTTCAAATAAACGCTAGATTATCGATAGTATGTGTCCTTATTTACGCTAGAGAAGCGGTCTGGAAAAATAGATAATCGGTGCTTGGTCAGCGCTAACTGCGCGCGCGCACACACACGCGCGCGCTCCGATGGCGGAGAAAGGAACATCTGATTAACCCAAGACTGGTAAAATAGAGTCCTTACCTCACATCAGATGTTCTGCAAAAAGATTAATCCAATTCCTGATCGCCATTCCAAATATTGATCGCGTTTATTGATCCAACATTATAATCCAAAACACATAATCCAGGCTGCTCCCAGCCTTCCCAGTGGAGTTTTTTTTCTTCTGATTCACAGTCCCATCCAATCCAATGATGTGCATTACCATCCGGGAGATGATAGGCGGCGGTATTTGCCCTTTGCGAGCTCAGACCCATTCCCAATGATAACGTCAGGCTGGATGGATGAAAAATGTATGGATATCGCTTAGGGATGCCCCGATCACGTTTTTTGCCACCGATGCCAATCACTGATCGTCTATGAGCCATATCGGCCGATACACTACCGATACCGATCGTTTTTGGTTTTATAAAAAAATTAAATGTAAATATATAATATATATATATTTTTAATATATATATATTATATAATTATACTTGTAGTTGTATTATCTGCGAGACATCGCCACCACGCAACAAGTCAAAATGCTTGCTATCTGTGTATACTCTGCTTTGGTCAAATCACATTCAGCATGCCCTCAGCTAGCCCCTTTCGTGACTGCGATGCAAGCCAGGGGCTCGAATATGCATCGAATCAATGTTATAAGACATTGATATCAGGAGCTATCTGTAGCTACTTCTAGCCGGCTAGATAACGTTATTTTGTTTAAACAGTGAGCTAACGTGAGCTAACGTTAGCTACCTAGCTAACGGAGGTATCATGCACTCGACTATTGCTGGAGCATTTGTTGATATTAGGAGCTATCAGGAGCTAGCCAGCTAGATAACGTTAGACAATGCCTCATGTATTAAACTAAAAGTGAATAGTTGACTGGGTCATTTTGTTTAAACAGTAACGTTAGCTAGGTAGCTAACGTTAGCTCACAGAGGTCGCATGCACTAGAGCAGACTATTGCCGGAGCCTCTGTTGACACTGGTCTGGGAGGAGGAGGGTGAGGGGCAGTGCGCTTCAGCAGCAGCTGTGTGCCTGAGAGAGAAGTCAGCGAGTGAGAACTCCAGTAAGAATTGGATCATGTTTTTTGATCGGTTTTCACGATCGACGGAAATAAAGCATTATCGGAATTCAGCAATCTCATATTTATACTGAATATCGGCCGATACCGATCGCTGGCCGATCGATCGGGGCATCCCTAATATCGCTAATAAAAGAAATAACTATTAAAACCCGACTATACTCGTGATTGGCACGCAATGCATGGCGAGTTAACCTGACTATACTCGTGGTTGGAAATTAATGGGTTGAGGGTGTAGTTTTATGCTGTGGTTGTGTAGTTTTAAGATGTGGTTGAGGGTGTAGTTTTATGCTGTGGTTGAGGGTGTAGTTTTAAGATGTGGTTGAGGGTGTCGTTTTAAGATGTGGTTGAGGGTGTAGTTTTATGCTGTGGTTGAGGGTGTAGTTTTATGCTGTGGTTGAGGGTGTAGTTTTATGCTGTGGTTGAGGGTGTAGTTTTATGCTGTGGTTGAGGGTGTAGTTTTAAGATGTGGTTGAGGGTGTAGTTTTATGCTGTGGTTGAGGGTGTAGTTTTATGCTGTGGTTGAGGGTGTAGTTTTAAGATGTGGTTGAGGGTGTAGTTTTATGCTGTGGTTGAGGGTGTAGTTTTATGCTGTGGTTGAGGGTGTAGTTTTATGCTGTGGTTGAGGGTGTAGTTTTAAGATGTGGTTGAGGGTGTAGTTTTATGCTGTGGTTGAGGGTGTAGTTTTATGCTGTGGTTGAGGGTGTAGTTTTATGCTGTGGTTGAGGTTGTAGTTTTATGCTGTGGTTGAGGGTGTAGCAGGGCTCGAGACTAACGATGTCCCGTCGTCCCGGGGACGATCAAATATTGATTTGGGACGAACAGAAATCTTTGCTGGGACGCAACCGGGACGGAGAGGATTTTTTTTTTCACAGGAAATGTCAATTGGCCGACTGTCAGTGCGCGCATATATTGCTGTCAAATGGTGAATGTCTCGTGCTGACTAAGTTCACTGAAGTCTAAACGTAGCGTGATTTGCCAAATCCAATGACTATCTCCGCCTCCCAACGCAGCGATACGCTAATCCAGCATCAACTCCTACCCACCTCATCAGCCAGTCGCGCTGCAGCAGCGTCACACCCCAAATGAATCTTGCATCGAAAAAGAAAAACGTGTTAACAGGTGAGGGAAATCTCTCTTACCTAGGCTTTCTCCACTGGTATTTAACCCTGGTTGACACAGTGAATGACAGCTGGTAATTGACAGTCGCACGGCACGAGACCACTGTACAAGAACCGCGGAAAGATCAGAATGTTATAAAAAAATTTAAAAAACGCGCGCTATACTGTGGCATCCTCTCAGTGAAGAGAGCACCGCAAACATGCTGCGCTATTTGAAGAGGATAAACACAGACCCAAAATGACCAACAGGGAACTGCATCCAGCAATACTACCCCTGAGTCTAAGGTGAGGACACATTTAAATCACAGAAGTGTAATGTTAGTCTATTGGAACTGTATACAGTTATCGACGCGTTCTAGTTATAGCTGCTTATTGCTAGCTAACGTTACTGACTAACGTGCAGACTGCCACTGATTATTAAAGGATTTCTATTCGATTCTATACTAACACGTAATGTTACTACCATTGCGAGTTAATTGGCATAACGTTACATTTATCTAAACGAACGCGGAGAAATAGACGACAGGCTATAGGCAAACTTCACTCTGCAGCTACACAATGAATCCATATTCAGTGAGGAGGGCCCGCTGGAATTTAGCAGCAGTTATCAATATCGACCAGGAGGACAGCGCGATCTAAGGGACATGTTTCATTACTAGTCAAGTGTCATTACTTTAGTTATCAAAGGTGGAATCTCTGGACGCAATGACATTATATAGTTTAAAGCTAAACTACGTTTTTCTTTCTTGTTAGAAGAGGGATAACTTATTCAGTTAGATTTGATTTGATCTTTATTTACTCTAACATTTTCAACCATAAACACACATTTGTAATAACAAAAAAAACTAAAACGAAATAAAATACAAATACATTTAAATATATTTTCCTATGGAAGGAATAATCAAGATGGCTCCAATTGGTTGACAATAACAGCACCGTGACCAAATATCCCTATACTAGCACCTTGTTAAACACTTTTTTTTTTTATATTTATTTTTAATCATAATTATTCTTGTGAAATCTTTCCACCATGGGAGCCTTTTGACTAAATCAATTTATGCTCCCCTTCTCTGAATGGTGTTTCTTATGGCAATAACAACTATAGACGACGACAACCAAAGTAAAGAAACTACATTTGATTTTTGGGACGGTTACATTCACTTTGGGACGGTTAAAATTGTATTTCGGGACGGTTCTGGGACGGTGGTGAAAAAAGTTAGTCTGGAGCCCTGGGGTGTAGTTTTATGCTGTGGTTGAGTGTAGTTTTATGCTGTGGTTGAGAGTGTAGTTTTATGCTGTGGTTGAGAGTGTAGTTTTATGCTGTGGTTGAGGGTGTAGTTTTAAACTGGACAGTATTCTCGTGTTAACGATGTTCTTGGTTCTCCCTGCAGCAAGACGCCCTGGGAGGGCCGTTCAGCCACATGAGTCTGGCGCGGCAGGCTTCGGGGGAGGGCCGGGAGGCCCATACTGCCATGTACCCCTCCTCCGTGGTGCTCCAGCCCCCCCCGCAGCAGGCCAGCTACATGGTGGGCCAGCCCGTCCCTGCGCCGGCGTACTCCACCCCTGCGCCCCCGGCCGTGAGCCAGCCGGTCCTGCAGCAGCAGGGCTACATGCAGCAGCCCATGCAGCAGGTGTGTGGTTCCCCCAGGGAGGACGACTACATGCGAATGAACAGACTAATAATCTGTGATATAGATACTAATAAACAGACTAATAATCTTTTGTATAGATACTAATAAACTGACTAATAATCTGTGGTATAGATACTAATAATCAGACTAATAATCTGGTGTAGATACTAGAGATGTTCCGATACCATTTTTCCCTTTCCGATCCGATTCCGATACCTAAGCTTTGGGTATCGGCCGATACCGATATTTATCCGATACCAGTGCATACATAAAAAAAAAATATATATACATATAAATTATATATATATATATATATATTTATTTTTTTACAGATACTGTTATACTGTTTTTTTAGTCATAACTAGAAAGTAATGGTATTTATTCAACAACAGGTGATTGTATAGATTTGTATTAGTATCATTAATCAATGAGTATGGGCTGCAGCACTGCAGATATACCCTACTCCAATGATCCACACGGACATTCAACGGTGTTGCACTCGCTACTCAGTGGCTCTGCAGATATACCCTATTCAGTCTGTAAGCTAGTGGCAGATAGAACGTTCATGTTGTGATTTTTGATGCAAAATAAATATTCAACATTCTCTTTTGAAACTCCGCCTCAGACTCTTATCCTTTGGCACTTGCTGTACTTTGCTTGCAGGTCTGCAGCCATTATTGCTGGATTATGAATAGCACCAACTTTAGACACGGTAACGTTATCAAGCTAAGCTAACTGACCTAGCTCGTCTTCCCGCATTGACATTTGATAACGTTAGTAATAGTCAGCTAACGCTTGTCAGTAGCTACTTATACAATTCACCGTGGGTGCATTATTGTTGATAGACGGTCACGGACAGTGTTAGGTCCTGGAGAAAGGACAGGCGATCATCTGATTTTATGTAACGTTAAAGCGGATGTTGTTCCAACTAGCTATCTTTCCAGCTAATGCTATCATAACACCAGCAAAACACATCCCGTCCGAGCTCCCCGTCACACCGCACTGTCGAGGACAATGGAATTTAAGAAAGTGTATCTGCTGTTAAAATGACACAGCATCACACTTTAAAACATGTTCATTAATCCTCACTCTCCGCAGGACTCGGCAGGAGATAAATTACATCATGGGATTGGAGGCTACAATTCACGTGTATCGGCCGATACCGATACCAGCATTTTAGGCAGTATCGGCGGCATTTCCGATACTGGTATCGGTACAACTCTAGTAGATACTAATAATCTAACTAATAATCTAACTAATAATCTGGTATATATACTAATAATCAGACTAGTATAGATACTAATAAACAGAATAATAATCTGTGGTATAGATACTAATAATCCTAACTAATAATCTGGTATAGATACTAATAAACAGACTAATAATCTTTGGTATAGATACTAATAAACAGACTAATAATCTGTGGTATAGATACTAATAATCAGACTAATAATCAGACTAGTATAGATACTAATAAACAGGGAGGACGACTACAGGCTAATCAACAGACTAATAATCTGTGATATAGATACTAATAAACAGACTAATAATCTTTTGTATAGATACTAATAAACTGACTAATAATCTGTGGTATATATACTAATAATCAGACTAATACTCTTTGGTATAGATACTAATAAACATACTAATAATCTGGTATAGATACTAATAATCAGACTAATAATCAGACTAATATAGATACTAATAAACATACTAATAATCCGTGGTATAGATACTACTAATCTGGTATAGATACTAATAAACAGACTAATAATCTGTGGTATAGATACTAATAATCAGACTAATAATCTGGTATAGATACTAATAATCAGACTAATAATCTGTGGTATAGATACTAATAATCAGACTAATAATCTGTGGTATAGATACTAATAATCAGACTATTAATCTTTGGTATAGATACTAATAATCAGACTAATAATCTTTGGTATATGCTAATAATCAAGACTATTAATCGTTGGTATAGATACTTATAATCAGACCAATCTGTGGTATAGATACTAATAATCAAACTAATAATTAAGCATTACATCACGCGCAGGAGTGGTTTGTGAACAATAAACCATGCCTAGGGGTGGTCGTTAGGCCCGAGGCGCAGCCGAGGGTCGTTAGACCCCCCTAGGCATGGTTTATTGTTCACAAATCACGACTGCAAGTGGTGTAAAGCTTTTATACAACTGCCAGATTCATCCAACCTTATTTCTATACAATAAACGCACATTAATCGAAGATTTATTGAAAAAACCATCCGCCAGAAAAAGTAGTTCCCACAACTACAAAAAAGACAAATTGCCTCCATGTGGAAGCAGCTTGAAGTGCATCCAACCAAACTAACACATCCAACTGTGTATTATTGGAATGATTGAGAGAAGTTGCCTCATGTGGAAGCAGCTTGAAGTGCATCCAACCAACTAACACATCCAACTGTGTATTATTGGAATGATTGATTGAACATTTTATTACCAGATGCAGAATGGGTACAATACAGTATGGCTCAATACACACAATTGTTAAGGGAATGCAAACCTACTTTCCATAGAACTTCATTCTTAGATGCTTCTATATAAAGTAGGTAAAACAAATTAAAAAGTTTTCTTTGCCCTATAGGAAAAAAACGTTTTCTTCGCCCTATTCTTTTATTTATTTTTTTAAACCTACTGTAGAGGGCCTAAACTTAACCAGTTGGAAACCAAGCGTACAGTAATAAAATGAGCAATCAATCAATCAATCAACTCAATAGGCCATGCTCACTTAGAACAGCGCAGCACCCAGCTCTCTGACTATCCCCCGCGTTGCAGGCAGAGTGTGCGTGTGTGTGTGTGTGTGTGGGGGGGGGGGGGGTGTGTGGCGGTGGGTGGAGACTAAAGCGAGCGCTGACAGTCGAAAGGAAAAAAAATTGAAAAAAAAATTGAAAATTAATCAATCAATCAACCCGCGATTTTTCTTTTGTTACAGAATGATTCAAGACCCATCAATTACATCATCCAACATTGTTTAAACGACTAAGACATTCGCTGTGACAGAATCGCTTGATATTTAGTTGTTTAGTCGCTAACAACATATCCATTTGTAAAGATTATTGTCCACCTTCTTGTGATCCGGCGCAGTGATGTGATGTGGTTCGGTTGTGGGCGGGTCCTGGGCCAGCAGCGTGGAATTGTTGCCAATAAAGACGTGTAAAATGACTTTCAGCCAATCAGAATCGAGAAATTTGCATGTCGTTGTATAATCTGGTATAGATACTAATAATCTGTGGTATAGATGCTCTTATCTAAAGAAATTATTAATATTTTTAGTCTAAAGCCCCCCTTCCCTTGTTAGACCACCCCATCCCATTTTCTTTATTGCATTCTTTTGGTTTTTGATGATGGTGAGTTAATCCAAAAGTGTGTTGTGAGAAGACATTCAGGGAAGGTCTGGTCACTCGTCTGCGTGTTAACCCTTTCACTGCCACACTACAGAAGGTTAACCCTTTACTATCACACTACCGACGGTTACCGTCTGTAGTGTGATAGTAAAGGGTTAACCTTCTGTAGTGTGGCAGTGAAAGGGTTAACCTGCTGTTGTGTGGCAGTGAAAGGGTTAACCTTGTGTGTGTTGTCGCAGTGAAAGGGTTTACCGTTTGGTAGTGCGGCAGTGAAAGGAGTGAACAGGAATGTAAACACAACCAATCTCTAAACTCAATTTTGTTGTACCAACAATGACAATAAAGATTCTATTCTAACCAGCCACCGTGGCCGGCTGTCGTAGCTACACTATGGGAAGAGGTTGGGGTCAAAAAGGGTAATTTGATTTAATTGCGTTAAATTTCCACATTTTAAAATAATATTCTCATCTGTTGGGACTGATGTTTCACTGGTGTTTCAGTTTGAAAGAACATCTATAAACATTATCTTTTTTTTTATTTTCTATTTCACTATAAATGATTGGTTCTATTTTGCTCTCCCTGATGGAGGAGAGTGGTACTGCATGTTCACAGCCCCTGGCTGCAAAACAGGTGTGCTGGTTCTAATGTTTTCCGTTTTGAACCCCCTCTCTCTGTCTCTCTCTCTCCCCCCCCCCCCCCCCCCCCCCTCCAGATGCCAGCGTGTTACTGTGCACCAGGCCAGTACCCCATCATCTCCAACCAGCAGTACCGGCCTGTGGGCACGGTGCAGTACAGCGCTCCGCAGAACCAGCCAATGCCCCCACCCTCACAACAGACAGGTAACCATCCAAGACGGGGTTCCGAATGAGCAGGGGCTTCTTGGGGCCAAGATGCACCATGTGTCCTCAAAAGAATGCCCTCGATATTTTTTTCCCCATGTCACAGAAATATCTGGAGACATTAACATTCAATTATCAACCATTGTTATAAAAAGAAAATATGTGACCAGGTATGGACTTCAGGGTCATGTTGAGTGATCTTCATTTTTTTTTTTTTTTTTTTTTTTTTTTTTTACATATTATGAAAGTACAGATTCATACCTTCAAAATAAGCCATCACTTGAACATTTTGGTGGGATACTTTGCAAGCTACTTCCTATGATTCATGGTGATTATCACAAAACGTATTCAGAGATAATAGCCTTCAAGAGACGAGCAGGCTATTCTGTGACAATAGTGAAACAACTACAACACTACCCAGAAGTCATTGTAATCCATGGCCCCCCTCTCTCTAGGGCAATTAACACCTGGCAGCTTTCCAGTCTGAGGCTCTTTGTTATTACAATGAGTCTGGTGACTGCAAACACAACACCCAGAGGAAAAGTCATGATAGTTTATTAAAAAATTAGTGTGGTAGTGAAAGGTTAACCTTCTGTAGTGTGGTAGTGAAAGGTTAACCTTCAGTAGTGTGGTAGTGAAAGGGTTAACCTTCTGTAGTGTGGTAGTGAAAGGTTAACCTTCTGTAGTGTGGTAGTGAAAGGGTTAATGTTCTGTAGTGTGGTAGTGAAAGGTTAACCTGTAGTGTGGTAGTGAAAGGTTAACCTTCTGTAGTGTGGTAGTGAAAGGTTAACCTTCTGTAGTGTGGTAGTGAAAGGGTTAACCTTATGTAGTGTGGTAGTGAAAGGTTAACCTTCTGTAGTGTGGTAGTGAAAGGTTAACCTTCTGTGGTGTTGTAGTGAAAGGTTAACCTTCTGTAGTGTGGTAGTGAAAGGGTTAACCTTCTGTAGTGTGGTAGTGAAAGGGACCCTGATAATAAACAAGAGACAAATCAAGTTTCAAGATTTTATTAGCATTTAAAATAACACGAGATAAAAATAGACATGCTAAAGTCAATGTTCAATGTTCTGATGGCCTCTCCAGATGATATCACGGTCCAATTTTGTGATACATGACCGCCGATTAAGAATGTCATTTTCTTTATCACCCTGGACGCATTTACAAGTAAATCGCAAAAGTCTTTCCATTTCGCGTTCGTGGCTCTCGTCAGATTCAACTTCCACAAAGCACATTACATGTTCTACCTTGTCTCCAAATCCGTTAGGTGTGTTGTCGCCATCATCTGGCTCTGCCTCGTCTTCAAATCCGTTAGTGTTGTCACCGTCACCATCATCTGCCTCTAACTCGTCTCCAAATCCGTTAGTGTTGTCACCATCATCTGGCTCTTCAGCGTTGCTGTCAGTGATTATAGCCCGCATAACGTCTGCGTTGTCTTCTTCTTCTGAACCAGAATCTGAGTTTCTTTTTGGATTTTTATTCTGCACAAAGAAATCCGCGATGAATGTTCCTAAAGCGCGTTCATCTTCAACACAGTGTGCTCCGAAGTGAGCAAACCGGTTTAATGCCTCGGCAACTGCCCTCGCTGTGGGTTCCATGGTGACTGTCAAACATGCACTGCCTGCTCTCTGTTTAATACTCATCCATCAATGGCATCAACTTAATGACGTCACCGCCTGACCAATAAGCATTTAGATGTAAATACATGTAGTGTGGTAGTGAAAGACACAACAACTAGGTTAACCTTCTGTAGTGTGGTAGTGAAAGGTTAACCTTCTGTAGTGTGGTAGTGACGGATAAAAAAACGGATAAATAGTTTTTTTACCATATTTCTACACATTTCGCTGCCACATTACAAATTATGAAATCGCGACGAAATACCTCTGAATAAGAATTAAAAAAATAAAAATAAAGATTCGATGACTAATTCGGCCAGAAACGGCTTTGAGGCGAAGCGTTACTAAGCGCTTCTGTAGTGTGGCAGTGAAAGGGTTACAACATCTCGCCAGCCTCGCCCTGCAGCACGGCGAGTCACATATGGAATACTACAATTAATTGAACTGATATGTGAAAGACGTGGTTTATTAATCCTGTGTGAACAAACAACTCAAGCTTCCCTCCCACTTGTTAAAAAACAACTCAAGCTTCCTTCCCACTTGTTAAAAAAACAACTCGAGCTACCCTCCCACTTGTTAAAAAACAACTCGAGCTACCCTCCCACTTGTTAAAAAACAACTCAAGCTACCCTTCCACTTGTTAAAAAACAACTCAAGCTACCCTCCCACTTGTTAAAAAACAACTCAAGCTACCCTTCCACTTGTTAAAAAACTACTCAAGCTACCCTTCCACTTGTTAAAAAACTACTCAAGCTACCCTCCCACTTGTTAAAAAACAACTCAAGCTACCCTTCCACTTGTTAAAAAACTACTCAAGCTACCCTTCCACTTGTTAAAAAACTACTCAAGCTTCCCTTCCACTTGTTAAAAAACTACTCAAGCTACCCTTCCACTTGTTAAAAAACAACTCAAGCTTCCCTTCCACTTCTTAAAAAACTACTCAAGCTTCCTTCCCACTTGTTAAAAAACAACTCAAGCTTCCCTTCCACTTGTTAAAAAACTACTCAAGCTTCCCTTCCACTTGTTAAAAAACTACTCAAGCTTCCCTTCCACTTGTTAAAAAACTACTCAAGCTACCCTTCCACTTGTTAAAAAACTACTCAAGCTACCCTTCCACTTGTTAAAAAACAACTAGAGCTACCCTTCCACTTATTAAAAAACTACTCAAGCTACCCTTCCACTTGTTAAAAAACAACTCAAGCTACCCTCCCACTTATTAAAAAACTACTCAAGCTACCCTCCCACTTATTAAAAAACATCAAGCTACCCTTCCACTTGTTAAAAAACGACTCAAGCTACCCTTCCACTTATTAAAAAACTACTCAAGCTACCCTTCCACTTGTTAAAAAACAACTCAAGCTACCCTTCCACTTGTTAAACAACTCAAGCTACCCTTCCACTTGTTAAAAAACAACTCAAGCTACCCTTCCACTTGTTAAAAAACAACTCAAGCTACCCTTCCACTTGTTAAAAAACAACTCAAGCTACCCTTCCACTTGTTAAAAAACAACTCAAGCTTCTCTTCCACTTGTTAAAAAACTACTCAAGCTTCCCTTCCACTTGTTAAAAAACTACTCAAGCTTCCCTTCCACCTGTTAAAAAACTACTCAAGCTACCCTTCCACTTGTTAAAAAACTACTCAAGCTACCCTCCCACTTGTTAAAAAACTACTCAAGCTACCCTTCCACTTGTTAAAAAACTACTCAAGCTACCCTTCCACTTGTTAAAAAACAACTCAAGCTACCCTTCCACTTATTAAAAAACTACTCAAGCTACCCTTCCACTTGTTAAAAAACTACTCAAGCTACCATCCCACTTGTTAAAAAACTACTCAAGCTACCCTTCCACTTGTTAAAAAACAACTCAAGCTACCCTTCCACTTGTTAAAAAACTACTCAAGCTACCCTTCCACTTGTTAAAAAAACAACTCGAGCTACCCTCCCACTTGTTAAAAAACAACTCGAGCTACCCTCCCACTTGTTAAAAAACAACTCAAGCTACCCTTCCACTTGTTAAAAAACAACTCAAGCTACCCTCCCACTTGTTAAAAAACAACTCAAGCTACCCTTCCACTTGTTAAAAAACTACTCAAGCTACCCTTCCACTTGTTAAAAAACAACTCAAGCTACCCTCCCACTTGTTAAAAACAACTCAAGCTACCCTTCCACTTGTTAAAAAACTACTCAAGCTACCCTTCCACTTGTTAAAAAACTACTCAAGCTTCCCTTCCACTTGTTAAAAAACTACTCAAGCTACCCTTCCACTTGTTAAAAAACAACTCAAGCTTCCCTTCCACTTGTTAAAAAACTACTCAAGCTTCCTTCCCACTTGTTAAAAAACAACTCAAGCTTCCCTTCCACTTGTTAAAAAACTACTCAAGCTTCCCTTCCACTTGTTAAAAAACTACTCAAGCTTCCCTTCCACTTGTTAAAAAACTACTCAAGCTACCCTTCCACTTGTTAAAAAACTACTCAAGCTACCCTTCCACTTGTTAAAAAACAACTAGAGCTACCCTTCCACTTATCAAAAAACTACTCAAGCTACCCTTCCACTTGTTAAAAAACAACTCAAGCTACCCTCCCACTTATTAAAAAACTACTCAAGCTACCCTCCCACTTATTAAAAAACATCAAGCTACCCTTCCACTTGTTAAAAAACGACTCAAGCTACCCTTCCACTTATTAAAAAACTACTCAAGCTACCCTTCCACTTGTTAAAAAACAACTCAAGCTACCCTTCCACTTGTTAAACAACTCAAGCTACCCTTCCACTTGTTAAAAAACAACTCAAGCTACCCTTCCACTTGTTAAAAAACAACTCAAGCTACCCTTCCACTTGTTAAAAAACAACTCAAGCTACCCTTCCACTTGATAAAAAACAACTCAAGCTTCTCTTCCACTTGTTAAAAAACTACTCAAGCTTCCCTTCCACTTGTTAAAAAACTACTCAAGCTTCCCTTCCACCTGTTAAAAAACTACTCAAGCTACCCTTCCACTTGTTAAAAAACTACTCAAGCTACCCTCCCACTTGTTAAAAAACTACTCAAGCTACCCTTCCACTTGTTAAAAAACTACTCAAGCTACCCTTCCACTTGTTAAAAAACAACTCAAGCTACCCTTCCACTTGTTAAAAAACTACTCAAGCTACCCTTCCACTTGTTAAAAAACTACTCAAGCTACCATCCCACTTGTTAAAAAACTACTCAAGCTACCCTTCCACTTGTTAAAAAACAACTCAAGCTACCCTTCCACTTGTTAAAAAACTACTCAAGCTACCCTTCCACTTGTTAAAAAAACAACTCAAGCTTCCCTCCCACTTGTTAAAAAACAACTCAAGCTACCCTCCACTTGTTAAAAAACATCAAGCTACCCTTCCACTTGTTAAAAAACATCAAGCTACCCTTCCACTTATTAAAAAACGACTCAAGCTACCCTTCCACTTATTAAAAAACTACTCAAGCTACCCTTCCACTTGTTAAAAAACAACTCAAGCTACCCTTCCACTTGTTAAAAAACTACTCAAGCTACCCTTCCACTTGTTAAAAAAACAACTCAAGCTACCCTCCACTTGTTAAAAAACATCAAGCTACCCTTCCACTTGTTAAAAAACATCAAGCTACCCTTCCACTTATTAAAAAACGACTCAAGCTACCCTTCCACTTATTAAAAAACTACTCAAGCTACCCTTCCACTTGTTAAAAAACAACTCAAGCTACCCTTCCACTTGTTAAAAAACTACTCAAGCTACCCTTCCACTTGTTAAAAAAACAACTCAAGCTTCCCTCCCACTTGTTAAAAAACAACTCAAGCTACCCTCCACTTGTTAAAAAACATCAAGCTACCCTTCCACTTGTTAAAAAACATCAAGCTACCCTTCCACTTATTAAAAAACTACTCAAGCTTCCCTTCCACTTGTTAAAAAACTACTCAAGCTACCCTTCCACTTGTTAAAAAAACAACTCAAGCTTCCCTTCCACTTGTTAAAAAACGACTCAAGCTACCCTTCCACTTGTTAAAAAACTACTCAAGCTACCCTTCCACTTGTTAAAAAACAACTCAAGCTACCCTTCCACTTGTTAAAAAACTACTCAATCTACCCTCCCACTTGTTAAAAATAAATAAAAAAAACATATCAAGCTACCCTTCCACTAAACCAACTCTCTCCAACTAAACCAGGTGTTGGCTGTTATTTCCCAGTGTGTTTCCCGTGTTATAAACAGCCTCGTATTGCTAGATTGTTCTAAGTCACTAGGGGCAAAAAAAAACACTATCTATCTTACCTTCTGGTCTCTCCAATGCACCACATGTGTTTTGCTTGTGTTTGATTGCGTGCTGCGTAGGGAGAATAAATAAATAAAGGAAAACTGTGCATGTTGGCTTTGAGTGTCTAGAAAAGCTCTATATAAATGCAAGTTAATATTATTATTATAATGTTTTTGTGGTAAATGCAGAGAAATGACCGTAATGGATGATCTGAATTGAAGGACATGAAGGGAGTTGTGAGGGGTGGTGGGGGGGGGGGGGGGGTGTCTGGGAAAAGAACCTGGGCTACTTTCCTTCTAGCAAGCAAAAGATATGCGTTTTGTTCAGGTAAACACACAATTATGTAAAAAATGTATTATATTTACATTATTTTAACTTAAAATGTCTGCAACGTCGTCGTGTTGTATATTTAATTTGTTAGTCAGAAAGTGAGGAACATCTGATGACAATGTTTTCAAAGTCATTGTTGGAACTGCGATGTTATCAGTAAGTACTGATATCTGTACGTGATATCGTCAGGTACACAGATGTAAGTACTTTTTAAAAAGTATCGGGACATCCCTATGTTAAGTTTAGTTTTAATTTGTCGCATATAAGGTACATGTACATTACAATGAAATGCTTGGTTCTGTATGACCCTCCTGAGATTGTGCTTCATACAGTAAAAATAATAAGTCATTGAGCATCCTGATGGCCTGCGGATAGAAGCTAGATAGATGTATTATCATGAATCCACCGTGTATTAATCCGGCCTCTGCGTGGCGCTGGAACAGTGGGTTCTGGAGACTGGACCGTGGCGCTGGAACACGAGGTTCTGGAGACTGGACCCCGGCCGCTGGACCACGAGGTTCTGGAGACGGGGCCGTGGCGCTGGAACAGGATATTCTGGAGACGGGACCGTGGCGCTGGAACACGAGGTTCTGGAGACGGGACCGCAGCGCTGGAACACGAGGTTCTGGAGACGGGACCGCGGCGCTGTCTGAGAGGCCTACAATTCTCACAGTGAACCGGTCTCTTTTCCTGCCCCTCGCTCCCTCCTCCTCCTCTTCATGACAAACCCACTGGAGAGAACAAAAGGTCTACAGCTGCAGTCTGCTCCTATGTTCCCGACGTCCTTGAGGATCAGCCGTCATGCAGTGAGGCCTCCTGCCTGTCAAACAGCCTCCTTTTGGAATTCATTGTTCGCAGTCGAGGTTTTTCTGCTTGTGTCTTAGCGTGATCCACCTCTACAATAAAAACCAGGATGAATATCAATACTGCTTTATTGCTCAGTACAGGGATGCTTGTGGATTTGTTTTGTTAGCGCACCAACACACACACACACCAGTGTTTCATAGTGCACCAACTAACACACACACCAGTGTTTCATATGTTGTCGGGGAGGGGGGGGGGGGGGTCCTTTCCAGGTCTCTGAGGAAAGAACCTTGTCTACTTTCCTCCTAGCAAGCAAAAGATGCATGTTTTGAAAGCGAGTGATGCCAGCAGAAGCCCCTAGTATATCTGGAGTGGGGCAGCATGCCCGTTTAATCTCCTAGAAGTAAGCACCCGGTGGTACAGACTTGCAAGTTTTTTTATTTTATCTTTTTTTATTTTATCTTTATTTTTTATTTATTTGTTTTGGTCTAGGGGCAGTCATTTGAAAGAGCATCCTTCCTCTCTCTCTCTCTCCTCTTTCTCCTCCCCTGCTGTGCTCGCTCGCTCGGCCTGAGACGGGTGTTTAATTTTACATGCGCTTCATGCTCGGGTGTGTTAAGTGGCGGCGAGAGAATGGCACTAAAAATAGCCAGGCCGCTGCTCTCTCCCTGCGCCCCGAGGCCATCCATTCCTTTTGTCCCACTTCCCATCTCATCTGGGCCAAATTGATTGCTGTCGCTCTGGCCAAAAGCCAGGAGAAATTGAAAATCGCCCTCTCTCCCTCCCATCCCCCACGCCTCCCCTCTCGCCTCCTACAGCTTTCACTCCTCTGTCGCCCCCTCCTCCTCCCCACCACCCCCTCCTCCTCCAGTGGCTCTCTCAGGACTCAAAGCCCTCACTGGTAACCTTGACACTGATGTATTTGACACCAGCGAAAGCAAAGTGCCTGTTATTATTTTCAGAGGATAATTTCCCTCAAAATTATTTCCATGAGATGTTTTATCATCTCTGGATGTTTTTCGCCCTGTGGTGAAAATGTTCCCACTACCTCAGCGTAAAAGGTTGTTTATTCTCTCTGCTGTTTGGTTGGTGTCGACTCTAGTGAATCATTGATCGCTTCCCGACGCAATAAAATGACAATCTGTTTCCTCGCCACGGTGCAACTTCTGAAATCACAAGGCATTTTATATGTCTGCCGGTCGGCTGAATACACTTGTTTCTCTTCTGTTCCCTCCAGGTTACCAAACTGTGATGCCAAATCAACCGCAGAGCTATCAGAGTATGATAGGTGTTCAGCAGCCACAGAGTCACAATCTCGTCGGCGGCCAGCACAGCAATATGGGAAATCAGATGCAAGGCATGATGGTCCAGTATCCCTCCATGCCCTCTTATCAGGTATGTGTCATCATCCAGGGAAATATCAACAATATTCATATTATAAATTAATATGCACCGTTCCCGAAACGGTTCCGATGCTAGTTGTGAGTGCAGACCGGGTGGGAATCACGATACGATATTATCACTATTCTAGAGTCGTGATATTGTAATATTATATTGCAATTTATTACCTTTTTTCAACTGCAAATTATGTCCCCAACGGAAATCTTTGTTAACATCTGCAATAAAAAGATCTGTTATCTAATAAAATTGTGTTTTCAGTCTGTTCCCCTCATTCCAATCATTTGTATTGTCGAGCATTAAAAAAAAAATCATATATATATATTTATAATTAATATTGATACTTGCCGTCACTATCGATATCGTACCTGTATATTGTTGTATGGATTTGTTCCCACCCCCAGTGCACAGTATCCACATAATGACCTTGTGAAGCGTTCTGTGTGGCTCTTGCCTCGCCAGGTATCGATGCCCCAGGGATCCCAGGGTTTACCACAGCAGACGTATCAGCAGCCAATCCTCATCCCCAACCAGTCCAACCACCAGGGGCCCATGCCCGGCTCCGGGGTCCAGGTCTACTACAGTGTTATCACGCCCAACCAACAGAACTCAATGAGGTACTGGTGGGAGACAACTGGGTTTTGTTTCACAAGAATCATGAATGAATGAATGAAAACTTTATTTAACAGATTGCAGAATGGGTACAATACAGTACGGCTCAATACATACAATTGTTAAGGGGATGCAGACCTGAGAAAGACGTTTGTCTTGTTTCCATCAGGGTCCCCCATTTTCAATTCATATAGACATTTATGACATACACAACATACATGACATTTATGGCATAGGGACATATAGGTATTTAGTACTGATACATTTGTGACATAAACGGTATTCAAATATACAGTACTGTTACCCCTAGATCCTGACCGAGTATATATGATGGGGAGGGGACTGTACATTAGGAGGGGGTGGGTGGGTCGGAGAGAAATATACATACGGCGGGGAGGGAATATATACATGCGGTGGGGAGGAGACTGTCTATTAGGAGGTGGTGGGGGTTTTGGGCATTTACGGTGGCCAGTTTCGAATTGCAGCCTCCCGTAGGTGCTCTTTAAGAGCGGTTTTGAATGTGGGTAGTGATTCACATTCCTTTACAGCTTTGGGTAGGGCGTTCCACATTGTTGTGGCATAATTGCTAAACGTGTTTAGTCCCTTGTTTGAGCCGAATCTGGGTTTTACATGATTTGTTGAGCTTCCTCTGGTGTAGTGGTTGTGGTATTCACTGACCTTTGGGAAGTATTTTGACATGTACATGGGTACCCCGGTCGTATAGTGTATCTTGTAGACCAGGCCCATTGCAAGTTGCTGTACTCTGTCGTCTACTCTAAGCCATCCTAGGTTGTCAAAGTGGGCAGGGGTGAGGTGGGTTCTGGGGTCCAGGTCAAGTAGTAGTCTGACCAGTTTGTTTTGTGATGTTTGTAATTTTGTTTTAAGCGCCTTTGAGGTGCTTTGGTACCATGAGGTGCACGCATAGTCGTAGTACCCTTGAATGAGTGCTCCTGCCAGAGTCTTCAGGGTATTCTTGTTTACCAGAGAGGAGATCCGGTACAAGAATCTAGTTCGTTGGTTGACTTTTTTTTATTACATTGGATGCCATTTTGTCACAGGAAAGATTTGCCTCTAGGATGGAACCCAGGTAGGTAATTTCGTCTTTCCTTGTGACAATATTGTCACCCACTGTAACTGAGAAACCGTCGGTCTTGCTGAGTTTGTTATTTGAACCGAAGAGAATGGACTCTGTTTTGCCCATGTGTAATGATAGTTTGTTATCAGCGAGCCATATGCAGATTTTGCCTAGTTCCGTGCTGAGGGTTTTTTCAACCTGCAACTTGTTCTTGTCGGAGACCAGCAGGGCTGAGTCGTCCGCAAACAGGAACAAGTTGCAGTCGACTTCCGGTTTAGCTGCAATATGTAGCGCACGCAATTGGTTACAGCTCCGCTCCCGTTATCGTTAATTTCGTTTAAAAACCTTATTTGGACAATACCAAAAGAGATTAGACCACATCGTATGTATTGATGAGACCCTCTACTAACTATATCAAAAGACAACATGGATAAGGATAAGAGAAAGGGTGGAAGGAAACAAGACACAGCAATTCTAACGGCGCCGATTGAAACACGTTCAAGGAAAATGACAGGCGACGCTGTGGCAGATCCGTTGGTGACAAGCCCCGACGCGGGGAATATAGAGGAGAATACACAGGGACCAAGGACAACTGGCCCCGAGAGGGAGACAATAGATGACAACATAACAGGAACATCAGAAAAAAGTACCGTGAAGGAAAAAGCAGGCGATTTTGAGAAGATAATAGCAAAAACATCCATCGGATCCCTCACTGCTCCAATAACATCAACTGACACAAGCAGTTCAATTACACAACCCGACTTCAACTCTCTGACTATCCTGATAAAAGAACAGATGGTCGCTTTCAAAGCACACGTGAAAGAACAGATGGTCGCTTTCAAAGCACACGTTGAACACATCGATACTAAATTCGAAGAGGTTATGAGAGCGGGCGCTTTACAGTCCATGCGAATCATGACAGTGGAGAATACGGTGACAGAAATTACACGGGCAGTCAAGGCGAACGAAGGTGGCATGACAGAGATGGGAAAAGAGATGGAAAGAGTGAAAGAAGAATATCGGAGGGAAATACAAGGGCTTAAAAACGAAGCGACGGAGAGGCTACTAGAAACCCAACGCTACCACAGGCGGAATAACATCCGCATTGTAGGGCTTGATGAAGCAGTAAACTGCGAAGATCCCAACTTTCCAACAGTGTTATCAACGATTTTGGGTAACATCGATCCAAACACAGTGCCAGAAGTGGACCAAGTTTACAGAATCGGTTCTCGGGGGCAAAGAATCAACGGGCCAAGAGTCATCATTGTCACCCTGCGGAAGACTACAACAAGGGATGACATCATCAAATTTGCTCGCAACCAACGTGGGAATCTGAATTATGGTGGTAAACCAATATTTATCTACGAAGATTTGAGCAAAGATGCCATCATCCGACGTCTACCATACAAGGAGGTGATGCAAAAGCTGTTCAAAGCCGGTTACAAGCCAAGGCTATCATACCCGGCGCTGTTATCATTCTTGGGCAGTGACGGCCGCAGGTCAGGTATATACACACCTATTGAAGCTGAGGATTTTCTGAATCGAAATGGAGCAAATAACCCAAGGCAGGACGAAAATGCTGGAAACAGATAAGCCTCTTTCTCAATGTATACCAGTGTTAGAATGACTTTATTGTGTTCATCAAGGTAGCAGACGATATGCAAGCCGTCTATAACAATGTGTACTGTGTATAATACGATTCATAATACATTATAATTTCAGTCTCTGGTCTCTGAGGAGACAAATACATATCATTGCAAAAAGATCTATCTGGAATATTCTGGGTTTATCGCTCAAATGCCCTGGGTCTCTTAGATCATTCTGGAACATAAAATAGTCTAGGCACTAGTATACTCTACAACCTTCTAGAATATAAGGCACCATGACAACGAAGCCTACAACTCTAACAATAAACATCCGGTGTGTATACACATAGCAGATAATAAATTAAATGAAGTTCAATCAGTCCTTAATAATATTTTAAAAATTAACCACACTTAAACGTATGAACACTACAAGGTTATTCTAACAATTTAAGTAATCACTCCATTGAAGGCACATTGAAGCTCTAAAAGGCGCTGCTTTTCTATCTTATCTAATCTGTTAATTCGGTTCTAGTGGCTTCTCCACGTTGATAATTATTCTATCTCTCATTCCTTATCTATATCTTTCCATTGATTTTTATTTTATTTAATTTTTTCTTCTCATTACTCTATATTTTTTAAAATATATTTTTACTTACATTGTTCTTTTCCAATGTTCTTCACATTAAGGTGTCAATATTGCTCTACAATCTTTTCCTTTTTTCCTTTTTTCCACACGTTAGTAGAGGGTTCAAATGAATATGTCGATGAAAGTTTATTCTCTTTTTTTATTTTTTATTTTATTTTTTCTGTCATTTATCACAATACTTCATTACAGTAAGGGAAGGTGCAAGACCAAAAGCGACATTCTATTGCAATAGAATGGAAATGTTAGATCCTATGGCAATTAGCATAGGAAGATTAAGATTACAATGCTCAGTTTGGGCAATCCGGTGGACTATGGGAGAAAGTCAATCGCGGAGGATGTGTTCTTGGAACACAGGCCTGTACGACTTTCTGGGTGAGGGGAAAATAGGGGATTTTTATTTGTATATATATATATGTTTTTAAGCTCAGCTCTCAACGGGACCTCATTAATTGGATGTACATCTATTGTAGCTTCACACTCCAGAAGCATTACCAAAAACTACACAAAAACATGCATAGATTATGGCTAGTTTGAATATAATGGTATGGAACACCGGTGGGATAAACAAACAACACAAACGCAAAAGCGTGCTCACACTGATGAAAAAAGAACATGTGGACGTGGCTCTATTAAGCGAAACGCACATTTTAGAGGAAGACATAAATACGTTAGCGGATAACATATACCATAATATTAGTCACTCTTCTTTTGTTACGAGAACTAGAGGGGTAGCCATAGTCGTCAGACGCAAATTAAATATCGAATTGAAAGGGGTATGGTCGGATGCTGAGGGGCGCATAACTATAGCTAGGATTATACACAATAACAGGAAAATTGCATTGGCAGCGGTATATGCCCCAAATTTGTACGAAGTGGGTTTCTTCACTTCACTAACCGGAGAAATGTTAAACCATCCCGAGTACTCATATATAATAGGTGCGGATTTTAATGCCATTTGGAACCCAAGGATGGACAAAACTTACCTTACCTTTTCCAGCGAACAAAAAAATTCATCTAAAGCATTAAAAGATTGGTCGAAATCAACAGGGGTAACTGATTTATGGCGTTCACTTAACCCCATGACCCGCAAGTACTCCTGTCGTTCGACGAGACACAACACACTATCCAGAATTGATTACGTCTTTGCATCCCCGAGAATATTTGATAAATATGAAGTGGAAATGACACCCAATGCGCTATCAGATCACTGCTACTTAATCCTGAAAGCAACATTTGGTACACTATCTTCCCGGGCCCCAAGATGGCGTTTTAATTCTATGCTGCTTAACAACAATGAATTCATTACACAAATTAAAGAAGCTCTCACAATATTCCTACGGGATAATGCTAACTCGGTGCAAGATCCCAGAATATTATGGATGTCGGTAAAGACTATGATCAAGGATTTCTCGGATAGATTTTCCTCCATATTGCGCAAAAATCAAAACACAAAACTATCTGAAATGGAAACGCTTTACTCAACGCTTTTTAATTCTTTAAAATACAACAACTCTACTAGACTAGAAAACCAAGTTAACATTCTAAAGACAGAGATCAAAGCAATATACAGACAAAAATCGGAATTGCAAATACGCAGCACAAGACAACAGCAGTACTTCCAAGGCTCTAAACCTAGTCACCTATTAGCCATGCGACTAAGAATTAATGCAAAATTTGCAGATATAACTGCCATTAGGAAACAACAAGCTCTAGTAACAGAACCCAAAATAATAAACGATGCATTCAAAGAATTCTACTCCGATTTATATAATTCAGAAACGACCTTTGATCAAGACAAATTAGACACATATCTTAATCAAATTACTCTCCCTAAACTTACGGAGGACGACGCTAAACAGTTAGAAGTACCGATCACATTAGAAGAACTCAAGAAGGCCATATCCGGAATGAAAAACGGCAAGGCTCCGGGAATTGACGGTATCCCATCAGAAATGTACATTTCTTGCTGGGACATATTTGGACCCTTATTACTAAATATGATCTTATACTCAGTCAAAGAGGGAAGCTTCCATAAACACCAAAATATCGCACTCATTTCAGTTCTTCACAAAAAAGACAAAGACCCCACTGAGTGCGGTAGTTACCGTCCTTTAAGCCTCCTCGGAACCGATGTCAAACTGTACTCTAAGATATTAGCCATCAGATTGCAAAAGCATATGACGTCTTTAGTTCATCCGGACCAAACAGGCTTCATAAAAGGTCGCCTGATCAATGATAACATAAGGCGAATACTGCACGTACTAGATACAGACAAAGAGGACACCACACCTAAGGCGATACTATCCCTGGATGCTATGAAAGCATTTGACAGTTTGGAATGGTCGTTTCTATGGGCAGTATTAGAAAGGATGGGGTTAGGAAAAGGATTCATTGATATGATTAAAGTACTATACAAGGACCCATCGGCCAGGATTACAACAGGCACATTCATCTCCGATATCTTTCCGGTATCACGCTCAGCCAGACAGGGTTGCCCTCTTAGTCCCGGACTATTCGATCTATCATTAGAACCTTTAGCACAATTTATAAGACAATCCCAACACATAGAACCAATAGTAATCAAGGGCACGCATCATAAAATTAGTTTATATGCGGACGACGTAATATTGTTCATGCAAAACCCCAACAACACATTGCCGCATATACTCAAGTTGATAGAAAACTTTGGTGATTTATCGGGATTTAAAATAAATTGGCCTAAGTCGGCTTTTCTTCCTCTTAACACCAGTGCAAAAAAAGACACAACCCTCCCAGGTGCGATACCCATGGTCAAACATTTCAGATGCTTGGGTGTGGAAATATTTCCCACCATAAGACAAACGGTGAAGCACAATTACACAAAAATACAGAACAAAATCAAAGACGACCTGGACAGGTGGGCAAAACTTAAAAACTCAGTACAGGCAAGGGTATCAATAGTTAAGATGGATGTATTACCAAGAATCAATTTCTTCAGCTCAATGCTTCCGTTACCTCCTCCAGAGGGCTACTGGAAAAGATTACAAACCTCCACATACACATTTATTTGGAATAACAAACCACCTCGCATAAAAAGATCCACCGCACAGAGAAATAAAGCAGACTGTGGCATGGCAGTCCCAGATTTTTTACAATATTTTAAGGCCTTCACATTAAGACCATTGAAGATATGGTTTGACCCCCAGGCTTTGGTATCTTGGAGAGAATTAGAAGAAAACATGGTAGCCCCACAGAGACTGAAAGACATAGCACACACTAAACTTTCAATCAAGCATTGTGAGCGAGAATTTGGCCCAATAATTACCCATGCAATCAGAACATGGCGGGAAACACAAAAGAAATATCCTAACCCTCAAGAATGGCATAATCACACTCCCATATTCAATAACAATGCACTCTTAATGGGAAAACGACCTATAAGATTCCCTATATGGGAAGAGAAAGGCATACACTCATTAGGGGATATTTTTAATAACAAGGGCCTCTGTAGTTATGTCGAAATATGCATAAAGTTTAACCTCACCGAGTCCACATGGCTTTTTTACATACAGTTACGACTTTGTATGAGATCTCACGGTGTTCCATTACTCATACCAATTGAACACCACAGATACCACAAATTTTTCTATGAAAGAGATACATTGGGAGGTTTTGTATCAGGTTTTTATTATCAATTACTAACGTCCTCGTATGAAACCCTTCAACTAGACACTGTCTGGAGGAGGGATATACCAGACCTGGAATATGACTTTGATTGGCAAGGAGCCTGGGCAAATGTCCGACTTACATCAAGGAACCCGGATCATCAACAAATCAATCTGAACTATATTCACAGGACATACTTGACTCCTATAAGGCTGTGCAAAATGGGGCTTATACAAGACTCCAAATGCTCCCAATGTACAAATGGGGACGAAGGAACATTTATGCACATGTATTGGGACTGCCCACCAGTTAAGGCATTCTGGAAAGATGTGTCCCAACAATTATCAATACTCGTATTTTGGAATATACCTGTACACCCCGCGGTATTACTATTGAATGATGTTTTTGAGTTTGCAGTGAATCCACAACTAAAAAGATTGGTTTTATCGGGTATCACAGTAGCTAAAAAACTGATCGCATCACGTTGGTTTCAACCGGAAAAAAATTGCCGAAAAGTGTGGTTTCTTACATATCTCAATGTGATATATCAAGAAATATCTACAGCAAGAATTCTGGGGCTCAATGAATCCAAAATGTCAATGTGGTTAGAAGTGGTGGAGAGAATAAAAGCTAGCTTATAATGGTAGTGTCTGGTTAGGAGTGAGGGATAATGGAGGTACTATCCAAGAGGGGGTCCGGGAGGGGGGGGTTTGAGCTGGAGCATATGTGTGTAGGGTTTTAGAAAATAGGTATTAGGGGTATATTATATACTAACATTTATATAATTGTAATTTCGCTGGATATACACTGTATACGGTTAAAATGTTATTATAGACTATTTTTGTTTTATCCTGTTTCTGTACTTGCATATATTTTAACCACCTTTACTGAAAGTTTCATTATGCATTGTGTGTTGAGTACTGACTTATAATAATTTTTTGTTTTGCAATAATAAAAAATATATAAAAAAAAAAAAGGAACAAGTTGCAGTCACAGGCTGACGCCATGTCATTTGCATAAATTAGGAAGAGTAGCGGTCCTAGTATGCTTCCTTGTGGAACACCACAGCTCACTGTGAGGGGGGGGGGGGATAGAGTACCGTTTACCTCTACCATCTGTTCTCTCCCCTCCAGGTAGGATTGCATCCAGCTCACTGATAAGCTATCAAAACCAATTGCTTTTAGCTTGTCCATCAGAATGGAGTGATTGACAGTGTCGAAGGCCTTTTGTAGGACATAGAACATGTAGTTGAGTAAACTTATCAAAAGAACCCCTTATTAGAATCCAGTTTTTTGAGTAGCTAATCATAACTCTGTTGAAGAATCCCTTTTGGTTGCCCCAAATAATAGCTTAGTTCACACCTAGATGAGAGGCCAAAGGCTACAGCCCCCACCCCCTCTCTGATACTGGAGATCAATTGTCTCCGCCTCTTCTTTAGTGTCTCCTAGCTGGCCAGAGGAGAGCACTCCTCCTCTTCAGTGTCTCCTAGCTGGCCAGAGGAGAGCACTCCTCCTCTTCAGTGTCTCCTAGCTGGCCAGAGGAGAGCACTCCTCTTCTTCAGTGTCTCCTAGCTGGCCAGAGGAGAGCACTCCTCTTCTTCAGTGTCTCCTAGCTGGCCAGAGGAGAGCACTCCTCTTCTTCAGTGTCTCCTAGCTGGCCAGAGGAGAGCACTCCTCTTCTTCAGTGTCTCCTAGCTGGCCAGAGGAGAGCACTCCTCTTCTTCAGTGTCTCCTAGCTGGCCAGAGGAGAGCACTCCTCTTCTTCAGTGTCTCCTAGCTGGCCAGAGGAGAGCACTCCTCTTCCTCAGTGTCTCCTAGCTGGCCAGAGGAGAGCACTCCTCTTCTTCAGTGTCTCCTAGCTGGCCAGAGGAGAGCACTCCTCTTCTTCAGTGTCTCCTAGCTGGCCAGAGGAGAGCACTCCTCTTCTTCAGTGTGTCTCCCAGCTGGCCAGAGGAGAGCACTCCTCTTCTTCAGTGTCTCCTAGCTGGCCAGAGGAGAGCACTCCTCCTCTTCAGTGTCTCCTAGCTGGCCAGAGGAGAGCACTCCTCTTCTTTAGTGTCTCCTAGCTGGCCAGAGGAGAGCACTCCTCTTCTTCAGTGTCTCCTAGCTGGCCAGAGGAGAGCACTCCTCTTCTTCAGTGTCTCCTAGCTGGCCAGAGGAGAGCACTCCTCTTCTTCAGTGTCTCCTAGCTGGCCAGAGGAGAGCACTCCTCCTCTTCAGTGTCTCCTAGCTGGCCAGAGGAGAGCACTCTTCTTCTTCAGTGTCTCCTAGCTGGCCAGAGGAGAGCACTCCTCTTCTTCAGTGTCTCCTAGCTGGCCAGAGGAGAGCACTCCTCCTCTTCAGTGTCTCCTAGCTGGCCAGAGGAGAGCACTCCTCCTCTTCAGTGTCTCCTAGCTGGCCAGAGGAGAGCACTCCTCTTCCTCAGTGTCTCCTAGCTGGCCAGAGGAGAGCACTCCTCCTCTTCAGTGTCTCCTAGCTGGCCAGAGGAGAGCTCTCCTCTTCTTCAGTGTCTCCTAGCTGGCCAGAGGAGAGCACTCCTCTTCTTTAGTGTCTCCTAGCTGGCCAGAGGAGAGCACTCCTCCTCTTTAGTGTCTCCTAGCTGGCCAGAGGAGAGCACTCCTCCTCTTCAGTGTCTCCTAGCTGGCCAGAGGAGAGCACTCCTCCTCTTCAGTGTCTCCTAGCTGGCCAGAGGAGAGCTCTCCTCTCAGCCAAAGCTAATTTAACCCACATGTATTTTGTATTAATTGTTTTTACTATTAAACCCGTTTTGATCGGATGATCTGTCTCCGATGAGTCCGGTTTCCACCACACCTCCTCACATGGTCATTGAGTTCAGCTCGGTCCATTAACCCTTTCACTGCCACACTACAGAAGGTTAACCCTTTACTATCACACTACTACTACTGCTAGTAAAGGGTTAACCTTCTGTAGTGTGGCAGTGAAAGGGTTAACCTGCTGACCTGTGGCAGTGAAAGGGTTAACATTCTGTGTATTGTCGCAGTGAAAGGGTTAACCAACTGATAAATACCGCCTCTGGTGGGCAGATGTGCGCGGGAAGGAAGGGGTCACTTTGAACGCACCCCCCTACCCTCACAATCGTTAGGAACCTTTTTTTTTTATATAAATGTTTAGTAGGCCAAGCTCAAGATGATTTATACGGCCAGATATCCAGCGAGTCTTAATATAACGGCGCAGGTCCCACGCGGTGAGCGCCTCCTCTCTCCATAGCCATCCTTCATGTCGGCCGGCCGTGCGGAGGCAACACTATTCCTCAGGGCGCCCCGGGCCCTTCTCTCCTCGCCGCTGCTGCTGCTTCGCGCTGACGCATCACCCTTCGCTCTGCTTATATCTTATTAAATCAGGATGGAGGAGAGAAGCAGAGGAGCCAAAGTGGCACGCCGGGCAATTTGGTTACCGAGGCTCTGGTGATAAATGCTAATTTTGTTTTGATCTGGTTTGAAAATGAGGTCCGTAAGCAACTCGAGCCGCCCGCCCGCCTCTCTGATGATGCTATTTATTGTGGTTACTTATTTATTTTTTTTACTTAAATTTTTAATTGCATTTTTCCTTATTTTAATAAATATGTATTTAAATATTTTTACAATTGGGGCGGCTACGTGGCGTAGTGGGCAAGGCGCTCGCCACGAATGCGGAGACGCTGGGCTCGCCTGTTCGAGCCCAGCGCTCCACATTGCTTTCAGTTTAGCTGGTCGTTCATACTAATACACATTGGCCGTATTAGGGGGTGGGAAACTGATCGGTGGGGATCGGGCGTTGTGGACAGTGACTCCTACAGGTCGGTTGGTGCGCCTGCACAGTAGAATCAGGAAGTGTCGGGGGAAGCATGAGCCTCCCACGCGTTACTCCTCGCCACTGAGAGATCGAGCTGCGCAGGTGAAAAGATGCGACTGCTGTTACCTCAAGTACCGGAGGGGACTTGTGCTATGTATGACTTAGTCCACATTGCAGCCGGCTTGTGGGAGGCAAGAAACAGCGTTCGTGACAGGGGAGGGTTGAATTGGATGATACGAAATTGGGATGGGAGAAAATATAGAAAAATGGGAGAAAAAGTGGATAAAAAAAATATATTTTTACAATTAAAGTGTATGGGGTTGTACACCTTATTCGTGTAACACAATTACCACCTTACTTTCCTCTTTTATTTATCCAACATTGTTGGTCATGTCGTTTTGTTGGCTTCTGTATTCAGTTTTTTCACCCATTTTTCATTGAATAAAGTCTTGCGCTCTTATATATATAAGTTGGTGTTTGATGACCATGACCTTGTAACTGCTTTCTTTCTAGCTGATAATACTACTTTTAACCAGGTATTTTTCCTCTCCTTGCATATTATCCCAATATCTCGCCATCTTCTGGCGATTCCATAACATGTGTACAGTCTGCTTCCCACATACTCCTCCAACATGGCTGCCGTGTAGAGACATCTTCCACCTAATCTTTTGGAGTTATACTTTTTGTTAAATATTTTCTTTTAACAGAATTCTTTCATACAGCGCTAGTAGCCGTATGTTGTATTTTGTATATATTCTGCCATTTCCTCATTAGTTATTTAAATCTTAAGCTTTTTTCTTTCATGTACAGGTGCAGCTCAATAAATTAGAATATCGTGGACAAGTCTATATATTTAGCTGTATTGATGCAGTCATTTGTGCAAAAGGAGCCCCAACCAAGTACTGAGTGAACATACATGAACATACTTTTCAGAAGGCCGACATTTCTATATACAAAAGAAAAATACATCTATTTAAAAAAATGTATTGGTGATACAGACTTTTGGGCTTTCATGAGCTGTAAGACATAATCATCAAAATTAAAACAAATAAACGCTTGAAATGTTTCACTTTGTGTAATGAATCTATAATCTACGAGAGTTTCGCTTTTTGAATTGAATTACTGAAATAAAATAACTTTTCCACGATATTCTAATTTATCGAGCTGCACCTGTATATAGTTGGGGTTCCTCTACATACATGCTACCAAACCTTGAAAAGCCCAGATTACTTAGTCAGTATCCTGATTACCTAATTTGTTTAATTCGGCAAATCCATTTTTATTTCTTTCTCATAGTAATCTCTCACCTGTAAATATCAACAACAAAAACCTCTCATATTTCTCTTCTCATAGTTTACATTTGTTTACTGTCTTCCAGATTTCATTATGTAGTGATCGAATCCATAATACATTTTTGCATTTTCATAAATAACTCCTTGTCTGCTATTAAAGTTTGAACACAGTGTCCTTCAACACATGTTTCAATGTCATTCCATCTTGCTATATACGGTAATCTGTTACACCGACATGTCAATAGGTCTGATTTGTGCAGCATAAAATCATTCCTTGAGATTTGGCAGAGCCATACCCTCCTTTGTCTTTGGAAAGTTTTAATACCTAATTCTAGGCTTCTTTTCTCTGCAATATATTAATTTGAACTTTTCTTGAACTAAAATAAGAACCGACCATTTCTCTATATTAATGGACTGTATGTACCGTATTTCTTTTTCACCCAGGGACAATGCATATTAATCAACAGTTTCCCCATCAATGTGAAGGTGCTGGAGTTTAACAAATGTTCACCCGTGGTCCCTGCCATTTCCCTGATTTTATAACTGTAATTTGCTTCATATAATCTATTCGCTCCTTTTGTAATGGCTAACTCCTAAATATTTGATCTAATGTAATACAGGCTATTGATCCCCCGTGTACGTGCTGTTCCACTTCTGTAATTTAGAGGCCATTTTGAGGCGGATGAGTTGACTTGTGATTGCGCAGAGCGAGGGCATGTGCTGGGAGGCTGATGGTGTTTCTGTGTGTGTTCTCTCTCGTTCTGCAGCTCCTCTGTGGGGTTCCTGCCTCCTCCCGGATCGGAGCAGATGCAGTTTCCTCGGCCGTCCTCGCCTTGTAGCTCCCAGCACATCCCTGCACAGCACTGCTCAGGTACACGGCCACAGTCCATTAGTGTTGTAAATAAATATAAAATGGTGCATTTAGAATGGCAGCTTTTATCCAAGGCGCTTTACAATTTTGTTCCTCACATTCACCCATTCGCAACAATGCCAACCTGCTCATCAGGAGCAATTGGGGGTTAAGTGTCTTGCTCAAGGACACTTCGACGACAATCGAACCGGGAACCTTTCGACTACCGGACGACCGCTCTACCTCCTGAGCCACTGTTGTGACGATACCAAGACTTTGACTTCAATACTGATACCATCCCAAGTATCACAATACCGGTTCTAAAATGATACCACAGCCCAGAAAATCTGGACGTAATGGAATATAATATTAGATGACAGAACATGGAAAATTATTTATGAAATGATTTAAAAGGTAGAATAACAGAAAAGGGAATATAAACTAAATTAAAGTAGAATAGAATTATAAAATAAAATAGACCAGGGCTGTACAGTTGTGTGCAATGTGGTCGAGTATAAACACTGATTGGAATAAAAAAGGGTTGTGCAATTGAGCAGTAATGTGCAAAAATAATGAACATGGCAATAATTTTCACTAAGCAGAGTTGTTTGATTGGTCGAAGGTTTTCGTGACCAGTCGGTCTCTCCCCCTCTCTCTCCCATCTCGTCACGCTGAGCTGTGTTCTCTTGAGTTGCCAACCACGTTAGCTTGTTTGCTAACTATCTTATCAAAGCTAATTGTTGGACATAGCTGCTAGGTGGCGACACTCACAGATGCACACACTTTCAGCATGTGGTCTTAGCTTACAGAGAAAGGGTCAGCGTGTCTGGCTAATGGCTACTATGGTCAGTTTTAAGGCTGAGACCACATATCGATTTACTGATAACTATGTGAAATCAGCGGCATCACTTATCGATTTATTTGCATGTGTAAAGAATATATATATATATAATACACTTTATACTATACTAAAATACTAGATCTTGTGGCATGTTTTAGTTAAAACATCCCCATTTCATGTAAATTCGGTTGAATTGCAACTCTGCACTGTGCATTCAATATGCAGTGCACTCCTCCATCACATCCAGAGACCACCGACTATAAAACGAGAAGGATCACTGGTAGTTTTGAATGGGGAAATCTGTAACACTAAAGATGGTGGCAACGACAAGGAATTGCTACAAAATAAACATAAATTTGTTGTTTAAATAATAATAATTTTTATTATTATTATCTATCGATAATTTGGTCCTGATTTATCGATTCTTCCAAATGGCATATCGTCTCGGCCTTAGTCAGTTTGCACGGATGCGCTCACCATAGGACTGTATTTCTCCATCTCTCAGTATCATTATCAGAAAGAATGTTAAAAGTTTTCCTCTCCTAGCAAACTCCATTACTGCTGCCCTGTCTTTGCGCTTTGAGTCAAGACCGACCTTCTCTTTTCACAATGAAGCTTAGCTCCCGCCTAGTTTGGTGATGTACCACTGGTCCCACTTTTCAGGAATATAATATATATATATGGGGGGCTTTCCTCAGGAAGAAGAGACACTGCTGAGCTTTTTTGACCAGGGTCGAGGTGTTGAGGGCCCAAGAGAGGGTGTTGAGGGCCCAAGAGAGGGTGTTGAGGGCCCAAGAGAGGGTGCTGAGGGCCCAAGAGAGGTCATTGGAGATGTGGACACCCAGAGACATGAAGCTGAAGACACGCTTGACCTCCGTCCCGTAGATATGGACCGGGATGTGCAGTCCTGCTCTGGTCTTTCTGAAGACCACGATGTTGTCGACACACCACGCCGCCAGGTGCCGGACCTTCCTGTAGGCCGCCTCAACATTGTTGCCGTCGAGGGTGAAGAGGGTGAAGAGGAGAGAGGGCTCATCACACAGCCCTGTGGGAGGCCGGTGGTGAGGGAGGGAGGGAGGCAAGGGTGGAGGAGATGAAATTGTCTAACCTCACCTGGAGTCTGTTGGTTAGGATGTCAAGTATCCAGTTGCAGACGGAGGGATTCGCAGGGTTCGCACAAGGTCCTTGAAGTGCTTAAAGTGCTTGATTTTTGACGAAAGAAAGTCGAGGCTTGGAATTCCTTGAAAACAGCCCATTTTTTAACGAGGTTTTTAAAAAGTCTTTGAAATTCAAATCAACCATTCGCATTGAAAGTTTTGTTCATCCATGATAAAATTGTTCTGAATCAAGAAATATAATTATTTTTATTTAAAGTGTAACTAATTTTCGGAAATTGGTTTTAAGCCATACATATTGTATCTGATTTTTTTTCTATAAAAAAAACTGCATTTAAAATTGAATTGTATCCTTTTAAATGCCCTTTTAAAATGAAAATGTGTGCTTAGGAAAGTACTTGAAAGTCCTTGAATTTCATTTTGCAATGTCTGGGAACCCTGGATTCGTGTTGAGGTCCTTGGTTTTCACGAGGTCATGGAGTTTAGAGGGGATGATGGTGTTGGAACGCTGGACTAAAAGTCAATGAACAGCATTCTCACATCGGTGTTGCTGTCGTCCAGCGTTGATCACAACTATGCATTGTAGTATGCAGCTGTAAGATTATTTTAAAAGATTCGACATTTTAACAAATCTATTAACAAATAAATTGGATTGTCTCAGCAGATACCCACGGTTGTGGTATCCGTATCGGAGCCGTGCCTACCCTCACCGTACCACTTTTTAAGTTTCAAGTTGTTTTATTTGTCGCATATAAGGTACATGTACTGTACTTTACAGTGAAATGCTTGGTTCTGTATGAGCCCCCTGAGATTGTGCTTCATTCAGTAAAGTGAAAGTTTAAAGAATAAAGACCAACACTATACAAAATGTAACAATATACAAATTCCTTTCATACCCTGTTGGTTTTTTGTACTCCTCCGTTCTATGGGTTTAGGTCTTCCTTAACACTTTGAATGCCGACGACGTGTATTGTCGTTTGCTTTTTTTTATTAGCAATCTGAATTCATATTTCATCAACCAAGTCTCCCGTTGGTACAGCAGACCCTCTAGGAGCTCAGATGGGAAAATACCGCCCCCTATCGTCTATACTTGTGTAACTGCAGGTCATTCGATTATACTGCTGGATCTGTGGAGGTGGAGCCTGGCTCCACTGTGCTGGCAAGCCGTCTGATGAACATGGAAGTGATCGCGAGTTGGAATGCAGCGTGGAATATATATTTACAGCAGCCAATAATCAATCAATAAACGCAATCGATATTTGGAATGGCGATCAGGAATTGGAATAATCTTTTTGGAGAACATCTGATCTAAGTTAAGGAGTCTATGTTACCAGTCTTGGGGTAATCAGAGCTGTATTCACTGAGATATCAGCATGTGCCGTGTGTGTATGATCTTGAGGAAATGAGGTAATCGATTTTTCAGCCCGCCTCTATAGCGTGCATAAGTACACATATACTATCGATAATCTAGCGTTTATTTGAAAAAGATTCATAAATAGGCCGACAAATGACAACGTGTCTAGTGTATTCGAGAATATTCCAATAAATGCCGTTTATGGGGGAATCTTTCTATTTCCCCGAAAATACGATAGCTTTTCTAAATGCTATAAAAAGGATACGAACCGATTTTAAAAAGAAAAAAAAATCCGTTTCGACAATGTTGACTGCAAACAAAAGTCATTGATAAGCGACGGGCAGATTAGACACATAGCCATAATTTAAAACATAGATTATGTGTTTTTAACGCTAACATTGAAGTGGATGATGGCATTCAAGGGGGTAAAAAGGTAAACAAGGCCGGCACTGATTGTGTTAATACTCGCTTGCGATCCTGCCTACTTATTAAAGCCTTCTCCCTCCCTCGTCGCTCGCCTCCGAAGATTCTGTTTCACCGACCCTGGAATTAGATTGAGCCAGACAAAAGGGAGGCGTCATCCCGGAGAAATTACTTCCCGCCGGATTCTCGGGGCAAATCAAAATGGATTGAATCGATTTGAAAAGGCCCGGGATGTATAGAGGGATGAGAGGAGTGTGGCACGTCCTCATCTCCCAGGCCAGAGAGCCCTTAATAACGAGGCTCGCGCCGAACAAAGGAGATGTAGTCATGTCAACGTCTGAACACCACGCCAGCCCACCATCACCACCATCCACCCCCCAGCCCTGCGCACCATGGCGCCGAGAGGCTTTAAGGTGCTAATTGAAATTACACTCCAGTCCTAACGATCTAATTATCGAACAGATATGTGGTGGTAATTAAAAAAGTAATTCCTCCACTGCTTTGTTCCAAGTTATGGCTATCTCGGTGGGGGGTTCATGGGTCCTCTAATTCTAATTTGCCATTTTATGTTGCCTCGGTTAATGTGATTTTCTTCCGGTGGCGGGTTCCCCTGTGATCGTTCCCGACCATCTCCCCCCCCCCCCCCCCCCATCATCTCCTCTTTTCATCGTCCAATCACTTATTGCAGCGGGTGAAAAATGTTCTTTCCGATGCCCAAATTAGACTTGCTTCTTCCCAAGTTGGCCCGGTCAACATGGGTTTAATTTCATGCAGGGATTAGCAAGTGAGAAGAATTGGCCCGTTCTGTTTAATCTAGTGAATGTAGCACCGGATTCACACAGTCGAGCTAATTGGTTTGGGTTTTTACACACTTTGGGATGTTTACTAAAATACCTGAAGCGCTGTTTGTTGTTGGTGTAATATCATTTTTTATACTTATTTTTTTATGTTGCTTTGTAAATGCTGCTCCTCAGTGCAGTTTGAATTGACGAGCTGTGTTTTATTACAATAAAACATGAATAAGGAGAGTTGGAGTCTTTGCATCCCTGCTCTGAGTGCAGTGCTGGGATAAGAGACGGTTTACTCTCTCACCTCAGCAAAAACGGCACATAGAAATTATGAATAATAATAATCACATTCAAAGGTCCCATTTACTACAGCCAAACGAAATATCCATAACATTCCCTAACCTTCATTGTTGGGCAAACATTTAATTGGATGTGTGCTGGTGCAAAGTTTCCTGATTAAGTATTAATGTCAGACCTGTCCTTGACTAAGTCCCAAACAAACTGAATAATGGGCACATGAAAAAACACTGTTTAAACACTGGAATTGAATAAGCAGCAACATGTTACATATCCAAACACTGAATTTAATGACTGTAGCTTGAAGTGACACATGATTAACTGTAGCTTGACGTGACACATGATTAACACTTTCACTGCCACTCACGAGTATTCTCGGAATTTTTTTCTTTTTTTAGCGATCTGAAATCATATTGCATCACGCGAGCCTACCCTAGTATACCCGAGTGCCGCCGGCGATCAGATGTGGAAAAAAGCGCCCCCTATCGTCTCCCAGATGACATAAGGGATTTTGGAATGGACTCAATGAATATGGATGGGGGGAAAAAATCCTGTACTCCACATTTTCCAGTCCACCCATGCAGCCGGAGTACCAGGGTTCATTCAGGGGGCTCTCAACCCCGCGGAATCATGTGTTACACTGTACACAAATTGGATCTATACACTTATCGATTTTTTCGAATGGTGATCAGGAATTGGAATATACCAGTTGGATACCATCTGATGTCAGGTAAGGAATCTATGTTATCAGTGTTAGGATAATCAGACTCATTTTGATGAAGTTATAGGCTGTTTTGTGAAATGTCCTCTATCGGTTTCACTGTAAAAATCCATGAGGAAATGAACACGGCTATTATCAGCGCGCGCCTCGAAAGGGTGGTGCGTGTACGTATAATATTGATCATCTAGCGTTTATTTGAAAACGATTCATAAATAGGCCGACAAATATCAACATTCTGGAATATTCCAGTAAAAGACGATTATCATAGAATGCCCCAGAATGGGCTGTTTTTTACCTCAAAACGGGTGCTTTTCAAAATTCTCTCAAACGGAAATGAAGCGATAAAAAAACAATCTGCCTTGACAGCACTGACTGGAAAAGGATTATTTGATAAGCGACGGGCAGATTAGACACATAGCCATAATTTAAAACATAGATTAGGCGATATTAACGATAACATTAAAGTGGATGGTGGCATTGAAGCGCTAACTCTGGCGCCACCTCGTGGCATAGAAAGTGTTAACTGTAGCTTGACGTGGCACATGATTAACTGTAGCTTGACACATGATTAACTGTAGCTTGACGTGACTCATGATTAACTGTAGCTTGACGTGACTCATGATTAACTGTAGCTTGACACATGATTAACTGTAGCTTGACGTGACTCATGATTAACTGTAGCTTGACGTGACTCATGATTAACTGTAGCTTGACACATGATTAACTGTAGCTTGACGTGACTCATGATTAACTGTAGCTTGACATGGCACATGATTAACTGTAGCTTGACGTGACACATGATTAAATCAAATAAAATCAAATTTATTTATAAGGCCCCACAACACACGTTAATGTCCCCATGGGCCGTACGCGTGAATATTAAAGGCAACCAACTTGTGTTCGGCTTTTCTCTGATTGGCCGCGCAGGCAAGCGGCAGGCCGTCCCACGTCCCAAATGAAATCCAAGGAGCAAGCGGCAGCGCGGGCAACCAACTTGTGTACCAACCAACTTGTGTTCAGCTGCTGTTCCAACCAACTTGTGTTCAGCTGCGGTAGCAGTGGAGCGCTATGAAATGCGCTGAACTAGAAAGCGTAACGTTATTATGTTTCGCGTTTTTAACAACCAACTACCAGATTCACTCGTCACTGTACATCACGTCTGAAGTATAAACAAAGCCCATACAGTTATGAAATGCGCTGAGCCCATACAGTTATGAAATGCGCTGAACTAGAAAGCGTAACGTTATTATGTTTCGCGTTTTTAACAACCAACTACCAGATTCACTCGTCACTGTACAAGCCCATACAATTTTTTAGATGAATGATTGTGGATATAATATAGAAAACACATCATTATGATATTGTCAGATGGCGCAAAATACAATGGTGAGTGAGAAATATATCTCCAGTGATAAAACCCAGTGCTCTATGTCTCTATGATACACAGCGTGGATGGGCTTTCAGAGGGAGGCATGCATGTACATAATTTCACCATAATCAAATACAGACATAATTGTGTGGCTTGACGCAGCAGCGGCGCACGGAAGCCGGGGATAAACCACCGCGTCGCCCCGCTGGCGCTTCAGCAGCCTCCACGGGCGAAATAACATATAACGTTACAGCGTACAGTTCCACACTGATGTACAGTGACACCCAGCAGAGTTTCTAGTTACAGTAGTGACGCGTGAATCGATAGTCCTAACAGTGTTTATTATTAAGAGTCAGATAGTCCGCACGCGCACAGTGTTTATAGTCCTAACAGTGTTTATTAGTAAGAGTCAGATAGTCCTAACAGTGTTTATTATTAATTAACGTCATAAACCACATATCCGTTGTAGAAGCCCTTCAATGACAGCGCTCTCATATTTTGCGAATGCATAAACTATATCTTAAATTATGGCTATGTGTCTAATATGGCTGTCGCTTATCAATGACTTCGCGACAGCCATATTAGACACTCACTGTACATCAGTGTGGAACTGTACGCTGTAACGTTATATGTTATTTCGCCCGTGGAGGCTGCTGAAGCGCCAGCGGGGCGACGCGGTGGTTTATCCCCGGCTTCCGTGCGCCGCCCGCGGCTTGACTCGGTTCATCTCCAGCAGCAGCAGCGCTCCGTTGTAGGAAGCCCTTCAATGACAGCGCTCTCATATTTTGCGAATGCATAAACTATATCTTAAATTATGGCTATGTGTCTAATATGGCTGTCGCTTATCAATGACTTTCCGACAGCCATATTAGACACATCGCCATAATTTATGATATAGTTTATGCATTCGCAAATATGAGAGCTCTGTCATTGAAGTGGGTGGTGGCAGTTACTAACAGTAGCGATTTTTATTGTTTTGTCATGACCAAACATAATCCCAACATAGATAGGAGGTGTACTGTATGTCAAATGTCGGTCATGTGGTGGAAGAGTTTAGTACAGTCACACAACAGAACACCAGTGTTTCTAGTAGATATGTTTATTAATATAAATAAACACCTCTGTCTGAACTGGTTCGACCAGCGCGTTGGTTCGACCAGCGCTTCTGCCGCGTCTCTCAGCGGAAAAGGGCGTGTGCTAGGGCGGTCACGTGGCCGTGTGGCCAATCAGAGAAAAGCTGAACACAAGTTGGTTGCCTTTAATATTCACGCGGGCCGTACATGTCTTCTTTAAACAAGTCAAGAAGAAAACATAACAATAAGTCAAGAACAGAACAAGAACACCATAAGGTCTAACAAATTTTAAATAAATGCAAATAAATGAAAGAATGCAACACTCCCAGACATACCCCACGCGAAGGTAAGGAAAAACTCACTAAAACCTAACAATAGGGAAAAATGCTCCACAGGCAGTGTGGAGGAGAGAAACCTTAGAAGGGCCATTCAAGGGGGGATCTCCCTTCTTGGATGTCGGTGTTGTTGCAGACTAACAGTTGGTAAGCATGCATTCAAGTGTGTAGTGAAACACAGATGAGTGCATGCAATAGCAACTGAACATTTTGAAAGATTAAAGATAGAGCTGATTAAAGATAGAGCTGATAGCGATAGCAACTGAACATTTTGAAAGATTGAAGATAGAACTGATAGCGAATCTATTTGAGGCACAGGGGCGGCGCAAAGAGGGTCGTGTCCTCCCAGTCTTAATCACGGTACATTCAACACTCCGGTCATTGCTCAGAGACAGCCGGAGACAGGGAGATAGGGGGCGGCGCAGAGAGGGTCGCAACCTCCCTGACATCATCGCGGGACGTCCAGCACTCCGGTCACCACTACGAGACCTCCGGAGACAGGGAGACAGGAGGGCACACGCAGAGAGGGTTGCATCCTCCCGGCCTTCATCACGGGACGTCCGACACTCTGGTCAGCACTCCAGGATGCTTCATTACTTAAGGCAACCGTCTTGCGCCTAGCACGGCGGAGCGGCAGCGGCACGCAGGTTTCCGCACGCAATCCCCCCTGTTTTAACATCGACTGTTAGCTCAACTCGTTCGCCAGCTTGCTGTGGAGCCTGCGGTCCAGTTGGTGACTAGTTCGAATCACTTAAATTTTTTTTATTTTTTTTACGTTTAATTAATTTATCGCCTCTCTATATAAACGTCTTTCTTTCGCCGGTTAAGTTTAGGCATTCTTTCGGAGTTGGTTAAGGTTAGAGTTTGTCTTAGAACATGGCAATATTTCTTTCGCCGGTTAAGTTTAGGCATTCTTTCAGAGTTGGTTAAGGTTAGGGTTAAGTTTAGGCATTCTTTCGGAGTTGGTTAAGGTTAGGGTTAAGTTTAGGCATTCTTTCGGAGTTGGTTAAGGTTAGTTTGTCGCAGAGCATGGCAATAGAATGCAGCCTATTTCCGCTCTGCCGCTCTCTCGCTCTGCCGTGGTCACATGGGCGTCGTGGCCAATCAGAGAAACGCTGAACGCAAGTTGGTTGCCTGAAGTGTTGACGCCTCCAGGACAGCAACTCACAGGGGGACAGGGAGACGGGACAGGCGTTAGACAGCTTGTGTGATTGTAGTGGGTGGACATAGCAATAGATACAAGTGGTAAGCATATATGTGAATAGAGTAGATATATGAAGTAAGCATATTATGTGAATAGAATAGAAGTACTTAACCCAGCAATGAAACCGCGTTGACGCACCAGTTGACAGGACCACGGACAGACGACGGTAAGTAGCTGATCCAAGGCCTCGGTGGTGCATGTAGAGCAGTCACTGCAATCTTGGCCAAGACCCCGAGGCATCCATCACCTTAGTCAGCGCTAGGAGACAGGCACTCGGAGAGATGGGGGAGGGAAGGGGGGGGGGAGTTAGAGAGTTCCCATGTTTGTGGTGCTGCAAAAAAGCAGACATGGGGGAAAATAAACTTCCTAACTAAACTAGACAGATTAATCTAAAGGTCAGTCCCCGACCAGGTGAGATCAGGGTAGGTTGAAGGAGAGAGAGAAAAGATGGGTCTTAAGCAGGGATTTAAAAGCTTCGACAGAGCAGGCGCCCCTGATGACGGCAGGTAATTTGTTCCACAGGTAGGGAGCGCGGTAGACAAAGGCTCTTAACTAGCTTGACATGACTCAGCTTGACATGACTCATGATTAACTGTAGCTTGACGTGACACATGATTAATTAGCTTGACATGACTCAGCTTGACATGACTCATGATTAACTGTAGCTTGACACTCGATTAACTAGTTTGGCGTGACTCATGATTTTTTTTTTTTTTTTTTTAAACTTAAATTTTTTATTAACATTTATTTAGACAGACAGCACTTACAAAAAATAAATAATAAAAAATTAAGAGACTAGTATCACAATAAAAACAAAAAGAAAAAACAGTGCACATAAATATTTACATGGGTATCACATTGTTAGTTGTCTGGTTCCCCTACTGTTGTTTCCCCTACTGCAATGCACTGCTCGCTGGCCTCCCGGCCACTGCCACTAAGCCTCTTCAACTCATTCAGAACGCAGCGGCCCGCCTGATCTCAAACCTACCGAAGTCGGCCCATGTCACCCCACTTCTTAGGGACCTGCACTGGCTCCCCATTGCTGCACGAATCCGCTTCAAGGCCCTCGACCTAGCATACCGTGCGGCAAAGGGAACCGCTCCCGCCTACCTCCGGTCAATGGTCTCTAACTACACACCCTCAAGACCCCTACGCTCTGCATCTTCTGGCCGCCTCAGACCTACTCCTATCCAAGCTCCGGGAGGGTCATCAAAGAGAAGTCGCCTATTCTCAGTCCTTGCCCCACAATGGTGGAATGAACTACCCACCCCAGTTAGGACAGCCGAATCACGTCCAATCTTTCGCCGTCGACTAAAGACGCACTTCTTCAACCATTATCTGAATTAAAAAAAAAAAAAAAAAAAAAAAAAAATCTAACCCTAACTAACCGTACTGTCATGCACTTGTCCTAATAAACTAACCTACACTGTAGCACTCAACACTTTGATGAACATTGTTGCTCAGCTGATAGAGTTGTGCCCTTCCTGATGGCTTGTCGTACAGAACTTGTAAGTCGCTTTGGATAAAAGCGTCAGCTAAATGTAAATGTAAATGTAGGTATTTGATACAAAGGCTGATTGTGTATCTCCCTTAAACAGGCATAAACAGGTAATTCCTACTCAAAGACAATAAATGCTGACTAAGGTTTGTATGTGTGATCTGGGTCCAGAGATCCTCCTTGAGTTTCTTTCTTCCCTTCTCCTTCGTCCTTTCTTTTTTTTTCTCTTGTTTATTAACTTTCACTTTGCCTTTTGTTTCACCCATACACAAACCACATCATCCCTGAATATTTAATATCACACCGTTAAACAGACATAAATAATAAGGTATAAAAGCATTCAGCACTTGTAATATCCCAAAAACAAAATAGATAATATTAACTAAAGTACAGGTGTGTGACATGGGTTCATAGACCCTGCTTGAACATCTTTCCTCCTTTACCCTTCGCTCTCTTGTGTTGCATTTGGTTCTTCCTCTGTGATGTCGTTCTCGTTCCTTTTATAATCCTCCCACTTTCCCCAAATTTCTCTTCCTGTAACCTCAGCATGTGTGTTATCCTTTCCATATCCTGTATTTCTTCCACTATTCCTACCCATTTTGCTATTGTCGGTGGGTCTTCCTTATACCACAGTCTCGTTATTGCTTTTCTGGCCGCTATCAACATTATCTTTATTAAATATTTGTCCCCCCCTTGTATTCCCTCGTGTGTCAGGTCTCCTAAGTAAAGCACCAGTCCTGTTTGTGGTATCCCGTATCCTAATATTCTGATCATTGCTTCCCCTATCTCCTCCCAATACCCCTTCAGCTTCTGACATCCCCAGAATATGTGCGTGTGATTTGCCCCCTCCTTCCCACACATCCTCCAGCATGCTTTTTGTGTTGGTGCATATTTTCCCTTCAGCTCTGGGGTTATAAAGAATCTGATTATGTTTTTCCATCCAAATTCTTTCCATATTCTCGATCCTGTTGTTGAATGTTGTACCTCGCATATGTTCCCCCATTCCTTCCCTGTTATTTCTATCTCTAGCTCTCTCTCCCATTTCTCCCTTATGTAATCGGTCGTGTGTCCCTTGCTGGTCATTATAGCCCGGTATATTGCTGATATTACTCTTCCTTGCCCCCCTTCGTATGCCCATACTATCATCTTTATTATTCCATTCTGTTCCTCGTCTTTGGCCCCCCTTATTTCTTTGTTGTAGTAGTCTCTAACCTGTAGATATCTGAAGTGGTCCCTGTTTTCTAGTCCAAATTTCTCCTTTAATTTTTGTAGTGTCTGCATTTCTCCCTTCTCTATCATTTTGCATATTGCTGTTGCCCCCCCCCCTCTCCCACCTTCTGAATCCATGGTCTAACCTCCCTGGTTTGAATCTCTTGTCATGTGCTACCCATCTCAGGACCCCTGACTGCTTCTCCAATTTGTGTGTTTTTACTACTCTGTTCCATATGGTCAAGGTGTATTTGGTGATTGGATCTAATAGTCCCTCTTTTTCTTTAAATAGTTCCCTATCCCCCACCAGAGCTTGTACCTTGTATCCCTCCCCTTCTTTTTCAATGTCTTTCCATCTTGCCTCATATCTGTCGTTACACCAGCACGTCACTGCTCTCAGTTGTGCTGCATAGTAATAATCTTGTAGGCTGGGTACTGCCATCCCTCCCTCTTCCTTTGGTAGTTGTAGTGTTTTATATCTGACCCGTGGTCTTCTCCCCACCCATATGAACCTCGATATCAGTCTGTCCCACTCCCTGAATTGATTCTGTGGTATTTGTATCGGTAGTGACTGGAATAGGTACAGTAACCTTGATAGTATGTTCATTTTAATGACCTCTATTTTTGAATTGAAGTCCAAGGGCATTACTGTCCATCTCTCTAGGTCTCTATTGATGTTCTGATTTATCTGTGTATAATTCGCCTCAAACAGTTTCTCCACCCCTCTCGTGATGTTCACCCCTAAGTATTTAATCTTGTCCATGTCCCATCTTATCCTGTACTGTTCTCTAATTTCCGTCGTTGGAGAGTAGTTCCATGCTAAGGTCTGTGTCTTTGTCACGTTTAGTTTGTATCCTGAGTAGTGACCATATTCCTTCAGTAGATCCATCAGTGCCGGGAAGCTCTTTTCTGGTTGCCTCATGTATACTATCACGTCGTCTGCAAATAAGCCTAGTTTATATTCCGTTCCCTTTATCCTTACTCCCTTGATGTCCTCGGTCTGCCTGATCAGTTGTGCCAGTGGTTCTATGAAAACGGCGAAGAGCGTCGGTGAGAGACAACATCCCTGTCTGGTAGCCCTCTCTAATCTGATTCTATCCGTCAAGCTGCCATTCACCTTAACCCTCGCTGTCGGCTCTTGATATAGCGCCTTGGTCATCTAAATCGCCCTCCCGTTCAGTCCGAACCTCATCAATGTTTTATATTAAAATGTCCAGCTCACACTGTCGAACGCTTTTTCTGCATCTAGGCTAATCAGTACCGCGCTACCCCCTTGTTTTTGTATCTCCTCTACTATGTGTAATGTCTTTCTCACGTTGTCCTGTGTCTGTCTCCCTTTAATAAATCCAGTTTGATCTTCATCTATAATGTCTGGCATAAACGTCTCAAATCTTTTTGATATTATCGATGTATACATCTTGTAATCTACGTTGAGTATGGACACAGGTCTGAAACTACTACATAATTCCCTATCCTTCCCTTCCTTCGGTATCGTGGTGATTATGGCTTCCTTCCACGAGGGGGGCATTTTCCCCTCTTCCATCGTGTGTCTGAACGCCGCCCCTAACATGGGTGCTAATTCAGTTCTAAATGTCTTGTAGAATTCCGATGGGAATCCGTCGCTCCCCGGAGACTTGTTGTTTTTAGCTCTACTAATTGCATCTTCCAGTTCTTGTTCCGTAATTATTTTATTTAACTCTTCATTCTGTTCTTTCCCTATCGATGGTAACTCTAGCTTCTCCAGATATGTTTCTATTTCCTCTTCTCCCGCTGCTTTTGGCTGTGTGTATAATTTCTCATAGTATTCTCTAAATGTCCTCTCTATTTCAGCTGGGTCCCTCAATATTTCATTAGTCTTTGTATCCCTTATTGTGTGTATCGTGTTCAACTTCTGTTGCGTTCTAATTCTCCTAGCCAACAGTCTGGTCGCTTTTGGTCCCCCTTCATAGTACGTTTGTTTCATGAACCTCGCTTTCTTTTCTATTTCCGTCAATAATTCCCTATTTATCCTGGCCTTTACTTCTTTGATTTCTCCGAGCGTTTCCTGTTCTTTTGATATCTGGTGTCTCCCCTCTAGCTTCTTTAGCTTCCCTATCAGATTGTGATATGTCTCCGTTCTGGCCTTCTTCAGCATTGCTGTTTTTTCCATCAATTTCCCCCTTATCACTACCTTCAGTGTGTCCCATAGAATGTTCGGGTCTACCGCCCCGTTGTCATTTTCTTCCTTATATCTGGCTATCTCCTCCTTGATCTGACTCACCACCCCTTTGTTATTTAATATTCCTACATTTAGTCTCCAAATCGTGTTCCTCCGTCTCCCTTCTAGATCTACTGTCGGATATATGGCACTGTGATCCGATATGTCCGCCACTCCTATACTGCTCTCCCGTGCCCTGTAACTGTCCCCCGTCGTCATCAAAAAGTTGTCTATTCTCGCATACGTCACGTGTGGGTGTGAGTAATGTGTGTATTCCCTGTCCATGGCGTGCATCTCCCTCCAAACGTCTGTAATTCCCATTTCCGTCATCTGAATATTCATATATCTACTGATGGGCGCCCGTCCTTTTCTAGTACTCGTGGTGTCTAGGTTGTGATTCAGTACTACGTTAAAATCTCCCGTACATATCAATATCCCTTCTAGTTCCATCACTATCATGTCAAAAATGGTCTCATATAAATCCCTCTCACTCTCTGGGGGTGCATAAACATTTACTAACGTAACCATTTGGCCCTCCATTTTCCCCTTCACCAAAACAAACCTTCCCTCCTTGTCTCTTACTTCCTTGATCAATTCAAATTTGACTGTTTTTGATTAACGTGATTACTCCTCTCCTCGGGTTTTGTTCAAAGGAACTATAGTATGCATTTTCATATCCAAATCTCTTCAGTTTCTCATGACCCTGTGCTACCAAATGTGTCTCCTGCAGAAAAATCACTTCCATCTCACTTTTTTTACATTTCAACATCACTTTGCCCCTTTTTATCGCATTATTCATTCCATTAACGTTTAACGACATCATTTTTATACCTTTAACCCTTGTCATCTTTCTTCTTCTTTCGTCTGTCAGTCCCCCCCATGTCACACTCATTCCCCCCTCCGGTTGGAGCCTCCGCTCTCTTCACCGAATACATATAATGATTAACATAAATAAAAAACATAAACTTTACATAAAGTGCTCCCAAGGTGTTCGGGGGGTCCCTGTGTCCCCCCCCTGTCCCCTGCTGGTGGGTGAGGGGTAATTGCCCTCCTAGCGAGGGGCCCCCTCCTGACGGCTTGGGGGTTTGAAACCCTTGCCCCCAATCGCTCGTCATATTTGTCCAGTTTTCTTACTGTTTTTTTTTTTGCTTTCGAGCTCCTGGTCAAAAGCGCTCTGTCCTTCCTTTTGATCAAAGACCCTCTTTTCTTGTTCCCTCTCAATGTGACTCATATGTTTCATTGTCCCTCCTTCCTCCCATATCCGTGTGCGGTGTCTCCCGTGTACCCCTTATTATTTTCTTTTCCTCTCTATTTTCTATGTGATGTCCATTTATCCCCTTAATCCCTCCCAACTGTGTTACTCACAGCGTGTTTCTATGTATCTGTTTCAGTATGGTCTGTGTCTCGCCTATCAAACCTAGTTATATTTCCATTTATTTCCTCCATCAGCTTGTGTATTATGTGTCCATGTATATGTTACGTTCATTTCTATATCCTGCCTCTACCTGGGAATGTGTGCTTATGCATATGTTATTTCAGTTTCTATACTTTGTCTCTATTTGAATAGTTTTATCAATCTCTTGTGCGTGTACTCATCCGTTCGTCTCCTCCCGCCTCCTCTCCGTCTGGCCTCCTCATCCGTCTCCGTCCTCGCTCCGTCACGTTTCACCTCCGCCTTCTCCTCTCTCCTCCCTCCGGTTTCGGTCTTCCACTCTGATCCACCTGCGGGCTCCTTCCAATCTCTGCTGCAGGCTCCGCGTCTGTTCCTCCCGCCTCCTTCCTTCTCCGTCCTCCGCCATCCGCATCCCTCGTCGTCTCATCTCTCGCTCCGCTTCTCGTGCCGTCGCGTACATCGCCGCTCCTTCCCCCCAGTGAATCCTTAGCGAGGTCATGGGTGACTGGAATCTCATTCCGTTTTCTTTCAGGGTTTTCTTCAGTCCCGCGTAGGACCTGCGTGTTATCGCTACCGCTGTCGAGTAGTCGTGATCAAATGATAGTCTTTTCCCTTCGATTTCAATCTTCTTGGTCCACGCGGTTCTGAGTACCAATTCCTTAACCTCGAATCTCAGAAAGTTAATAATCACCGCCCTCGGAGGTCTGTCCGGTTGTGGTCTCGGAGCCAACGCCCTGTGGGCCCTCTGTATCTCCATTTTTTCCAGTCCCGTTTCCTTCATTTGTTCTTTGATAAGTTTTTCCACATATAGGGTCACCGATTCCCCTTCGACTCCTTCTTTCAGTCCCCATATTCTGATGTTATTTCTCCGTGACCTCCCCTCCATGTCCGACATCTTTGTCTCCATCTGTTCTTGTTTCTGAATCACACATGTTAATACCTCGTGTATCTCCGTGTTCCATTCCTCCGCGTGAGCCGTCCTAGTCTGTAACTCGGTCACGTTTCTGTTCTGTTCCGCCATCTTCTCCTCCACCCTTTTGATTTCTGTATTCATTTCACCTCTGAAGTCCTCCTGTTCCTTCCTCAATTCCTCCCGTAGCTTCCCAATATCATTCCTTATCGTGTCCGTGTTCAGTTTTATCGCCGCTGTTATGTTCTCCAGTATCCCGGCCTGCATGTTCACGGCCCATCCTGGCATTACCGTGTCTGCCTCAGCGGTACCTCCCCCTTCTTTCGCCTGGCTTTTCTTGGCTTCGCTCCGGGGATTCTGTTTCTTCGGATTCTCTCCTTCTCGTATGTTCTCCATTTCTATTTCCTTCACAATCGTTGTCTCTTCCTTACTTCTCGTGAGCATTTTCCTTTTTAATTACTTTTCGGGTCTTTTTTTATCCGTTTCTTTTACTCATTTGACCAGGAGCTCTTTCGCACGTGTGTTACCCGTCTGCTCTCATACCGGAAGTCCCGGCGTGACTCATGATTAACTGTAGCTTGACATGACTCATGATTAACTGTAGCTTGACGTGACACATGATTAACTGTAGCTTGACATGACTCATGATTAACTGTAGCTTGACACATGATTAACTGTAGCTTGACACATGATTAACTGTAGCTTGACTCATGATTAACTGTAGCTTGACATGACTCATGATTAACTGTAGCTTGACACGTGATTAACTGTAGCTTGACACATGATTAACTGTAGCTTGAAGTCGCACATGATTAACTAGCTTGACGTGACACATGATTAGGTGACAAACATTTACAATGGAGATGAATGAAGATTAAATAAAGTGCAAACTGCACCAAATATCATTACCAATTAATGTGTTTGTTTATCATTATTTATCATGTTTAAGTCATGTATAAAGCTTTATATATGTTTATGAAAGACATGTCTGTTGTTTAAGCTGAATTCCAAAGCGGATATTTGACGTGTGTGCGTGCGTGTTGATTTGTGCCCCGCGCAGGTGTCCCCCCTCCACCGGGTGGCGGTATGGTGATGATGCAGTTGACGTTGCCCCCCGGACAGCAGCCGCGGCCACATTCGCCCCCCCAGTGGAAACGCAAGTACTACAGCCTGGATCATCAGCAAGGCCCCAAGTCCACAGAGCTCTCGGCGATAGACACCTCCCAGGTACAGATACAAATCCAGTGCTTTAAAAAAAAATTATTATTTTTTATTTAATTTTATTTCAAACCTTTATTTAAACTTGAAAGGCCTACATACAGAGGAAAAAGGCATATAAAATCATAACGATAAGATGAGTAAGGATAACAACGCATTAAAACCTCTTATGCATCGGGCGGGCCGTCACGCACTCGACACTTTGCGCTCGTCTACCGTGTCGGGGCTGCATTTTTTGCAGATCATCCAATACACTGTTCGAAAGGTGAATTTTCCGCCTTTCGATCGCCACCACACTCAACCAATTGCGTGCTTCGCTTCTCGAGTTACAAGACGATATATCCGGCCGCTCCGTCAAATGACCACTTCCGGTTCTGAACAGTCTAGAACTGACCAATCACCGCTGATGGTGAAAATGATCGATCACCATTGTAGCCAACGAGCGTCCGCTCCGAAAGATACCGCAGACGGGCGGGTGAGAGTGGGGGAAGGTGGTGAAAGTTGACGAAGTCTGTTGTAACTCAAGCGTCGGAATGAATGGAAGTGGATGGCCATTTTGGATAATCACGCTGTATTTTTACCAGTACACACATCACACATTACCGCACTCACCTTTGAATGGATTTTTATAAAATTTGGACCTGTACTACATAAGACTTCAGGCTATGGAACCACTGTGTTTTCCAGCTACTACCTCTATGCTGGAACTTAAAAACAGGAATCTGGCAACCACTAAACCGAAATGTGAGTACACACAACTTTTACTTCAGCGTGTTCAAACCTCTGTTACTCTTATTTCATTAGCACTAAAAGTGATTATTCTTTTGTGCTTTAGCAACTTCAGAATGTTACCTTTCAAAAGAGACCAGGCTCATGCATGTGCTATAAGTAAAAAGTATAAAGCTACGCTTTGCAAAAAATAAAGTATGCAGTCAAAAACTAAAACTAAAATTGCCCCGTATTGGGGCTGATGCTTAAGAGTTTAAAACATGTACAACTTGATTGACAAAGTTTGGAGATCAAGGTTTTAAACTCTGCAACAGAGGGGAGAATCTCAAGCTTTAAGGACTGTAATTTCATGAGCTAGAGGGGCATCATAGCAAAATGCAGATTTACCCTGCTCCGAGCAAACTGAGGCCCATAAGGACCAACTGTAGTGTTCATTCTTAGTTATTTTATATTTAGATGACATCTGAGAATTTTTCTTTACATATTTTTAAGTAGACTTTAAGTGTTGTGAATTTTGACAATGTTTGACAAAATTCCCATGCTAGATAAACATCGCTGTGGACAACCAATACGACTCATGACGGTGTACGTTCATGCATTTCTATTCTATTTTCAAGTATTCCAGATTATAGCTCGTATCCAGAAGTCATGGAACTCCCACGTCACAGAGCTGCACCGTTTGCTCAGTATAATTCATCATTGTGATGAATTGTACCTTTTCCCGGAACTACTTTTATGAAGTGATAGCGATTGCTTCGGGAAGTAGTTCTGCTTCAGGCAGACTCTCAAGCACTTATTGTCACTTCATACAGTAGTTGCAGGGAAACAGTGCAATGTCCATGTTGTTCATCGCAGTGGTGAATAATACTGACCCAAGCCAACGGTAGGGCTCCGAGTTGTTTTAACAGTTTTTGTACAACTATGACTTCTGGATATAAGCTATAATCTGGTGTTGGCTGGATGAACCGTACTTGCAAGTAGAAGAAATGTATTGTAGGTTTTGGTCTCGTTTTGTAGGCCGTGTCGACGATAAGAAAAGCAATTAAAATAAATAAACCCTTAATTCTTTGTAGTACATTTTTATGCACTTCCTTTCAAATGCATGTGTCAGTTCTATGCTATTTTTTATCTTACTACCTCTTCTGCACTGTGCCACCTAGACTCATTACATCGACACTTGGATTATTGTAAATTAGGGCTATTTTATTGATTTATTGTCTATTATATTTTACCAACTATTTTATTGCAGTGCGCTATTGCACTATTTTACTCTTGTCTATTTTACTCGTATTACTGTATATTTTTTAATTGATCAAACCGTAAACAAAGAGGCATATTGGGATGTTGGATCCTAATGTGAAGAACTGATTTATTTTGATGCTTGTTTTATACTTTATAAAGTACTGTCCGTACTTTATGCATTGTGTGCTCATTTTATGCCCGTCTTAATTATTTTGCTACTGTGAAGCACTTTGAGCTGCACTTCTTGTATGATAGGTGCCATCCACAGAAGAAAGTGTTATTATTCTAGTGATGGTGTCTCTCTCTCTCTTCTCTACAGAGCAGTCCCCAGTTAGGCAGCCCCTCCACCTCCCCCGCCCAGTCCCCCACCCCCACCCTCCTGACCAATGTGAAGAACATCCGTCCCGGCCTGGCCTCCGTGCCCAGGATGCCCCAGTTCTCCCTGCCCTTCGTGCCGGGGCAAGGTGAGGCCTCGTAGAGCCATCTGGGTCAAATCAAAGTTGGTCTTTCCAGATAAAGTCAGAAATTAAGGATTGTGTGTGTAAGATGAGATATTCCTTTATGGATCCCCTTGGGGAAATTCAGGCATCATAGCAGCATGGGGGAGGGGAGCTACTGGTAGTATAAGACATGGTACAGGTGACAAGTATAGTACGGTGGAGAAGTAAAAAAAAAAAATAAAAATAAAAAATAGAATAAAAAAGCAGTGTAAACAATATAACAATTCAATATAATTAACTCTGGACATGTGCATATGGGCAACAAGGTGCGTGATGAGGGTATGTATGCCCTCTTGTTATATTTGCCCTACAATAAATTGTTTCAATATATAATCTAATAATCCAATCATCTAAATCTAATCTAATATATAATCTAAAAAAACCTAAATGCTAAATATATGCAATATATAATCTAATAATCCTATTTTGTGTGTGCTTCCTAGGAGAGCGGTACCCTCTGCTGGGACAGCCCCTGCAGTATAACCCTCAGATCCGTCCCCCTCTCCTCCACGCACCCCCGATGGTGCCTGGTCACCAGGTGAGTCCATATATGCACCTGTCCATCAACTCTCCCTGCATTATTAATAAAGTATATTCAACAAACAACTTTAGAATAGACAGCGTTTGTCTGTTATTATTTTATAATCTACTTAATACGCTTAATAATAAGTAAGGGATAATGTATAGCTACGAGGTCATTGTCGCAAAATAATTGACCGACACGTAGTTTAAAATACCGAGCTGCCTCGGCGAGGTGTTTTAAACGTCAGTGAAGGTCAATTATTTTGCGATGATGACCGAGTAAAGCTATACATTATCCCGCTTATTACATGGCTAACTTACTAACAATATACCTAATTCATTTGACAAATCGCAGTTCTGTGGCTCCGTCAGCCCAAATAAAGTGATTATTATTATCGCGGGCAGCCTCTGTTCTGGCTCCTCTGTAATCGTCACACACACTCCGCTGTCAGTGCAGCCGCGGCAGGTGTGTCTGATTTGCTGCACTGATGTGGGCTTGATTGCGAACAGCTGCGCACATCGGTCATTATTGTCCCACAGCGGTCATTATTGTGTAATAATGACCGCTGTCGGGGGGACTATTGACCAATCACAAGCAAGCATTTCGACAAATGTGAAAACGCCATGTAATAATACTTAATAATTAATACGTTCCCTGCCTTGTATAACCTAAGTGAATTCTAGCCATTTTCTCAATGTTTACATCCCATCCGTGTTAAGTTGTACTCTTTGGTGAAGTTGTAACAAGTTCTCCCTTCTTTGGGAGAGAGTGTCTAGATCAGGGGTCAGCAACCTTTACTATCAAAAGAGCCACTTTTCCCCCCTTCCACAAAATAAAATGCTCAGGGAGCCGCACAACCTATTTACCCTTAAAGCCCAACCTCCAGGTTAAACCCTACTGATCAATTATGGGTAGTTTACATCATTGGTATATAATTTAATTATTTATTTTTTTCCATTTGACACCGGAAATGCCACTCTGAAAGAGTTAAAAAGGTCCACGCACGAATAACATGCACGCGCGAATCAAAAAAGCTTATCAAACGCCGACGTCACTACAGGTGCATATTAATGAGCCGAATCTAAAAGCTAGCACGGCCGTGACGTCACTTCAGGAAATGCCTTGCCCGTCCGGGTCATAGTACTAGTTCAATGGTGGCCCACTCGGTGCATCACAGTTAGCCTATATAGCTCCGCCGTCCCTGCCTATGGTCCCTGCTGCCTACAGTCGGGACCACTACACTGACGTTAGCCTATGGTTCTCTCCTCTTTGTGTGCCCCCGTCCTCGCGGGTGTCCTGCGGAGGAGCTTGTGGACGCGACAACAGCGGCGGCCGTTGTTAGCTCATAGCTATCGTGTACCACTAGCCTTTACGGGCTCGAACACCCTACAGGCTGCCACCATTGTCGCCGTTGTCGCGTCCATGGGCCCCCCGGCAGGGTACCCGTGGGGACGGGGTGTACAGAGAGGAGAGAACCATTTTGGGTCGGCCGTTCATGCCGGCCAGCGAGCCGGATGTCGGGATATTTTGTTAGCACAATAGCTACCAAGCTAAGCTATGTTAGCTACTAACATTATAAACACAATATGTGTACAACGACACAATGATTTACATTATTACAAATATGGTAACGTGGTTGTGGCTTTAGAGATGGGTGGCTATAATCACGGAGCAATAGTGTTGGGTGAAACAGATACATTTTCATTCGGCTAGTAGTAGCAAGCATATATCAGTGCCTGCCACTAGCTGTGTGTGACTCTCAGCGCCCCCTGGTGAGCCCCCTGGTGCCCTGCACCTGTTGTGACGATCATTTCGATTACACACGCACGTTATGAACCATTGATTAAAATATGCACGTGCGTGGTGATTGTGTTGGGCAGACAAAATGTTTGATAAAAACGCTAAAACTGGGTCAATTTCAATACTTTTTTTTTCCATTCTTCATGAAAGTCACTGTTGGCCTAGTCCACATTGTTTATTGAACAAAAATACAACGTGAAGGTTGACCTTTAAAATGAAGATAACGGTGTATAACGTTTTATATATCCCCAAGCATACCCCACATTTAGCATAAAACGCCTGACAATTGCATACCCAAAGTAATTTGTGATTTATTATACGTTATACTTATAGCACACAGTTTGTTGCATTAATGGAATTATAAAGCAACAAAAAGAAATTTTTTGACTTTTTATTGCTGTTTTTCCCTGTTATAACAAAGGGAAACCTCAAACTCTTATGAAGAGGAGAAAAAAAAACTGGCTGTGTAGACCGACTTTGAAATAAAACCCTTAACTATTCAGGTATATTTGAGTCCTTCCCTTATTTGTGGAAAATCTATAAAATAAAATAAATGGTTAGTTGTTCGCAAATTTCTCACCACATATCAGGCATACAGGTAAGTCTGCATCGTTAGTCGTGAAAGCAAATGAATCTGTCCACGCTGAATTAAACCCTCTATTTTCCTCAGACTTTCCTTTTTTGGATTTATCCATGGTTAGCTTACTGGGGGGTCGGAAACTCAAGATTAGCCACTTGCAGACGGCAGGGAGAGGCGCAGGGTGTGATGTACTGTATATTTTAGTTGATGAAATATTTTAGTTGATGAAATATTTTTTCATTTCAGTGTCACAGTATGACATCGATCTCCAAAATAAGAGAACAAAAAAGAAATACGGTAATGAGAAAAAAAAGTGTAATTTTTTTTTTTTTTAATTGGTCAGGGAGCCGCAGCTGATTGGCTAAAGAGCCGCAGGTTGCCGACCCCTGGTCTAGACCGATCAAATCAATGCACAAGGGCATGTGTAACCCTTTCACTGCCGCACTACAGAAGGTTAACCCTTTCACTGCCACCGCCGGTTACCGTCGGTAGTGTGATAGTAAAGCGTTAACCTTCTGTAGTGAAGGCGGTCGGATGGCGTAGCGGAGATTGAGCTTGTCACCAATGCAAGAGGCTGCGGTCTCGACTCCCGGAGTCAGCATTGCCTGCGGCTTGGGCCGGTCGTCATACTAACTCGTTTGGCTGAGTTAGCGTGAGGAAAGTCGAGGGTGGTAATCTGGTGTTGTGGACAGCGACGCCTACAGGTCAGGTCTGGGCGCCTGCTCAGCAAAAGGCAGGAAATGGTGAAGGCAGCGTGACCTCCCACGCGTTACGCTTCACCAATGAGAGTCCTCGCTGCCAGGTGAAAAAAGAGCCACTGGCTGTCTCCACATGTGTCGGAGGAAGCAGGTGGTAGACTTCAGGGTTCCCTTGTACCGACCAGTAGGAGGAACATGCGCACAACAACCAGGTAGGGGAGGGGGGGAATTGGCATAACGACTAAATTGGGATGGGGAGAAAAAGAGGATAAAAAAAATAAAAAAAACTTCTGTAGTGTGGCAGTGAAAGGGTTAAGGGACCCCTTTTTCTCCTACTGTGCTCTATAGCGCCAATTTAATCTACTAGTGGTTAAAAAATGCCATTGGAAACCTTTTACCAGTCGACACAAGCGTCCGCCTTGACGCTCCAACACATGCCTGACTATGAACACAAATATGGGACGTGAGGAGGTTTGAATTTGACCTTTTTTCTCTGGTTGACCCCCAGGTACCCATGGGAATGAGGCACGGCGGCGGGCGTGGCAGGAAACCGCCGAGGAAAGCCTTGTCTGCAGATCTCAGTGTAGGTGAATCAGGTAATCTTAGGAAAGAGCCTCGTCTACAGATCTCAGTGTAGGTGAATCAGGTAATCTTAGGAAATAGCCTCGTCTACAGATCTCAGTGTAGGTGAATCAGGTAATCTTAGGAAAGAGCCTCGTCTACAGATCTCAGTGTAGGTGAATCAGGTAATCTTAGGAAATAGCCCTGTCAGAAAGACGACAGAGGCATCTGTAATACTCTTGACGTTGAAACTTTTGTTTTGCCAAACTCCCAATATTTTGTATAATATTTTGTGTAAATTCAGCTAAATGCAAAACTGTAGTTTCTCCTTTGTTCTGTTTCTTACCTGTGGCCTGTTGTGACTTCACTGGCGCCTCTTGGCTGCTTGTTTGACGCTGCCCTTCTCTCCCCTTGTGGAGGCAGTGAGTGGGCAGGTGCTGGAGGTGACTGACCTGCAGGAGGGGAGGAGCTGGAGTCGGAGCCCCAGGTCGGTGAACTCTGTGCTGCTGGGCGAGCTCTCCAGGGCGGGGCCCAACATCCACCGGCTGCCGGGGCACCACCACCACCAAGACGGTCAGCCAGGGGCCAACGGTGTCCACCACGCTAACCCCATGCTTCCAGCCGCCACCTACACCATCATGGCCACCTCCAGAAACCCCACCGCCCACGGCGCCCCCCTCCACCATAACGGCCCCCGCGCCGCCTTCAGACTCGCTACGAGCAGCAAGGGTCTCGGCCAGCAGCTCCCAATAGGGGGGGTGCTCTTGTCGAACGCAGTGGCTGGAGGCCCTCTGGCTTTAACGCAAACCCCCTTCCGACAGTCCCCCTTTCACCAGCGCCCCCCCCCTGGGCCGACCCCAGCTCCGACGACAGTCCCCCTTTCACCAGCGCCACTTCCTCACGCCCCCTGACGCGACCCCAGCACTCTCACGACGACGTTGGTTTGATGTACAAAAAGGTTGTTTTTACACTTGATTTGTAGAGACTCTTTTGGGAATGTTTTGTCTATGTAAATTCTAGCCAATTTGAAGGGGGGGGGGGGGGGGGGGCAGGAGGAAGACGTATCTGCAGCTGATCCAATATTAGCCCTCGCCCCTGCCACCACCAAACAAAACCACGAGTGAAGTTCCAAATAACCGCCCGTCTGCTCTCTTTGGGGAAATGGGATAGAACATATCAAAGGGCAACCTCTTTTTCTTTTTTGTGTTTTTTTTTGTTTTTGTTTTTTAAAGATTTGTTTTCTAGTTGTGCATTTTTTTTAGTTAGATCCAAAAGCTCGGTTTTCTATCGCTGTGCTTGTTAAGCACCCCCCCATTATGTTTCAATTTATCTCCACCAAAGTCCCCCCCCCCCCCCCCCCCAGGCATCTTAGTATGACCCACCTACCCACCAGCCACTTGCCCATATTGTGGCCAGAACATCACAGTCACCCCCCCCTCCCTGCTACACAATGGGTCTCTTGTCGTGCCTTCTCTCCAGAGTCTACTGCTTTATTCTCCCAACAAACACAAAATTGAGACACAAACCCAGTGTCTAACTGTTGTATGGAAGAAAGAAAGAAAAAAGGAAAAAGAAAGACCCGCACCTTGTAAATAATTTATATAGTAGGTAAAGAATTCAATCAGTTCTCTTCTCACAGTGAACAGTACTTGTTGGTCACAGGCACAGATGAGAATGAATATGGCTATTTTTTTTTTGTTTTTGTTTTTTGACATCCCTGGTTTTTAACTTAATTTAAAAAAAAGTTTGAGAGAATAAAAGAGAAAAAAAAATGACACTCCTCTACTGGCGACGTATTTTAAGCAACCCCGAAGCTGTCCATCTCTTCATTTCTCCTTCTCTCTCCATCCTGTCATCCTCTCGCTCCTCTCCCAGTTCAAGGCCAAACAGTGTCAAATCTGTCGTCAAGACGGTATTTTTAAATTATACCTACTGGGTCACTGGAAAAAAAAACACAGAACAGTTTGCACATTTATACAACTGAATATATATTATATCTATATTTTTTCTTTTATTTCTCTCAAAGAAAAATGTGTGGATTCTGAAAGGCTGTTCAATGCTGGTGCAAGTCATTTTTATTTCAGTTTGAAACCAATAAATGTTTACACCAAATTATGTTCTCTCTCAGATCAGATGTTCTCTCAGATCAGATGTTCTCTCTTAGATCAGATGTTCTCTCAGATCAGATGTTCTCTCTCAGATCAGATGTTCTCTCTTAGATCAGATGTTCTCTTAGATCAGATGTTCTCTCAGATCAGATGTTCTCTCAGATCAGATGTTCTCTCAGATCAGATGTTCTCTCAGATCAGATGTTCTCTTAGATCAGATGTTCTCTCAGATCAGATGTTCTCTCTCAGATCAGATGTTCTCTTAGATCAGATGTTCTCTTAGATCAGATGTTCTCTCAGATCAGATGTTCTCTCAGATCAGATGTTCTCTTAGATCAGATGTTCTCTCTTAGATCAGATGTTCTCTCTTAGATCAGATGTTCTCTTAGATCAGATGTTCTCTCTTAGATCAGATGTTCTCTTAGATCAGATGTTCTCTCTTAGATCAGATGTTCTCTTAGATCAGATGTTCTCTCTCAGATCAGATGTTCTCTTAGATCAGATGTTCTCTCTCAGATCAGATGTTCTCTCTCAGATCAGATGTTCTCTCTCAGATCAGATGTTCTCTTAGATCAGATGTTCTCTTAGATCAGATGTTCTCTCTCAGATCAGATGTTCTCTCGGATCAGATGTTCTCTCGGATCAGATGTTCTCTCAGATCAGATGTTCTCTTAGATCAGATGTTCTCTCTCAGATCAGATGTTCTCTCGGATCAGATGTTCTCTCGGATCAGATGTTCTCTCAGATCAGATGTTCTCTTAGATCAGATGTTCTCTTAGATCAGATGTTCTCTTAGATCAGATGTTCTCTTAGATCAGATGTTCTCTTAGATCAGATGTTCTCTTAGATCAGATGTTCTCTCAGATCAGATGTTCTCTCAGATCAGATCAGATGTTCTCTCAGATCAGATGTTCTCTTAGATCAGATGTTCTCTCTCAGATCAGATGTTCTCTCTCAGATCAGATGTTCTCTCTTAGATCAGATGTTCTCTCTCAGATCAGATGTTCTCTCAGATCAGATGTTCTCTCAGATCAGATGTTCTCTCAGATCAGATGTTCTCTTAGATCAGATGTTCTCTCGGCTCAGATCAGATGTTCTCTCAGATCAGATGTTCTCTTAGATCAGATGTTCTCTCAGATCAGATGTTCTCTCAGATCAGATGTTCTCTCAGATCAGATGTTCTCTCAGATCAGATGTTCTCTTAGATCAGATGTTCTCTCTCAGATCAGATGTTCTCTCTTAGATCAGATGTTCTCTCTTAGATCAGATGTTCTCTTAGATCAGATGTTCTCTTAGATCAGATGTTCTCTCTTAGATCAGATGTTCTCTTAGATCAGATGTTCTCTCTTAGATCAGATGTTCTCTTGGATCAGATGTTCTCTCTGATCAGATGTTCTCTCTCAGATCAGATGTTCTCTTAGATCAGATGTTCTATTGGCATCTCTTTCATTTACAATTAAAATGTATTGTTACCAACACCAAGACACACCTGGGATGTTATTGTGAGGATGATGCTGCTCCCGATGTGAGGATGATGCTGCTCCCTATGTGAGGATGATTCTGCTCCCTATGTGAGGATGATGCTGCTCCCGATGTGAGGATGACGCTGCTCCCTATGTGAGGATGATGCTGCTCCCTATGTGAGGATGATGCTGCTCCCGATGTGAGGATGATGCTGCTCCCTATGTGAGGATGATGCTGCTCCCGATGTGAGGATGATGCTGCTCCCGATGTGAGGATGATGCTGCTCCCGATGCAGGTTCTATCTAAATGTGGCACTCTGTGCTTCATCTCACTTCACTTCTAGGGCCATTTGTCTGCTACATTAACCTCCCACCAACCTCGGCTCCTGAAACGCCTTCGCCGCTGTAATATTTTCTCTCTAATAACGTCAAAGCAATTTACCGCAAGAAGGATCTAACCGCCTACCATACCTCACATGAAGCCCGAGGGGAGGGGATGATGACGGCAGAAGATGTATGGCGTTATTGCCTTGCCCCCCCCCCCCCTCTCCCCCTTATCTTGAGCCTGCTCCATGTCCACTCCCGGCATTAAGGGTCTCCATTCTGACACGTTATTAACATTTAATTAAGTCCACATCTGCAGGAGGCACACCGGGTACCGTTTAAGATCGGTGAAATGGAGCTTTCGTAAATTGAGAAATTTTCTCTGCAATAAATGTACCCTCTGGTTGTTTTGTTATGGTTATTATTTGCAGTTTTTTTCTTGTCAGATCAGATGTTCTCTCTCAGATCAGATGTTCTCTCTCAGATCAGATGTTCTCTTAGATCAGATGTTCTCTTAGATCAGATGTTCTCTCTCAGATCAGATGTTCTCTCGGATCAGATGTTCTCTCGGATCAGATGTTCTCTCAGATCAGATGTTCTCTTAGATCAGATGTTCTCTCTCAGATCAGATGTTCTCTCGGATCAGATGTTCTCTCGGATCAGATGTTCTCTCAGATCAGATGTTCTCTTAGATCAGATGTTCTCTTAGATCAGATGTTCTCTTAGATCAGATGTTCTCTTAGATCAGATGTTCTCTTAGATCAGATGTTCTCTTAGATCAGATGTTCTCTTAGATCAGATGTTCTCTCAGATCAGATGTTCTCTCAGATCAGATCAGATGTTCTCTCAGATCAGATGTTCTCTTAGATCAGATGTTCTCTCTCAGATCAGATGTTCTCTCTCAGATCAGATGTTCTCTCTTAGATCAGATGTTCTCTCTCAGATCAGATGTTCTCTCAGATCAGATGTTCTCTCAGATCAGATGTTCTCTCAGATCAGATGTTCTCTTAGATCAGATGTTCTCTCGGCTCAGATCAGATGTTCTCTCAGATCAGATGTTCTCTTAGATCAGATGTTCTCTCAGATCAGATGTTCTCTCAGATCAGATGTTCTCTCAGATCAGATGTTCTCTCAGATCAGATGTTCTCTCAGATCAGATGTTCTCTTAGATCAGATGTTCTCTCTCAGATCAGATGTTCTCTCTTAGATCAGATGTTCTCTCTTAGATCAGATGTTCTCTTAGATCAGATGTTCTCTTAGATCAGATGTTCTCTCTTAGATCAGATGTTCTCTTAGATCAGATGTTCTCTCTTAGATCAGATGTTCTCTTGGATCAGATGTTCTCTCTGATCAGATGTTCTCTCTCAGATCAGATGTTCTCTTAGATCAGATGTTCTATTGGCATCTCTTTCATTTACAATTAAAATGTATTGTTACCAACACCAAGACACACCTGGGATGTTATTGTGAGGATGATGCTGCTCCCGATGTGAGGATGATGCTGCTCCCTATGTGAGGATGATGCTGCTCCCTATGTGAGGATGATGCTGCTCCCGATGTGAGGATGACGCTGCTCCCTATGTGAGGATGATGCTGCTCCCGATGTGAGGATGATGCTGCTCCCGATGTGAGGATGATGCTGCTCCCGATGTGAGGATGATGCTGCTCCCTATGTGAGGATGATGCTGCTCCCGATGTGAGGATGATGCTGCTCCCGATGTGAGGATGATGCTGCTCCCGATGTGAGGATGATGCTGCTCCCGATGCAGGTTCTATCTAAATGTGGCACTCTGTGCTTCATCTCACTTCACTTCTAGGGCCATTTGTCTGCTACATTAACCTCCCACCAACCTCGGCTCCTGAAACGCCTTCGCCGCTGTAATATTTTCTCTCTAATAATGTCAAAGCAATTTACCGCAAGAAGGATCTAACCGCCTACCATACCTCACATGAAGCCCGAGGGGAGGGGATGATGACGGCAGAAGATGTATGGCGTTATTGCCTTGCCCCCCCCCCCCCTCTCCCCCTTATCTTGAGCCTGCTCCATGTCCACTCCCGGCATTAAGGGTCTCCATTCTGACACGTTATTAACATTTAATTAAGTCCACATCTGCAGGAGGCACACCGGGTACCGTTTAAGATCGGTGAAATGGAGCTTTCGTAAATTGAGACATTTTCTCTGCAATAAATGTACCCTCTGGTTGTTTTGTTATGGTTATTATTTGCAGTTTTTTTCTTGTTGTTTATCCCCACCCTTGCCATCTCCTCCCCCCCCCCCCCCCCCCCAGGGCCTGTTTGTGCATCGTCAGGTTATTTTAAGAAGCAAAGTGGAGATTTTAATATTAAACGTTGCTGTGGAATTCGTGGATGCGTTCAGGCTCCCTGGAGAGTTGGTAAGTACACAACAGACGAGACCCCCCCCCCCCCCCCCAGGGTTTTATTACGAATTAAATGTGAGGCCCGGAAGCTCCGACACAACGAGTTTATAAAGCGGAGCATCCTGAGAGTCAAAAGATGAATTGCAACACGGGGGAGATGCAACCCGCTGTGTCAGCGGCACTCATGAAGGGCTGCGTATTGGTAAGAATCGGGCTAGACAACGCATATCACGATACAGGTCAGCGTCGATATATTGCAATGCTATAAAAATGTATTGACATTTCAAAGCAGAATAATCTTAGAGAAAATATAGTAAATAGACCAAAAACAATACACAGTCTAGGTAAAAAGGAAATTAATGTAAACAAATGTAGAAAATAAAATACAAAGACACAAAGTAAATGTATCTTAATAAAACTGCTACAATGTTGCTGTACAGTCTTTTGAGGCCTGGCAAAAGTGAAAACATCATGATACTGGAAATCACGTATCACTATAATATTTGAGGGGAAAGTTATCATCGACATTGTCGTGATAACTTTCCCCTACAGTATTATATCGATACACGATTTCCAGTATTGTGACGACATCATGCTATATGATGGATATCTCCCCACATCCACGTTGTAAGTGTTCTAAAAAGGCTGTCCCTGTACCTGCAGCCTCTTGGCCACACTGTCCTCGTATGACTCCCTCACACACAGACAGACGCAGTTTGATATGCAAAGTAGCCAAGTGCGTACTGCGAGTTGGAGCATCAGTCGAGTGCAGCGCATTCCTGTGTGCATGTGTGTGCATGTGTTTCTGCTCACAACTTTGGAGTGCAACTCCGTCCCATGAGCAACGCATCACTGGATGGGACCACCAAACTGAACATCTGTGGAAGCAACAATGTGTAGAGAGGGACAAAAATGACAAACATTGTGCTTTGTGCTTGCCCTGGTTGCTTCTGCGTAGGGTATAGGCTAATCATATAATTTTGTCACATTAGTTTCTTTTTTTTAAGTTCAAAATGTATTTCAATTTCAGATGGGCGTTCTTGGTTTGAGTTTCATGCGATCAGGACAAGGTATATGATTTGTCCAATTGTCATTCTTGTGTATCTAATGTTATATGTAGATATTTATTATACTACATATTACTGGTATGTGCAATAATAACATAAGTATAAGTAAATAAAAATATACACAAATGAGGGGAAAACACTATTGCCCATCGCCTATTTCTTTTGATATGCCATTTTAAAACATGTTTAATTTGCTTACAAACTCGTTTTGACATGTAATTAGATTAAAAAAATAAGAATTATTATGTAGAATAACTAAGGATGTGAAAATAGTAGATTGTGGCGGTTACACACTTTGGGAACCACTGCTCCAAAGCGTTCATTCTGTATTGGTGAAAGCACCGACTGTGGGATGTTCTACCATCCGTCTCTCCGTCTTCTCTCTTATTGGTTGGCATTCATCCTTTTTTCTTCTCCGCGCAACTCCAACTGCCATGCCTCGTCATCCTCCTACACTTTGTCTTTAGATCCGTTCCTTCCATCTCACCTCCAAACTCACTCTCCTTGTCTCTATTCTACTCAGCCTCAGTTCAGCTCCTCTTCCACACCACGTCATCATGAGGTGGTTCTTGTATCCAAAGTGCGGTACAGAACAATATCTTCAGGATGTGTGTCCACTGTCCAGTCCAGCGATGTTGCAGTGATGATAACCACCAGGCCCTGCAGGGCCACTCATTATATTTTGAACCCTTATCACAAGAAAACATCTCCCACATGTTCTAATGGAGCGTTCGGTATTTAAAGTTTGCGGAACCTGTGATTAGATTGAAATGTATCGTCATTATACAGCACAAGTATAAATGAATGAGAACTTTATTTAACAGATTGCAGAATGGGTACAATACAGTACGGCTCAATACACACAATTGTTAAGGGGATGCGGACCAGAGAAAGACGTTTGTCTTGTTTACATCAGGGTCCCCCATTTTCAATTCATAGTGACATTTATGACATACACACCATACATGACATCGACATTTATGGCATAGGGACATACATGACATACAGGTATATAGTACTGTTACATTTGTGACATATATGATATGCAAATATACAGTACTGTTACCCATAGATCCTGACAAGAGTATATACATAAGGGGAGGAGACTACTGTACAGGAGACTGTAGGAGGGGGTGGGAGAGAAATATACATACGGTGGGGAGAGAATATATACATACGGAGGGGAGGAGACTGAGCCCCCTCCTCTACTCCCTGTACACACATGACTGCGTAGCACAGCGGAACAACAACACCATCATCAAATTTGCTGATGACACAGTAGTGGTGGGCCTGATCTCTGCCAACGACGAAAGGGCCTACCTGGAAGAGGTAGAGAACCTGTCACAGTGGTGTCAGGAGAACTGCCTCTCCCTGAACGTCAGCAAAACAAAAGAGATGATTGTGGACTTCAGGAGGTCGGGGGTCAAGGACTACAGCCCCCTCAGCATCGACGGGGCACCAGTTGAGAGAGTGAACAGTTTCAAGTACCTCGGAGCCCACATATCCGAGGACTTGACATGGACCACACACATTGACAGTGTTGTGAAGAAGGCACGACAACGCCTCTACTTCCTCAGGCGCCTAAGGAAGTTCCAAGTCAGTCAGAAGATCCTTAGGAACTTCTACTCATGTACAATAGAGAGCATCCTGACCGGCAACATCACCTCCTGGTTTGGGAATAGCACTGCACAAGACCGTAGCAGACTACAAAGAGTGACACGTTCAGCCGAACGCACAATTAGAGGGGGGCTTCCCACCCTCCAGAACATTTACAACAAGCGGTGCAAGGGGAAGGCTAAGAGAATTATTAAGGACTCGAGCCACCCGAACAACTGCCTCTTTGAACTGCTGCCGTCAGGCAAGCGATACCGGAGTCTTATGGCGAGCACAGAAAGACTCAGAAAGAGCTTCTATCCCCAGGCCATCAGGCTGCTAAACGAACAATAATCGCTAAACGAACAATAATCACTATGCAACAACCATCAAATGCACACAGCACACACACCCACACGCACACACTCACTCAAACAAACAACACACTGCAGCACCCACTCTCCACACTTTAGATCACACAAACACACTTACACTTTATATTTATTGATAAAGGATTTGCACTACAACTCGTACACCTACTGTGAATTGTACCTAAACTGCACCTCGTCCATTTATGCCTTGCACTATATAGTATTGTATATTAGTACACTGCACAGTATTGTATATTGTATGGTAACTACGTCTACGAACATTGTACATATGTCTAAACTGAACACTGTGACCTCTTTTTTTACTTCTAATTTTTACTATGTTTTTATTTCATACTTACCTTGTCATGCACAGTCTCTGGAGCGCAACAGTAAGAAGCATTTTGTACAAAAGTATTCTGTACTTCTGTATGACAACTATTAAAGAAACAACTTGAAACAAACAAACAACTAGGAGGGGGTGGGGGGGGTGTGGACATTTACGGTGGCCAGTTTTCGAATTGCAGCCTCCTGTAGGTGTTTAAGAGCGGTTTTGAATGTGGGTAGGGATTCACATTCCTTTACAGCTTTGGGTAGGGCGTTCCACATTGATGTGGCATAATTGCGAAATGTGTTTAGTCCCTTGTTTGAGCCGAATCTGGGTTTAACATGATTTGTTGAGCTTTCTCTGGTGTCGTGGTCAGGGGCGGAGCTAGGGGGTGGCTACTTGGGCTCAAGCCCCGAATCTATTTAAAAGAAAAATTAAAAAAATGTATTCTTTTTTTTTTTTTTTTTTGACAATTCATCATTGTTACATAAAAATATGTTTGCACCAGATTTAGCAGAAGCTAATTTGCATCTGTGGTCTATCCAGCTGCTAACTGTATTTGAGTGAGTTAAGTCTTGGTGTCATGGTAGACTCAGACCTAAGCTTTAAATCACAATCAACAAGTTGACAAACTTAATTCTTCCACCTTAGAAACATAGCTAAAGTACGGCCATTTATAAATCAAAAGGACGCTGAAAACCAGATCCATGCCTTTATTTCAAGCCAACTCGACTACTGTAATGCACTCCTTACCGGCCTCCCGAAAAAATACGATGATAACTGTTGTGAAGGGCCAGATTAAACCGAATATATATATTTATTTATATATATATATTTAATTGTATTTGTATATTCTCTAATATTCCCTGATATCCCTTGTATATTCCTTGTACAATATGCATTGAATATCCATTCTAGCCTACTGAACATCCCATAATAGTCTCCATTCTACTATTGGTCGAGACCTTGGTGCCAGGCTGCCATACCCCTCAGACCCAGTTCAAACGTACCGCTCCACATGTACGAACAAGTCCTAGTTCCGCGTAGGAATCTGACTACCGCACCACTAATGGGACTATTTGTTCATAGTGCGTATATATACTGCGCTACTAAAGTAGGACTTTCTTTTCAGTCCAGTTTCTTACCCTCCAATAGAGTCACAGACGTAAAGCCTCCCCGCGACGCCACGTGTGGGAGTAAGGCCAAGTTCGCCTACCATCGGTATTGAGACATCGTGTATATTAATATTTGAATAGTCATATTTGGCACTATATCGTCGAGTTGGACGTAGTCTATTAAGCTAATAATAGTCTGTTAATATATAGTGCTTCGTGCGGTGAGAATACTACCGTAGTCAGTACCCCATCGTTTCGGGCAGAGAACTGGCTGCTTATCCAGGGTGGTTGACCCCACGTGAAGCTGCACCCGAGGAGCCCCAGAGCCGACGAGCGAGTGGACCTGTATACCGGATTATTCTACCGATGACAGCCCGCCTTCCCAGGCACGGATTATGCTTTGTATACTTTGATTATTCCATGGATAAAGACCCCCGACACTGCCGTGTGTTGGAACCCCCCCCCCCCCTGGAGAGGACGCAAGGTGAGGAGACGCTCTGCAAGACGAGGTCGCTTCACGTCTCTCCCCCGTGGACCGGAGAGAGCCGGCTCACAAAGAGTCCACCTGCTTTCATCTGTGGTCCAAGGATCGCCGGCGCATTGAACGGCACTACAGTGGGTTCACCTGGGATACCCTTGGCCGGATGAGGCAGCCGGATTCTACCCCCCCCCCCCTCCTACTCCTGTCGGCTTACAAGCGACCGGATTAACCCCCCCTAGTGTATCCAGTATATAATCATTACAGTATCATTGCTGTTATTCCTTAAACTATTCCAGGTCGTATATGTACCACCTGCGCCTTCAGAGATTGGACATTCTCTATTGATATACCGACGAATACTCTTGCCATAAAAGTGCATACTAATTTCCATTCATAAATGTGATTGATTTGATTAAGTGCTTGCTCTACACACCATCGCTGTGTAGAAATAAAGACATATTTCTAATTCGTACATTTGTGTTGGATCCGTTTCATCTACGTGACAGTGTTCATCATAATATATTTATGCCGTGTACTGGGTGGCCGAATATTAAGTACAAAGGTAGTGGTAGTAAGTATCATATCTAGTAATACAGTCAGGGAATTGTACCCCTCAGTTACAATAACCATTTTATTGCAATGCACTATTGCATTATTTTATTGCACTGCACTATTTTACTTTGTATCAGTGAATCATAGACGCCTGGCCATAAGAGCATTCGGAGCATCTCTGCTCTCCCACTATTGAACTTGGGGGAGCAAAGGTATGCTCTTGCTCCACCACTTTTTGATCATATGAAAAATATGATATATCCCCCCCAATATATAAATCTAACCATAACTACGTTATGGTTAACTGAGTTTTATAGTGAAAAGAGCAGCTTTATTGGTCAAGATTGAAGGCTCTATATTGCAGGAAATTGCACGTACAGGTTGATTAAATTCAAAAAAAATCTGCCGTGGAGGGGGTTGTGCCTGACCCCCTCCAAACCACCCCTTTTTTTCAAAAATAATAATTGAAAAAAAAAAAATTGGAATAAAATAAAAGGCGGGCACCTATCTGGGCTAACCCCCGGATCTCCTATAATCCTAAATCCGCCCCTGGTCGTGGTATTCACTGACCTTTGGGAAGTATTTTGACATGTACATGGGTACCTTAGTCATATAGTGTATCTTGTAGACCAGGCCCATTGCAAGTTGCTGTACTCTGTCGTCTACTCAGTCTAAGCCATCCTAGGTAGTCAAAGTGGGCAGGGGTGAGGTGGGTTCTAGGAGTAAGGTCAAGTAGTAGTCTGACCAGTTTGTTTTGTGATGTTTGTAATCTTGTTTTTAGCGCCTTTGAGGTGCTTTGGTACCATGAGGTGCAAGCATAGTCGTCGTACCCTTGAATGAGTGCTCCTGCCAGAGTTTTCAGGGTATTCTTGTCTCTTGTACCAGAGAGGAGATCCGGTACAAGAATCTAGTTCGTTGGTTGACTACCTTGGATGCCATTTTGTCACAGGAAAGATTTGCCTCTAGGATGGACCCTAGGTATGTAATTTCTAGTGCTGTCAAACGATTAAAATATTTAACTCGATTAATCGCATGATTGTCCATAGTTAACTCGCGATTAATCGCAAATTAATCGCATTTTTTTTTTTTTTTTTTTTTTACCTTAAACAGATCTTTTTCAAGTTCCAAGTTTTAATACTCTTATCAACATGCGAGTCAACAAATGCTTGCTTTGTGCAGCCATTTAACACAAAAGGATGACCCTCATGCATTGCAAATTTGCATCAAATTCAAAACAGAGTGATGCACAAAATAACTTAAAAGAAAATAATAATTTAAAACAATGAATAAAGTGTGCATGAAATAATAGGGGAAAGTAAACGTTAGGAACTTGTTACATTCACACACACAAGGGCTGATTAATCACACACCCCCCTCTCTCCCTCACACACACTCTCCCAGCTCTTTTTCTCTTTTGCCCCTTCCTCATCTCTCTCACCCCCCTCTCTCTCTATATCTCACACACACACACACACACACACACACACACACTTCAGAAACAAACATAGTATCAATGAGAGCATCAATAATACACCTGAGTGAAGTCTAGTAGAAAAAAAAAAAAAAAATTTTTTTTTTTTTTAGTTAATCTTGAGTTAAAAAAATTAGTGGCATTAATAGAATCGGGAGTTAACGCGATATATTTGACAGCCTTAGTAATTTCATCTTTCCTTGTGACAATATATTGTCACCCACTGTAACTGAGAAGCCGTCGGTCTTGCTGAGTTTGTTATTTGATCCGAAGAGAATGGACTCTGTTTTACCCAGGTGTAATGATAGTTTGTTATCAGCAAGCCAGTTGCAGATTCTGCCGAGTTTTGAGCTGAGGGTTTTTTCAACCTGTAACTTGTTCTTGTCAGAGACCAGCAGTGCTGAGTCGTCCGCGAACAAGAACAAGTTGCAGTCACAAGCTGACGACATGTCATTTGCATAAATTACAGTAGCGGTCCTAGTATGCTTCCTTGTGGAACGCCACAGCTCACTGTGAGGGGGGGGGGGTAGGTAGAGTACCGTTTACCTCCACCATCTGTTCTCTCCCCTTATAGGATTGCATCCAGCTCACTGATAAACTATCAAAACCAATAGCTTTTAGCTTGTCAATCAGAATGGAGTGATTGACAGTGTCGAAGGCCTTTTGTAGGTCCAGCATGACCATGCCGCAGTATTTGCCCGCGTCCACCTCTTGTTTGATGTGGTCGTTCAAATAGAGAAGGCATGTGTCAGTGGAGTGGGATGTTCTGAAGCCAGATTGGAATTCGTAGATTAGATTTTTTTCCGTTAGGTACTTTTCGACCTGTTCGTAGACAATTTTTTCCATGACTTTCGAGATGGAGGTAAGAATAGAAACAGGGCGGTAGTTGCCTGGGTCTAATTTGCTGCCCTTTTTGTGCAGAGGGGTCACTCGCTATTTTGAAGTCCTTGGGGACGTGTCCTTGTTTTATGGAGAGGTTTATTATGTGTGTGATGACTGGGGTGATGGCGGCTGCTGAGTCTCTAAGGAATTTGGAGGGGATGTTGTCATGGCCAGTGGCCTTGTTAGGTTGGAGGGCGCTCAGTTTTTTGAGTACCTAATCTGTTGTTACCATTTCCAGTTTGAAGTCGTCTTTGCGGACCCCTAGTTTTTTGTAGTATGCTATGTGTTCTACCCCATAATGCCATGAGTGGGAGGGTAGTTTGTTTACCAGTGTTGTGGCTATGTTTGTGAAGAAAATGTTTAAGTAATTGGCTACATCCAGCTTGTCTGTGATGAGCGTGTTGTCTGTCTTTATGTTTGAGAATCTGGTTTTAAGTTTTTTTTTACTGCAGCCTAGTTGATTGAGTCATTTCCAAAGTTCACGTGGTTTGTTTTTGTTTTTCTCAGTTTTGTCATTGATGAAATCTTTTTTTGCGGTTTTGATCATGGTGTTTATGTCATTTCTTAGTCTGTTTCTTTGAATTTTTAGTTCAACCACGTGGGCTTGGAGTTCACTGTTTGAGCTTTTGGAAAGCTTTGTCTGACTTTTATGAAGTTCAGAGCATTTTTTGTCTCTGGTTTTCATAGCGGTCAGTATTTAAATGTGCATCCATGGCTCAGCGCTATTTTTAACCCTGGTGGTTCTTAGGGGTGCCATGTTGTTAAGTATTGTTGTGAATTTAGTTTTGAATCCAAGCCATGTTTCTTCAACCTGTGTACCACTGAGCTCATCTGACCAGTCCATGCTCTCCAGTTCTTGGTTAAAGGCCTCTCTAGAGTAGGTTTTGAGGTCCCTAGATGTGACTGTTTTGTGACAGCCGGCCTTTTGTTTTAGCTTTTTGCGGGTACAGAAAATCATATAATGATCGCTTAACCCGCATGCTATCACCCCTTTGTTGGAGATCATGGACTTGTCAGAGGTCAGAATGAGGTCAATGGTGGTTTGTGTTGAATCACATACCCTTGTGGGTTGGGTGATTAGCTGGCTGAGGCCGTGCAGATCACAAAACCTACTGAAGGCCTTAAAGACGGGTGCTGCTTTACGTAGCATATCTGTGTTCCAGTCCCAATAAGAATCTTTTCTACGCCCTCCACCCCAGCTAAACACTCATCAAGTGTGTCATAGAAGCCACTGTGTTCTGGCGGTCTATAGATTGTGCCTACTAGTACTGATTTCGCCCTTTCAAATAAGATTTCAATCCAAACAGTTTCAATTTCGTCATGGTTAAGGTCCCCTTTCAAATAAGATTTCAATCCAAACAGTTTCAATTTCGTCATGGTTAAGGTCAGTACGGTTGATGAATTTGGTATCTTTGTGAATATATACACACAAGACGCCACAGTACAACGAAAAGAAGTTTGGCATCTAACCAGAGTGCAAATGTAACGGTAAAGTGCAACAGTAATATACAATGGACAGGTGGTTAAACTGGGTATATAGATATATACATTTGTACTACTGAGTTTAGTGCTAATCAGATGTATGTACAGAGTTGTAATACCAATATGTACAGTTATAGGTATAAAGGTAGTAAGGTAGTAGTCATACTGGCCAGCGGCAGCAGCGTAATTAGTAAGAGTAGGTAAGGGATATGTACAGATATATAGTATCTACATACATGTACAGACAGATGGCTATATATATATATACGGTAAGAATAAATATATATACACTTATTGTACATGATATCATACAAAGTTATATAGGTTATGTGCAGGTGTATAAGTATAGGATGATTATATGCAGGTATATTCAGTCGGATATATATGCAGTAAATATATAATGTATATACAGCACTGTTGTACATGTTATCATACAGAGTATATGGATAAACTATAGTGACATACTAAAACAACACTCGCTACATGGTATATGTTGTGTTTCACACCTGCAAAAGTCATTTACTTCCAATGAGCTCAAAAGAGATATAAGCAAACTAAACAGATGAACATTGTTCAAAATTAACAAACGTTTAATCTAAGCCTAATATCAATTGCAGTGGTGTAACTTAATGAATCTAAAGTACTTTGTTACAGTACTTACAGTAAATGTGCTATAGATTACATTCCGCCATTAGATGTCACACTAGATGTTGATTACTCTGCATGGAAATGTTATCTATAGCACCTTTAAGTAGTTGTTGGGAGTATCTATACTTGAGTTTTTATATTCATTGTGACTTTTTTTTATGTCACTAAAGCAGAAAAAATACGTTTAAATTAAATGTATTTGAGTGAAATATATTTTTTTCTTTCTTTTTCAATGACATTAGGCACCTTGTTACTTGCTACAAAATAAATTCTGAATATAATTGTCTCATCATGATATTGGTTTATCCAGACTGTATGAATCAAAGCCGTCTAGGTAGCAGTATACCAGTGGAGGCTGCTGACCAAATTTTTTGGTGAAGCACAAATTATTATATATTAAATTATATTTTTTAAACACCCCCATTCCTCCCAGGTGTCAGGCTCCTCATTCGCTTCCATTCATTTTGGGGACCATGTTTAAATATCATACTTCTGAAGTATTAAACAAACTATACTGCTGTGACGATTTCAATAAAACAGTCCATTCTGAGTCAATGGTATGCTAAACTGTACATTGGAATATCTTAACATGTATTTACCACCTTCCTCTGCACGAGGCCACAGATGGGTTTTATGTAACACAAGGACAATGAATGAATGAAAACTTTATTTAACAGATTGCAGAATGGGTACAATACAGTACGGCTCAATACACACAATTATTAAGGGGATGCAGACCAGAGAAAGACTTTCGTCTTGTTTACATCAGGGTCCCCCATTTTCAATTCATCATAACATGACATACAGATTAGACAGTACTGCTACATCTATATATGACATACAGAGATATAGACAGTACTGCTACATCCAGACATTTATGACATACCAGATCTACAAATATACATTACTGTTTAAGAGTACAACGCATGTCATATAGACCTATAGCGTTGGAAACTCTGAGGAGAGGGAGAGGAGAGGAGAGGGAGATTAGTAGAGTGCTGTAGGACCAGGCTGTATAATCATAATCAACACAGACCCGCCCCACACAGCTACTAAATATAAAAAAAATAAAAATCACTCACCATTGACGACGTTACTTCTTAGGAGGAAATACCTTGTAAATGAAATCCATCTTTCGCTCTTTTCTGATGAAACGTTCAATGACCTCCTCTGCCGTTGCAAACAGCAGTCTTTTGTGATCTAATCGATCCTTCATTTGCGTGAGGATGCTGTCGAAATCCACTATTCTGTTGATGCGTGACACGTTCCATTTTCGGGACTCCGACTCCCGACAGGTGGTCACTCAGACAGTCACCCAAGCGATTCACCCAAATAAAGTTTTCATTCATTCATTAATTTGCTGTCTCGTTATAACACAAACGCTCACCATGAACCAGGGCCAGCTTAATTACGTTAGTTAGCATCCAAGCTAGCGTGATAACGTTAGTAGTCCAAGCTAGAAACTGCTAGGCTGCCTGCTTATACCTGCAATAATGTTGTCATCCTCCTGGACAGATAGACTTGTTAAATCATAATATCCACAGGTGTGTTGTGCTGGTCCTCAGTAAATGTCCCGCTGCGAAAAATAAGTTGCTATTAAAGTGCTAAATGTTAGATACACTAATATAGAGGTTTCGAACGTGGCTGCTCTCAGTGCTCTGTTAATAAAAATTTCAATCAATCAATCCCGCGAGGGGAGAAACAGCCGTGTAGCTACAGAGCTGCAGACGTAGGAGCCATACTCTGATTGGATTTGCAAGGCTGCCAATCATTCAACCTCCGTGTATTGGATGTCAAGGGCTGTCAATCATTAAATCCTCCATTCAATGGCAAGAGTTTAACTGCACAGACCGTGCTTAGATGACATTAATAGCCTATTTTGATTGGCTATTATTTATTTAACAATGGGTCAACCTGTGCAGTATTCTGCACGAATAATTACTGCAGGCAATACTGCAGTGCAGGCCTGCTCAGAGCTGTACATTTTGGCCATTTTTGAAGAAAAAATTATTCACTGACAATTTTTTTACAGAGGAAAACATTTATAATAAAAAAATAATAATAATAATTTAAAAGAAAAGAAAAATATATATATAGGTATATGTAAATTAATAATAATTATGAATTATGAGTGCATTTGTGTTTCACGTGTTGTCATAGAGAAACCTCCACTGCAGTATACACATGATAATCAAGGCAAGCTGAGGCATATCGCCCACAAGACCAAACATGGCATTAGCAGAAAACCTTGAATACATAAAAAAAAATAGCTTTCATTACCAATAATCTTTATGAAGGAGTCCTCAGTTTGCATTGTCCTAATGCTATAGGCTACATTGATACAGTATCAGACATACATCTGGGTACTTTGGCTTTTCTCACAGTTTAATCCTGCCGGCGCCACTGCCGGCCCACACACCGGCCAATATTTCCCCCCCACACTCACTGTCGGGGGGGGGCAACACAACTCACTGTGGGGGGGGCAACACAACTCACTGTGGGGGGCAACACAACTCACTGTGGGGGGCAACACAACTCACTGGGGGGGGCAACACAACTCACTGTATCCTAGGAGACCAGTCCTCTTTCTCCTGAGGGGGGGGCACTGTATCCTAAGAGACCAGTCCTCTCTCTCTCTCCTGGGGGGGGGGGGGGGGGCAGTGTATCCTAGGAGACCAGTCCTCTCTCCTGTGGGGGGGGGGGGGGGGGGCACTGTATCCTAGGAGACCAGTCCTCTCTCTCTCTCCTGAGAAGGGGGGGGGCACTGTATCCTAGGAGACCAGTCCTCTCTCTCCTCCTGAGGTGGGGGGGGCACTGTATTCTAGGAGACCAGTCCTCTCTCTCTCTCCTGAGGGGGGGGGGGGGCACTGTATCCTAGGAGACCAGTCCTCTCTTTCTCCTGAGGGGGGGGGGGCACTGTATCCTAAGAGACCAGTCCTCTCTCTCTCCTGAGGGGGCACTGTATCCTAGGAGACCAGTCCTCTCTCGCTCTCCTGAGGGGGGGGGCACTGTATCCTAGGAGACCAGTCCTCTCTCTCTCTCTCCTGAGGAGGGGGGGGGCACTGTATCCTAGGAGACCAGTCCTCTCCTCCTGAGGGGGGGGCACTGTATCCTAGGAGACCAGTCCTCTCCTCCTGAGGCGGGGGGGGGGGGGGGGGCACTGTATCCTAGGAGACTAGTCCTTTCTCTCCTGAGGGGGGGGGGGGGGGGGGGCACTGTATCCTAGGAGACCAGTCCTCTCTCTCTCCTGAGGGGGGGGGGGGGGCATTGTATCTTAGGAGACCAGTCCTCTCCTCTCCTGAGGGGGGGGGGGGGCACTGTATCCTAGGAGACCAGTCCTCGCTCTCTCTCCTGAGGGGGGGGGGGGGGCACTGTATCCTAGGAGACAGTCCTCTCTCGCTCTCCTGATGGGGGGGGGGGGCACTGTATCCTAGGAGACCAGTCCTCTCTCTCTCCTGATGGGGGGGGGGGGGGCACTGTTTCCTAGGAGACCAGTCCTCTCCTCCTGAGGGGGGGGGGGCACTGTATCCTAGGAGACCAGTCCTCTCTCTCTCTCCTGAGGGGGGGGGGGGGGGGCACTGTATCCTAGGAGACCAGTCCTCTCTCTCTCTCTCCTGAGGGGGGGGGGGGGGGGGGGGGGCACTGTATCCTAGGAGACCAGTCCTCTCCCTCTCCTGAGGGGGGGGGGGGCACTGTATCCTAGGAAACCAGTCCTCTCTCTCTCTCCTGAGGCGGGGGGGCACTGTATCCTAGGAAACCAGTCCTCTCTCTCTCTCCTGAGGGGGGGGGGCACTGTATCCTAGGAGACCAGTCCTCTCTCGCTCTCCTGATGGGGGGGGGGCACTGTATCCTAGGAGACCAGTCCTCTCTCTCTCCTGAGGGGGGGGGGGCACTGTATCCTAGGAGACCAGTCCTTTCTCTCTCTCCTGAGGGGGGGGGGGGGGGGGGGGGGGGGCACTGTTTCCTAGGAGACCAGTCCTCTCTCCTGAGGGGGGGGGGGGGGCACTGTATCCTAGGAGACCAGTCCTCTCTCTCTCTCCTGAGGGGGGGGGGGGGGCACTGTATCCTAGGAGACCAGTCCTCTCTCTCTCTCCTGAGGGGGGGGGGGGGGGGGCACTGTATCCTAGGAGACCAGTCCTCTCCCTCTCCTGAGGGGGGGGGGGGGGGGCACTGTATCCTAGGAAACCAGTCCTCTCTCTCTCTCCTGATGGGGGGGGGGCACTGTATCCTAGGAGACCAGTCCTCTCTCTCTCCTGAGGGGGGGGGGGCACTGTATCCTAGGAGACCTGTCCTTTCTCTCTCTCCTGAGGGGGGGGGGGGGCACTGTATCCTAGGAGACCAGTCCTCTCTCTCTCTCCTGAGGGGGGGGGGGGGGGGGGCACTGTATCCTAGGAGACCAGTCCTATCTCTCCTTAGGGGGCGGGCACTGTATCCTAAGTCCAGAGTGTTTCATTAATAAGTCCAGCGTGTTTCACTAAATAAGTCCAGAGTGTTTCACTAAATAAGTCCAGAGTGTTTCACTAAATAAGTCCAGAGTGTTTCACTAAATAAGTCCAGAGGTTTTCACTAAATAAGTCGTGTTTCACTAAATGAGTCCAGTGTTTCATTAAATAAGTCCAGTGTTTCACTAAATAGGTCCAGAAGTGTTTCACTTAATGAGTCCAGAGTGTTTCATTAATAGTCCAGAGTGTTTCACTAAATAGGTCCAGAGGGTTTCCAGAGGGAAATCCACTATTCTGTTGATGCGTGACACACGTTCCATTTCGGGACTCCGACTCCCGACAGGTGGTCACTCAGACAGTCACCCAAGCGATTCACCCAAATAAAGTTTTCATTCATTCATTAATTTGCTGTCTCGTTATAACACAAACAGCTCACCATGAACCATGGCCAGCTTAATTACGTTAGTTAGCATCCAAGCTAGCGTGATAACGTTAGTAGTCAAGCTAGAAACTGCTAGGCTGCCTGCTTATACCTGCAATAATGTTGTCATCCTCCTGGACAGATAGACTTGTTAAATCATAATATCCAAGGTGTGTTGTGCTGGTCCTCAGTAAATGTCCGCTGCGAAAAAAAATGTCCCGCTGCGAAAAATAAGTTGCTATTAAAGTGCTAAATGTTAGATACACTAATATAGAGGTTTCGAACGTGGCTGCTCTCAGTGCTCTGTTAATAAAAATTTCAATCAATCAATCCCACGAGGGGAGAAACAGCCGTGTAGCTACAGAGCTGCAGACGTAGGAGCCATACTCTGATTGGATTTGCAAGGCTGCCAATCATTCAACCTCCGTGTATTGGATGTCAAGGGCTGTCAATCATTAAATCCTCCATTCAATGGCAAGAGTTTAACTGCACAAACCGTGCTTAGATGACATTAATAGCCTATTTTGATTGGCTATTATTTATTTAACAATGAGTCAACCTGTGCAGTATTCTGCACGAATAATTACTGCAGGCAATACTGCAGTGCAGGCCTGCTCAGAGCTGTACATTTTGGCCATTTTTGAAGAAAAAATTATTCACTGGCATTTTTTTACAGAGGAAAACATTTATAATAAAAAAAAATAATAATAATTTAAAAGAAAAGAAAAATATATATATAGGTATATGTAAATTAATAATAATTATGAATTATGAGTGCATTTGTGTTTCACGTGTTGTCATAGAGAAACCTCCACTGCAGTATACACATGATAATCAAGGCAAGCTGAGGCATATCGCCCACAAGACCAAACATGGCATTAGCAGAAAACCTTGAATACATAAAAAAAAATAGCTTTCATTACCAATAATCTTTATGAAGGAGTCCTCAGTTTGCATTGTCCTAATGCTATAGGCTACATTGATACAGTATCAGACATACATCTGGGTACTTTGGCTTTTCTCACAGTTTAATCCTGCCGGCGCCACTGCCGGCCCACACACCGGCCCACACACCGGCCCATATTTCCCCCCCACACTCACTGTCGGGGGGGGCAACACAACTCACTGTGGGGGGCAACACAACTCACTGGGGGGGCAACACAACTCACTGTATCCTAGGAGACCAGTCCTCTTTCTCCTGAGGGGGGGGCACTGTATCCTAAGAGACCAGTCCTCTCTCTCTCTCCTGGGGGGGGGGGGGGGGCAGTGTATCCTAGGAGACCAGTCCTCTCTCCTGTGGGGGGGGGGCACTGTATCCTAGGAGACCAGTCCTCTCTCTCCTCCTGAGGTGGGGGGGGCACTGTATTCTAGGAGACCAGTCCTCTCTCTCTCCTGAGGGGGGGGGGGGGGGGGGGCACTGTATCCTAGGAGACCAGTCCTCTCTTTCTCCTGAGGGGGGGGGGCACTGTATCCTAAGAGACCAGTCCTCTCTCTCTCCTGAGGGGGCACTGTATCCTAGGAGACCAGTCCTCTCTCGCTCTCCTGAGGGGGGGGGCACTGTATCCTAGGAGACCAGTCCTCTCTCTCTCTCTCCTGAGGAGGGGGGGGGGGGCACTGTATCCTAGGAGACCAGTCCTCTCCTCCTGAGGGGGGGGCACTGTATCCTAGGAGACCAGTCCTCTCCTCCTGAGGCGGGGGGGGGGGGGGGGCACTGTATCCTAGGAGACTAGTCCTTTCTCTCCTGAGGGGGGGGGGGGGGCACTGTATCCTAGGAGACCAGTCCTCTCTCTCTCCTGAGGGGGGGGGGGGGGCACTGTATCTTAGGAGACCAGTCCTCTCCCTCTCCTGAGGGGGGGGGGGGGCACTGTATCCTAGGAGACCAGTCCTCGCTCTCTCTCCTGAGGGGGGGGGGGGGCACTGTATCCTAGGAGACCAGTCCTCTCCCTCTCCTGAGGGGGGGGGGGGGGGGGCACTGTATCCTAGGAGACCAGTCCTCTCTCTCTCTCCTGAGGGGGGGGGGGGGGGGGGGGCACTGTATCCTAGGAGACCAGTCCTCTCTCGCTCTCCTGATGGGGGGGGGGGGCACTGTATCCTAGGAGACCAGTCCTCTCTCTCTCCTGAGGGGGGGGGGGGCACTGTATCCTAGGAGACCAGTCCTTTCTCTCTCCTGAGGGGGGGGGGGGCACTGTATCCTAGGAGACCAGTCCTTTCTCTCTCTCCTGAGGGGGGGGGGGGGGGGGGGCACTGTTTCCTAGGAGACCAGTCCTCTCCTCCTGAGGGGGGGGGGGCACTGTATCCTAGGAGACCAGTCCTCTCTCTCTCTCCTGAGGGGGGGGGGGGGGGCACTGTATCCTAGGAGACCAGTCCTCTCTCTCTCTCTCCTGAGGGGGGGGGGGGGGCACTGTATCCTAGGAGACCAGTCCTCTCCCTCTCCTGAGGGGGGGGGGGGGGGGGGCACTGTATCCTAGGAAACCAGTCCTCTCTCTCTCTCCTGAGGGGGGGGGGCACTGTATCCTAGGAGACCAGTCCTCTCTCGCTCTCCTGATGGGGGGGGGGCACTGTATCCTAGGAGACCAGTCCTCTCTCTCTCCTGAGGGGGGGGGGGGGCACTGTATCCTAGGAGACCAGTCCTTTCTCTCTCTCCTGAGGGGGGGGGGGGGGGCACTGTATCCTAGGAGACCAGTCCTCTCTCTCTCTCCTGAGGGGGGGGGGGGCACTGTATCCTAGGAGACCAGTCCTATCTCTCCTTAGGGGGCGGGCACTGTATCCTAAGTCCAGAGTGTTTCATTAAATAAGTCCAGCGTGTTTCACTAAATAAGTCCAGAGTGTTTCACTAAATAAGTCCAGAGTGTTTCACTAAATAAGTCCAGAGTGTTTCACTAAATAAGTCCAGAGTGTTTCACTAAATAAGTCCAGAGGTTTTCACTAAATAAGTCGTGTTTCATTAAATAAGTCCAGTGTTTCACTAAATAGGTCCAGAGTGTTTCACTTAATGAGTCCAGAGTGTTTCATTAAATAAGTCCAGAGTGTTTCACTAAATAGGTCCAGAGGGTTTCATTAAATAAGTCCAGTGTTTAATTAAATAAGTCCAGAGTGTTTCATTAAATAAGTCCAGTGTTTCACTAAATAAGTCCAGTGTTTCACTAAATAAGTCCAGTGTTTGACTAAATAAGTCCAGTGTTTCATTACATAAGTCCAGTGTTTCACTAAATAAGTCTAGTGTTTCACTAAATAAGTCCAGTGTTTCATTAAATAAGTCCAGTGTTTCATTAAATAAGTCGTGTTTCACTAAATAAGTCCAGAGTGTTTCATTAAATAAGTCCAGTGTTTCACTTAATGAGTCCAGAGTGTTTCATTAAATAAGTCCAGCGTGTTTCACTAAATAAGTCCAGAGTGTTTCACTAAATAAGTCCAGAGTGTTTCACTAAATAAGTCCAGAGTGTTTCACTAAATAAGTCCAGAGGTTTTCACTAAATAAGTCGTGTTTCACTAAATGAGTCCAGTGTTTCATTAAATAAGTCCAGTGTTTCACTAAATAGGTCCAGAGTGTTTCACTTAATGAGTCCAGAGTGTTTCATTAAATAAGTCCAGAGTGTTTCACTAAATAGGTCCAGAGGGTTTCATTAAATAAGTCCAGTGTTTAATTAAATAAGTCCAGAGTGTTTCATTAAATAAGTCCAGTGTTTCACTAAATAAGTCCAGTGTTTCACTAAATAAGTCCAGTGTTTGACTAAATAAGTCCAGTGTTTCATTACATAAGTCCAGTGTTTCACTAAATAAGTCCAGTGTTTCACTAAATAAGTCCAGAGTGTTTCACTAAATAAGTCCAGAGTGTTTCATTAAATAAGTCCAGTGTTTCATTAAATAAGTCGTGTTTCACTAAATAAGTCCAGAGTGTTTCATTAAATAAGTCCAGTGTTTCATTAAATAAGTCATGTTTCACTAAATAAGTCAAGTGTTTCACTAAATAAGTCCAGAGTGTTTCATTAAATAAGTCCAGTGTTTCACTTAATGAGTCCAGAGTGTTTCATTAAATAAGTCCAGAGTGTTTCACTAAATAGGTCCAGAGTGTTTCACTAAATAGGTCCAGAGTGTTTCATTAAATAAGTCCAGAGTGTTTCATTAAATAAGTCCAGAGTGTTTCATTAAATAAGTCCAGAGTGTTTCATTAAATAAGTCCAGAGTGTTTCATTAAATAAGTCCAGAGTGTTTCACTAAATAAGTCCAGTGTTTCATTAAATAAGTCCAGTGTTTCACTAAATAAGTTCAGTGTTTCACTAAATAAGTCCAGAGTGTTTGACTAAATAAGTCCAGTGTTTCACTAAATAAGTCAAGTGTTTCACTAAATAAGTCCAGTGTGTTTCACTAAATAAGTCCAGTGTGTTTCACTAAATAATTCCAGTGTTTCACTAAATAATTCCAGAGTGTTTCACTAAATAATTCCAGAGTGTTTCATTAAATAAGTTCAGAGTGTTTCATTACATAAGTCCAGAGTGTTTCACTAAATAAGTCCAGAGTGTTTCATTACATAAGTCCAGAGTGTTTCATTAAATAAGTCCAGAGTGTTTCACTAAATAAGTCCAGTGTTTCACTAAATAAGTCCAGTGTTTCACTAAATAAGTCCAGTGTTTCACTAAATAAGTCCAGTGTTTCACAAAAAATGTCCAGTGTTTCATTAAATAAGTCCAGAGTGTTTAATTAAATAAGTTCAGTGTTTCATTACATAAGTCCAGAGTGTTTCACTAAATAAGTCCAGAGTGTTTCATTAAATAAGTCCAGTGTTTCACTAAATAAGTCCAGAGTGTTTCACAAAATATGTCCAGTGTTTCACTAAATAAGTCCAGTGTTTCATTAAATAAGTCCAGTGTGTTTCATTAAATAAGTCCAGAGTGTTTCACTAAATAAGTCCAGTGTTTCATTAAATAAGTCCAAAGTGTTTCATTAAATAAGTCCAGAGTGTTTCACTAATATAAGTCCAGATTGTTTCATTAAATAAGTCCAGAGTGTTTCATTAAATAAGTCCTCATCACTTGACCCAGGAACAGGATGTGACCTCATCACTTGACCCGGGGACAGGAACAGGATGTGACCTCATCATGCGAGGTGCCGACCTGCTCATCAGGAGCAGTTAGGGGTTAAGTGTCTTGATCAAGGACACTTCGACACGCTGCCCGGGAGGAGCAGGAATCAAACCGGGAAACTCAGGATTACCGGACGACTGCTCTACCTCCCGAGGCACTGTCACCCCCAATGTCAGAAGTGGTATTTCTTATGTATCATTTGATTTGTTATAACTGTTTTAGTAATAATAATGATAACACATGTTATTTTGTATAGCACCTTTCATATAAGAGTTGCCAAAGTGCTTCACAGCCGTAAAAATAGACATAAAATGAGCATAAAATAGACCGAATAGAAGCAGTGCAGAGGAGATGAAAAAGGGTAAAAAAACAATGCAGGTAATAAAACACAACAATAAAATAGCTCTCATTTACAATAAGAGTTGCCAAAGTCCATGATATAAGAAGTGTGTTTTTAGTCGACGGCAGAACATTGGGTGGGTTTCAACTGTGTCCGACTGTGGTGGGAAGTTGGTTCCACCATTGTAGAGCGAGGAGCGAGAATAGCCTGCTTCACTTTGATGACCACACCTTGGATGAGAACGGTTTCCGATGGAAGAATGAACAACAGTGAATAGAAGAGGATGAATTTCACTGCTAAGATCACACAACATAACACTAGAGCAGTGGTTCCCAAACTGTGGTGCGCGAGCGCCCTCTAGGTGGTGCGTGACATGAAAAGGCTAATGGTGGTAAATAATTTTTTTTTATTTTATTTTTTTTTAACAATCAAATTTCATAGAAATCTTAGTCAAACCTTTAGTATTATGGATATTAAACATGCTGGCAGAGTACATGCATCCATGTTGTCGTGAACATTTTAATTAAATAAAGAAATTCCCTATCCATAGTCGCCGTGGGAAGAGATAAAATAAAAAATAAAATAAAATAAATTCCCTACTTTATAAATTCATGGCCTTAACTGACAACCAACATTTTTTTATGCCTAATAAATATAACTAATATACATTATTTCAAATGGGGATTTTCACTGTGTAAATCATGAAATTCAAGAAAAGTTTTTTTAATAAAAAACGTACGTTTTAATAATAATAAACAATAATGTCTCCGGCGTGTCTGACACAGGTGTGCTTCATCTGTGCACGGAGACCAGCAAAAAAAACAGAAACCCATTGGGGGGTGCGTCAGCTAGGTTGGGAGGTGACAGGGGGTGCACGGCCAAAAAAGTTTGGCAACCGCTGCACTAGAGGATGGAAACATGCCTTCATTCCAATTTGTAGCTTTGGTGGTGGGGCTACTCATTTGTTTATGTTTCGATCACAGATTATGTCTTTAGCAAGAGACTAAAAATCCAGGATCAAGACACTTTATAAGTACGTTTTTTTTTGCCCTCTGTGGAAGAGAGTCATTGTGTCAGAGAAGCGGTAGAAGGACAGAATGCCTACATATGAAGTCATTTAAAGAAATCCTAATACAAAATAGATAATCTCATAATCAAATCCTATGAGAAAACATTATATATTGGTATTAGGGATAATAATAACTTTATTTGTATATTTCATACAAGGGATTGCAGTTCAAAGTGCTTTACATCATCAGTAAGAAATAAGACAAAATCTGTGTAAAACAAGCAGCAAGAGCAAAGCATAAAGTCGGATAAAAGCAGATATATTTCATCAAATCATATCAGAACCTCACGTTCCAAGGCTTTTTGAATTTCTGTAATCTGTTACAAAAGGTCAGAGTATGCACCCAGCGGATAGTGGAGCGTAGAGATAAAAGTAAAATAATAGCAAGGGTAAAATGAGCAGACATATAAAATCACAGTTTTTCACATTAGGATCTAACATCCCAACAGACCACCTTGTCTATAGTTTGATTCAGTTTTAGGAGAGAATAGAAACGACATGAATGATGAAATGAGCACATAAAGTGCAGACATGCTATAAAATCATTTCTTTTTTTTACATCGCAATAAAATAGTTTTGGATTACTGTAGTTCAAAGTCGTCTTTACCTTCTGTTTGGTATCCACAGTTTAAAACCTGACAGTCGATATTGTATGTTCGATATTGGCTTTTTTTTTTACCGATATCCGATATTGTCCAACTCTTAATTTTTCTGTGCATCTCCCCTTTTCTTCTCTCTCTCTCCCTCTGGTTCTCACTCTCCCTTTCTCTTTTTCCCTCTCTTTCCTTCTCTCTCCCTTATTTATTGTAACTTTCCTTGTATACTATTGCTACTGTTATTTTGTATTTAATTTACTTGTACAGTATGCATGTACAGTACACATAACCTTGTTTTTTGTTGCAGCCTCACCCCCCCCTTCCCTCAAAAGGCCTTTGCTTTTTGGTCAGGCTGCTTTTGTATATAAGAATTTGTTCTTACTTGGTTGCCTGGGTAAATAAAGGTTACATAAAAAAAAAATAAGATACATGTCCGATATTAGTATTACATTTGAATGCCAATATCGGCCAATAACATCGGTAGGCCGATAATATCCGACATCTTTAATTGGTATCAATTATATTTAAAAATAGATACGCTGATCTCAGGGTCTACCATATCTTCATCAATTCTGCTGTTCCCTCAGAGCTAACCCATATCCCTGGATAGAGGGCCTGTGTGAACGTGGTCTGAACTGTATGGAGGAGGGTCATGGTGTCAGAGACACTGTAGAAGGACAGAGTACCTGCCTTGTGATCCAGGTACACTCCTATCCTGGAGAACTGAGGGCCTGACACTCTAGTCTCAACTTTATTGTGACAGAACATGTAGCCTACCCTGTAGCTCCCTAAACACCAGGACTTGTTATTGTATCCAAAGTCTGACTCGGCAGCAAATCTAAACCATGACTCATCAGCACCTCCTCTTCTGATGTCTTTGTAACAGACTGCTGTCTCAACACTGGAGCCGGTCCACTCTACTTCCCAGTAACAGCGTGCAGACTGACCCTCTCTGCACAACACCTGCCTATAGTAAGTGAATCTCTCAGGATGGTCAGTGTAGCCGTGGTTTAGTGAACCAGTCACCTTCCTGTTCTCCACTGACAGGGACAGGTAGTTGTTCATTGTGTTTGGGTCCAGTGAGAGGGGACAGGCGTCTGGGAGAAAAATACATGACATCAAATCAGAGCAAATTAAACACACAACCTCTATTATGTCAGAGTCTGTCCGTCAGCCGACACACAACAACACAAGTGATGGAAAGAAGTCATTGTGGAACTCACATTGTAAAAAGTACTCTCTCGTCCTGGGCTCTGGTGGAAGTAGAAGTTGTAGAACAGCCACTGGAGAAACTAGAGACACAAAATATCAGTGACAGCATGTTATTATCAACAAGGATGAAACAATAGAACTCATCACTTATTTCTGATTTGCTCCTTGAGCTGTTCCAGAGGTCCTGACAAGTGGGTTCACAGTGAGGCTCATTCTGGGTTTCTATTCTGATTTCACTTGTCTTTATTTATTTGTCTTGTATCTCTCACTTATTTTTTTATCCACCTTTTCTCCCATTTTCTATATTTTCTCCCATCCCAATTTCGTATCATCCAATTCAACCCTCCCCTGTCACGGACGCTGTTTCTTGCCTCCCACAAGCCGGCTGCAATGTGGACTAAGTCATACATAGCACAAGTCCCCTCCGGTACTTGAGGTAACAGCAGTCGCATCTTTTCACCTGCGCAGCTCGATCTCTCAGTGGCGAGGAGTAACACGTGGGAGGCTCACGCTGCCCCTGACACTTCCTGATTCTACTGCGCAGGCGCACCAACCGACCTGTAGGAGTCACTGTCCACAACGCCCGATCCCCACCCATCAGTTTCCCACCCCCTAATACGGCCAATGTGTATTAGTACGGACGACCAGCTAAACTGAAAGCAAATGTGGAGCGCTGGGCTCGAACTGACGAGCCCAGCGTCTCCAGCATTTTGTGGCGAGCGCCTTGCCCACTATGCCACGTAGCCGCCCCTATCTCTCACTCTTTAGATCTGTTGCTATTTGATTGGATTGATTGATGTATCGGTTGATTGATTGATTGATGAATTGGTTGATTGAATCATTCATCCATTGATTACAATTTCTATTGATAAAAAATTCAAATAAATTCACAAAACATTCTGCCCCCCCCCCCCCCCAAGCTTTACAAAAACATTTTCCAAAAGGAAAATGCCTTTCCTAAAAGATACTCTAAATCATGATCATCTAAAGTAAACAAAAGAAATTAGCAGAAATTGATAACATCTTACTGAAATAGTGTTTACATATATATATATATGTTATCATAGAACCTGCTGGAGTGTAGCCAGCATTGAGCATATTCATCTCACCTTCTGCTAATATCTTCGGCCACGTATCGTTCAGGATGATCGTCAGTTCGTCTCTCGGCTCAGAAACAGCATCACTCACATTCCTGAAGTCACGTAGAGGATGGACAGCGATACTGGGTAAGTCTGGAGATACACTGGGACTGGAGAAGGACTGGAAACCCTGGATAGAGACATTATATTAAACAAAGAGAGTCAGACTCATTCAGAAATCACCTACAATAAAGCTGTAGTATTTCTGTGTTTTGTTTCAGATGCACAAATGGCTGTAGAAATACTATAGTGAATCACTATAGAAATAACCACATAGTATTTCTATGGTAAAACCACAGAAATACTAGTGTTTCACCATACATTTATATTGACTTTACATATTCAGTAGAAACAGTTCAAGTTAGTCCTAATGCTATCTATACGACTGAATAGCTAGTGAACCTGAGTACAATGGATGTGGTTCAAAGACATATGAAAGGCATATTCATCAGAAACGGTTACAGTCAGTCCTATGGATAAGACTGAATATCTAGCGAACCTGAATGAAATGGATGTAGTCGTCAGTGTGCTCCAGCTGCTCCAGCTCCATCCCTCTCCTCCTCAGCTCCTCTATCTCCTGTTCCAGTTGCTTCAGGACCCCTTCAGCCTGACTGACTGCAGTCTTCTCCTGGGCTCCGATCAGGGCCTTCACCTCCTTGCGCCTCGTCTGTATGGAGTCGATCATCTCAGAGAAGATCTTATCACTGGCCTGCACTGCTGTCTGGGCTGAACTCTGTTAAGACACAAAGACATGAATGGACTGCACTTTTATAGCACTTCTAAAGAGCTTTACAACTTATGCCTCACATTGACTCTCTCGCACGCACGCACGCATGCACACGCACACACACCGAAGGCTGAGGTTAACATGCAAGGCGCTGACGAAAGTGCAAGGTGTGCGGCACTTTGTTGCCCTCACGCCGAAACAAATACAATAACAAACAAAGGCCTGTGTCTTTAATGCAGTCGGCCGCGGCAGTGGCGCCTCTCTCTTCGCCCCTCCCTCTCTGGGCGCGTGCGCTCGTGTCGGGGCTAGCATCTCTGGGGCTAAGCGCTGAGTGGCTAAGTAGAAGCGGTCCGCCTCTTCTGCCAAGGCACGGGGCTCCGTAATTGCCGTATTGGCGAGTGCCGTTTACACCTGCGGCGGCATGTGCCTGAGGAACAGCTCCATAAACAAACAGTTAGGCTGTTCGGCGCCCAGTAGGTTCAGCATCATTTCCATGTGCTCCGACGGCTTGCTGTCCCCCAAGCCTTGTATGGCTAACAAGCGCCGGGACCGCTCTGGTCGCGACAGCTCGAAAATTCTGAGCAGGTGCGTCTTAAACGCCTCATATTTATCCTGGGCCGGTGGAGCTGTGATGAACCCTACCGTCCTCGCCGCCGTAGTGCTGTTAAGGCTCGAGATGACGTGGAAATATTTTGCGGCGTCATCCACAATTCCCTGCAGGGTGAATTGCGCCTCCGTTTGGGCAAACCATGCTGCCGACTGCTCCCAAAATTCTGGCAGTCTAAGGAACCCGGCGTTTGCCATGTTTGGTTTGGTCCCTGAAACTTCAGCAAGAAGTTTGTCGGGGTCACCAGTGTAGTGCTGAGAGACTGGAGTCTGAGGCGATGTCCTGAAGTCGAAGGTAACTCCTTTAATATTCATCAGCACAACTACAAGATACAATACATTACTAGAAAGCTAAACAGAATGCCGGTGGCAGCAACTGCCACCAATTAAATAGGAATGTTAGAGGTTCTAGAACAGGGGTGGCCAACCAGTCAGAGACTAAGAGCCACAAAAATTACTGTGGTACCACAAAGAGCCACACCATATACCAGCATTTCTCAACCTTTTTTTTCAGTCACGGCACCCTTCATGTGTTTATAGGTCTCACCCTCTGGCCTCTGAAGTTGCTAATGTCTTTTTTATTTGGGCCTCACAGGGTTAAAAGTACCCTGTGAGACCCACGGTTGCAAAATTACAAAATCACTTTTAGCCATTTAAAAAAAATAATGTTTATTTAAAAAATGTTAAGCACATGTATAGTCAATTGGTCCTGTTGTTCAGCCTCACAATGCTATTTGATAGTAAATGTGTTTATATGTCCCACCCTCTGGCCTCTGAAGTTGCTAATGTCTTTTTAATTTGGGCCTCACAGGGTTAACCTCTTAAGCCCGAGATATACAGTAAAAGTGTATATTTTCAGCATTACGTTTGTTTACCAATTATTTTAACTGTTATTAGTGAAATATAAGATTATAGAAATCTCAGGGCATTGAGTCGGAAACCGGCGCATATTGACAGGAGGAAGTGGCACAGCCAAAAGTGAGTGTAGTCTTTTGAAGGAAGAGACTCTGGGCTTTCGAATTTTGAAAAACTACCCTACCCAGCTCACACCAGCCCCTGTCAATCATCTGACTTCTGGATTTACTTTTTTATTTCTCTTATTTTTTGGGATTATCTCCCACAAACCTGAACGTTATTGCCATAAAACAGAACGCAGTTAGTTTCTCTACCTTTCTGTGAACGTCTTGCAAAAAACGGTGTTGCAATACGATGAAAAATGGTGGAGAAATTTACATTATAAAAAAGATGGCAGAATTCAGTACTGTATCTACAAAACCTTCTGTTTAATCATCTTCCCTTTATTCATTTGCTTAGATTTTTCAGGTCTGGTCAATTTTAGCATGGTGTTATTTATTCACAGTCAAAGATAAATTATTTTTTAAATAGAATTGATATTCTCCTTTGGTTCATTACAATTTACTCAAGCCTAGTAACAGACACACTATTTCTGACACTGATCCATATATGTCCCTAGATTCAGATACCAAGAACATGCAAATGGACCATTTAAAAAAAATTGTAAATGTTTATTCTACGTCCTTATGGAATGAGTGACATAAAAAAAAGTACAAAAAGAAAGTACAAAAAAAATAATTATAATATATATATTTTTTATGGATGAGCCGCACATTGACGTGCAAAGTGCCGCGCCGCAAGTTGGCCACCCCTGTTCTAGAAGGTTCTACTATGACATCATCACCAACGTTCCAGCATGTACTACTATGACATCATCACGAACGTTCCAGAATGATCGGGCAGAACTAAGGTTCTAGAATGTTCTGCCATGACATCATCACAAACATTCCAGAATGTTCGGGTGGAACTAATGTTCTAGAATATTCCTAACAATAGTTCCGTGGGTGAATTATGTACCATTACAATCACTACAATGTTCCCTTTAAAAACAACTTTCCAGCCCCCTGTCAACTGTCAAATGATTTCAACTGTCAACCTGAATTAACATTCAGTATTCAATATGGTCTGATATTAACATTCAGTATATTGTCTGATTCAATATTAACATTCAGTATTCAAGTAGAACTGCTAGCTATCTGTTCAGTCCTGTTTCAAGATGCACAATGAGATCTTCTTCTTCTTCTTCTTTAGAATTTCCGGCAGTGTAGACTCATCGTGGCGTATTACTGCCCTCCGCAATTCTTTTGATGAGCTCTTCTTCTTCTTCGTCTTTCTTCTTTTGATTTTCCCGCAGGCGTATTACTGCCCTCCTCAGTTCTTATACTACGCTAGTGGTGTGCCATAGTTAGGCCTCTGGTAAACCAACTTTTGATTGTTTACCCTCTTCTTCTTCTCATCTTCAAAACACACTATCTCCTTCTTCTCTTCTCCTCTTGCCTGTCCAATACTAATAAATACAGTAACGCTATATCCTCTGGTACAACTCTGCAGCATGCAGAAATGTCAGCACTGCCTCTGTGATCAGCTGGTGGTTCTCATTATCCATGCCAAAGAAAGTTTTAAGAGAGAAGGAAGAGACTCCCAACTCTACCAGACTTTTATAGAAGATTTCCCTCTCTTTCCTATACCTTTCGCATTGTAGGAAGACATGCCAGACAGTTTCAGTCTCTCCACATTCACACCACCCATCTGGATGTTTTCCCACAATGCACAAGGTACTGTTCAACCCACAGTGTCCCAGCCTCAATCTACACATCTTCACCCTATCACTCCTTGACCCATATCCATCCACCTTGATTTTGACCCGAGGCTGCAGAGAGAAATAGTGCCTTCCCTTGGTCCCCCTTTCCCACTCAGCCTGCCACTCAGCCTCAACTCCTTTCTTTATCTTCTCTCTGAGTTCTACTCTTCCCATTGAAATGCCTATCTCCTCCTCCCTTCCCAGGCTCTGTTTGGCAAGGGAGTCAGCCATCTCATTTCCCTCAATCCCAGCGTGCCCCGGGACCCAACAAAACTCCACTGACCAGCCTGCCTTCGCAATCCTATATAAAACCAACATTATTTCCTGAATGAGATCAGGGCGAGCTTTAGACCCACACTCAGAGCCATCAGTGCAGCAGCCGAGTCAGAGCATATAATCACCTGGCTTGGTCCCACTTCCTCCACCCACCACAATGCCCAGAGGATGGCAAGCAACTCTGTCACAAATACAGAGCTGCCATCAGATATTCTTTGTCCCTTACCGATCCCTAACCGAGGCACACACCACCCAAAGCCTGCCCTCCCACTTTCAGGATCCACAGAGCCATCAGTGAAAACCTCCAGAGAGACCCTGATTCCAGAAGGAACCTCTCTATTTCTCCCACAATCTCGCCCTTATCTTCCTCCATCAAGAACCTAAATTCAATGACTCGATCAGGCACTAGCCAAAATGGCACTGACAGCCAACGAGTGTGCTCCGCAATCCCCCACTGCTGCAATCTCAACTTCCTGGCCCACTGATCAATACTGGCCAATACTGATCAATTTCTGGGCAGTCCAGTAGTGAGAGAGAGAGGAGGAATGGGAGACAGAGTGGGTGGAAGACATTCTGCAAATAACGACAGGTTCGGGAATCGAACCCGGGTCGGCCGTGCTGCGGCTGAGCGTGTTATGTGGTTCGCCACTGGCGTGCCCCGAACCTTCGTTTTTAATAAAAAAAAATTAATAAAAATTTTATAATTTTATAATTTTTTTTTTATATCCTCAAACTAAATCCTCAATTTGAATAAAGTGATTCAAACTTCGTCAGGGTTTTTCAAACGTACGTTCAAACCTTCGTTTTTAATAAAAAAAATGTAATTAAAAGAATTAATCTCATAATTCTTTTATACGTTTTTTATTTTTTTATATCCTGAAACTAAATCCTCAATTTGAATAACGTGATTAATCTGATTAAATGAGTATTTTTTCTTTTATTAAATCAACTTTCCAGCCCCCTGTCAACTGTCAAATGATGTCAACTGTCAACCTGAATTAACATTCAGTATTCAATATGGTCTGATATTAACATTCAGTATATTGTCTGATTCAATATTAACATTCAGTATTCAAGTAGAACAGCTAGCTAGCCGTTGTGGACACTCACCTTTCCACAGCAAAACGGTCGGCAAGGCACCTTGGTTGAGAAATGCAGGCTTCAATCTATGTTGTTTAGTCTATCTGTTCAGTCCTGTTCCAAGATGCACAATGAGATCTTCTGAGAGAATTGTTGAATATATATAGACCACAAATGTTCTAGAATGTTTGATTATGACATCAGACATCACAAATGTTCTAGAATGTTCTATTATGACATCATACTGTGACATCACAAATGTTCTAGAATGTTCTATTATGACATCATACTGTGACCAACGGAACATGTTTGAGTTCCATTTGAATAATATAAATAATGTTTGGTAAGGCTGTCCCCGAAGCCTGTTTTTGCGATTCAAAGTTCGTCAGGGTTTTTCGAAACGGACGTTCGAACCTTCGTTTTTAATTTAAAAAAAATATTTTTTTTAATATAAATTTTTTATTTTTTATTTATTTATTTATTTATATCCTCAAACTAAATCCTCAATTTGAATCAAAAATAACACTTGGAACAAAAAAAAACGATCATATACGATTGGTAAACACTCTGATTAACCAAAACACTTAAAAGAAAACTGGATCGACTTCCGGTTTGCGATGAACAGGTAGGAAGCCACAGGAAAGAGCTCCCGGTCAATAAATACCAAAAAAGGAAGGAAAACGATTCAAAACTACATAAAAGATTCAAGGACTAAACAAGGAAGAAACAATGAACACGAGGATGAGTGAGAGAAAAACGGCCCCAGATGAAGAAAATACACTGATGAAAAGAAACCATGATGACGCAACAGGCGAATCAAGCTAGCGAGACGCTAGCCGACAGCGCTGGGATACCCAGATGGGCAGAGCAGCTACAGGCTAGTATCCAAGCTAGCATGCAAGCCAATATAGAGGCAAACCAGGCTAACACACAGATTGGGCTGGAAGCAATGCGTGACATACAACGGAATATCGAGAAGCTCAGGGAAGAATTGAAGCAAGGACAGGATGAGCTCAGAGAAGAAGTGAATACGAGACTCGAGACAGTTAACGAAAAGATACAGAAGCAAGAAAAAGACAGAAGCGATAGAAGAAAGAACAGCTGAGGTAGAAGAATGGAGCACAGAAGTACAGGAGATCCACTATCGAACAACAAGAGAGAATGCAAGAAAAGATAACTGACATGGAGGGAAGATCAAGGAGGAACAATATACGCATATGGGGACTGAAAGAAGGGATAGAGGGAGACTCAATGACCAGGTATGTGGAAAATCTAATCCGAAAAGAGTTGGAAAAGCCAGAACTCGACAAGATGGAGATTCGGGGCACTGGCCCTGAAATCACAACCAGATAAACCTCAGAGAGCAGTTATTGTAAACTTCTTGAGATTCGAAATGAAAGAAAGCATTCTCAGAGCAGCCTGGCAGGCGAAGATAGAAGTAGAAGGAAGGAAAGTTACTTTTTATCACGCCTATTCAACAGAGGTGGCTGTGAGGCGTCGGAGCTATGCAGAAATAAAAAAATATTCTAAAGGAGAAAGAAATCAGATTCCAATCACCTATGACCTCGCTGAAGGTACACTGGTACGAAGGCACCAAACTATACAACAGCGCAGAAGAGGCGACGAGGGACATGGCCCGGAGAGGATGGATGGCGCCGGGAGGAGGGGGAGAGAGGCCGACGCTGATACAGAGGATGGAGAGAGCGCGCAGATGGACCAGAGTTGAGAGACGAGGACGAGGAGAGGAGGACGGGAGAAGGGACCTGAAGCGAATCGAGGCAGATCAACAATGAAGACGGACAAAGAAACACAGGAAAAGGGGCATGGAGGAGGAGACGTGAAGGGCCACGGTGATCCGAGGGAGGATAAGTACAAAATAGAATAAACATGAAAGACTACCCAATACATACACAGACGATAATGGTGGATACAAGGGAGGAGTGAGAATAGCCACAACAGAGGAAGATAAATGAACAATCACTCCAAGGAAAATTAATTAAGGACAGAAGTCTACAACACATAGGGAATAAATATATATAAACACACAGGGAACACTACACATTGGAACTATATGGAACCATAATGGGATTACATGTGGCACACAATACAAATAGACTCGCTGATAAATGTCTCTGAACAATAAGACAAATAAATACAGAGCATTGACCCCGAGCGCTGGGGCAGTTCACAGAACAAATGTTGGACTTATATAGTGAGCAAGGGAGAGCCAACACAGGAGGCATCCAAGCCACTAGGGGGAGCCCTCTCACCAGGAGAGCCATTACTCCCCACCCACCAGCAGGGGACAGGGAGAGGAAAATAGAACTCCGTAATACCTTGGAAGCACCAAACGTGAATGTTGTTTTTTTCCTTTTATGTGTACCAGGTAAAGATAGCAAAGGCTACAACCGCAAATATAATTGTATGTGACATGGGTAAGACAGGAGGGCATTTGGAGAGGAAATATGATGCAAGTTAAAGGTATCAAAATGGTGTCGTTGAATGTGAATGGTATGAACAATCCAACCAAAAGGAGGAGTAAGGTGATGACGAAATTTAGAAAAGAAGAGATGCAAGTAATTTTCTTACAAGAAACGCATTTAATAGCACAGGAACACGAAAAATGTAAGAGATTTGGATATGAAAATACGTTCTACAGTTCTTTTAAACAGAACTTGAGGAGGGGAGTAGCTATATTAATTAAGAACTCAGTGAAATTCGAAATGACCAAAGAAATAAGGGACAAGGAGGGGAGATATGTTGTGGTGAATGTATTATTCATGCCTTGAATATGTCATTTATGACAGGCGCGCTAGGCACACCTTTCTGTTTCAAGTATCCACACACGGGGTCCTGCTACTCAGTTGGCTACTAGCCTACGTTAGAGTCACACTCGTATTGCTGACATCGCAATAAAGATGCTAACGTACTCTCCTTGTCCTGAATGATTATTTATCTCAAGCATAAATACGACATGGTGTCAGAGTAGAGGATTCAACATGGACTTCAACAGGGTTCCATCGCCACGGATGAATTGGAACTCTATTGGGGGAATGGAAGAAGTTCAGACAACACGCGGAGTTAAGTTTTCGGACCCGTTCAAAAAGAAACGAGAGGATTAAAAAAAAAATGCAGCTACCTGTTACTGTGGAGTGGAGAAAAAGGGAGAGACATCTTCAACACATGGATTCTCAGTACAGAGGAAGCAAAGGTATTGAAAAGCTACTATGACAAATTCGAAGCATATAATTCCAAAAAGGAACACTATTTTCGCTAGGTACAAATTCCATGAAAAAACCCAGCAACCTAGCGAGTCGTTTGAACAATTTGTCACTGCATTGAAACTGCTCGTGAAGGACTGTGCATATGTGAACCATGATGAGATGGTTAGGGACCGTATAGTGTTTGGCATACACTCAGCAAAAGTAAGAGAAACTTTTAAATGTCGGATCAGAGTTGTCATTAGATGGCGGCTAGGTGGCGCAGTGGGCAAGGCGCTCGCCACCAACACAGGAGATGCTGGGTTCGAGCCCAGCTCTCGGCGTTGCTACCAGCTTGGCTGGTCGTTCATACTAATACAATTGGCAGTATTAGGGGGTGGGAAGCTGGTGGGTGGGGATCGGACGTTGTGGACAGCGACTCCTACAGGTCGGTTGGTGCGCCTGCGCAGTAGAATCACGAAGCGACGGGGGCGGCGTGTCCCTCCCACGCAGACCCTCGCTGCTGAGAGATCGCGCTGTGCAGGTGAAAAGATGCAACAGCTGCCTCCTCGAGTACCGGAGGGGACACGTGATGCAAGGCTTCGTCCACATTGCAGCCGGCTTGTGGGAGGCATGGCCTAACAACGTTCGAGACAGGGGAGGGTAGAATTGGACAATACAAAATTGGGGAAGGGAGAAAAATAGAAAATGGGGAGAAAAAGTTGATAAAAAAAAGAGTTGTCATAGACAAAGCAATAGATGTGGCTAGAGCTCACAAAATGGCACAATCTCAGATAAAAAGCTTTATTGGCGCCACAAGCAGCGCGCATGAGCAGCTCGTGCACAGAGTGCACAGACATGAACAGAAGAATGCCGTGCAGAGGTATCGCCCCAGAACAGAGTGGACCGAGAGAGCTCACAAAGCGAGCGACACAGACACACGTAGGAACTGTGGATACTGTGGAAACAGAGCACACAAGAAAGGAGAGAACTGTTTGGCAAGAGGAAAACAATGCACGAAATGCGGAAAATGGAACCACTTTGCTAAGGTTTGCAGGGCAGGTAGCTTCCAGAAAAGGTCAGTGCACGAAGTGAGCATGCGCCCTGAGTCAGGCGAAGAGTCAGACAAACTATATATCGACACCGTACCAGACAGACGGTTTGCTGAAACAGAGCAAGTGTGACGGATCATACTGGGTCTGCGTTGTGTTGATGTTAAATGTTAATGTCCCGAGGGGGAGTCGAACAGGGGGCTCCCGTGCCGCGGGCGACGACACAAGCCGGTGCACTAAGAAGTGAATTCACTCCTAACTACCGTACGTATGCGTCTGTTAACCCTGTTATGGGGAAGTGAGTTTAATTTACCAGCCCGCACTGCCACAGTCACTCGTCAACACACCTGTTTCCGTGACTGTGGACATACCACAGGCTTCCCCGTTACACAAGCTTTTGCAGACATACAGATAGGAAAACAGGGCACAGAGATTAAGTTCAAACTAGACACAGGTGCACAGGTAAATGTAATTCTCTTGAGAGAGTATCACAGCTTGCAAGATAAATGCAAAATCCAGCCTACTTCACGCAGACTGACAGGATACGGTGGAGAGAAGCTCGCAGTAAAGGGCACATGCACGTTGAATTGTAAATACAAAGAGTGTGATATTGGAGAATTATCCGACGTTTTCCCAAATATGTTCATTATTATTATTATTATTATTATTATTATTATTATTATTATTATTATTATTATTATTATTATTATTATTATTATTATTATTATTATTATTATTATTATTATTATTATTATTACTGACTGGCCAACGGTACGTTGCATTGTATGCGCCGTTAATATCCGCAATTATCCTTTCATTCATATATCTAGTTACTAATTAATGCTGTTTATTTCCTTTCCTTTGTATAGGTAAATAATCTGACTACTGACTACTCCTGACTAAATGCTATCGACTACTGAATCGACTCTGTATCGTCTATCGACGACTAACTACTGACAACTACTGACAGTTGCTAAATGCTACTATCCAATGCTAAACGCTGACAGTTACTAACTGTAACCTGACTATCAACAAACTGTTATCTGTGTCGACTCTGCTGGACATTACCAAATGCCATATCGACCTCTATACTGACATTATCCACTAACGTCTGAATGTACGCTGCTGGCTAACTGCTAACAAGTACTACTATCTACAGACTTAAGCTGCTACTAACTACCAGCTACCAGCTAACTGCTTGCTTAATTGACCACCTGGTGATGGCAATTCAGTTATCCAAATAACGGAATGTTTGGACATGGAGTCCCAATAAATGAACATTCTTGCAAAGTCCAAATTGTTTCTTTTGGTTCAATTTATAAGTCGTTCGCCTACACCCTTCCAATGGGGACTTTTAGTTGACTCATTGACTGAGACCGCTAGATAATTGGACAATTATTACGCAGAGGGAAGTGCCCGCGTGAGATACCACCTCAGCGTCAAGGTGGAACCAAGACGGAGGGGTACACACGACGGGCCCCGGGGCACATCGAGAGGACGCAGTCAGCTCAAGGGAAGTGATAACACTAATGTTGACTGCTTTCTGTGTTGGAATCGCTGTATTCCAACCACATGCTGACTGCTTTCTGTGTTGGAATTTTCAGTTCTGGTCAATTTTAGCATGGTGTTATTCAGTCAAAGATAATTTTTTTTTTTTTTAAATAGAATTGATATTCTCCTTTCGTTCATTACAATTTACTCAAGCCTAGTAACAGACACACTATTTCTGACACTGATCCATGTCCCTAGATTCAGATACCAAGAACATGCAAATGGACCATTTAATTTTTAAATGTTTATTCTACGTCCTTATGACATACAAAAAAAAAGTACAAAAAAAAGAAAATAATATAATATATATTTTTTTATGGATGGAAGAGCCGCACATTGACGTGCAAAGAGCCACATGCGGCTCGCGAGCCGCGGGTTGGCCACACCTGTTCTAGAAGGTCCTACTATGACATCATCACCAACGTTCCAGCATGTACTACTATGACATCATCACGAACGTTCCAGAATGATCGGGCAGGACTAAGGTTCTAGAATGTTCTGCCATGACATCATCACAAACGTTCCAGAATGTTTGGGCGGAACTAATGTTCTAGAATGTTCCTAACAATAGTTCCGTGGGTGAATTATGTACCATTAACAATGACTACAATGTTCCCTTTAAAAACAACTTTCCAGCCCCCTGTCAATGGTCAAATGATTTCAACTGTCAACCTGAATTAACATTCAGTATTCAATATGGTCTGATATTAACATTCAGTATATTGTCTGATTCAATATTAACATTCAGTATTCAAGTAGAACTGCTAGCTAGCCATTGTGGACACCTTCGTTTTTAATAAAAATTAAATAATTTTATTAATTCTTTATTTAATTTTTTTATATCCTCAAACTAAATCCTCAATTTGAATAAAGTGATTCAAACTTCGTCCGGGTTTTTCGAACGTACGTTAGAACCTTCGTTTTTAATAAAAAAAATTGTATTAAAAGAATTTCATTTTTTTTTTTATAAATCTTTTTTTTTTTTATATCCTCAAACTAAATCCTCAATTTGAATAAAGTGATTAATCTGATTAAATTAGTATTTTTTCCTTTATTAAATCAACTTTCCAGCCCCCTGTCAATGGTCAAATGATTTCAACTGTCAACCTGAATTAACATTCAGTATTCAATATGGTCTGATATTAACATTCAGTATATTGTCTGATTCAATATTAACATTCAGTATTCAAGTAGAACAGCTAGCTAGCCGTTGTGGACACTCACCTTTCCACAGCAACACGGTCCTGTTCCAAGATGCACAATGAGACCTTCTTCTTCTTCTTCTTCTTCTTATTTGAATTTCCGGCAGAGTAGACTCATCGTGGCGTATTACTGCCCTCCGCAATTCTTTTTATGGGCTCTTCTTCTTCTCCTTCTTCTCCTTCTTCACCTTCTTTTTCTTCTTCTACTGGACCCCGTCATCAACTACATTGTCCATTGGAGTGCAGCTACTGCTGCTACTTCCTGCCTGAGCCCCCCTCCGCGGGACCCTCCTTGCCCCAAATATATATAGAACACAAATGTTCTAGAATGTTTGATTATGACATCAGACATCACACATGTTCTAGAATGTTCTATTATGACATCATACTGTGACATCACAAATGTTCTAGAATGTTCTATTATGACATCATACTGTGACCAAAGGAACATGTTTGAGTCGATTTGAATAATATAAATAATGTTTGGTAAGGCTGTCCCCGAAGCCTGTTTTTGCGATTCAAAGTTCGTCAGGGTTTTTCTAAACAGATGTTCGAACCTTTGTTTTTAATTAAAAAAAAGTACGTTGGCCCTAAACAGAGAGTACACAGTGGCAGAATACCTGAGCACTGTGACTGAAGATCCTTGACTAGGTACAGACTCAGCGAGCACAGCCTAGCCATCGAGAAAGGCCGCCATAGGCAGACTGTGTGTGTTAGAAAGAGAGAGAGAGAGAGCATGTGTGTTTGTCGTGTGTGTGTGTTAGAGAGAGAGCATGTATGAGAGAGATAAGCAAAGATGACCCCCTAAAGGATATTCAACTTTTAATGAAAGAACAAAACCGAAGGAAAAGATAACTTCACAAAGGCAACATGAATATACATAGATCCAAAAGGACAAAGATCAACACTTAAATCCAAAGAGAAGAGGGTCTATACCAGAGAAAACAAAGCAGCAAGGAGCCAATGGCCGACATCAGCTAAAGGCTAGCCAGGTAGGCTACTGACACCAGGCCACACACAGCTTTGGCCAACGGCCCAACGCTACCCAAGCTACACAAACGACCAAGACAATGAATTCACACAGCACATGTCGTATCTCCAAATGTTGTGAAGTAACATATGTTTTGCCTGGAAAAAAACATTGTTATTAACAAAACATTCGGGAGGGGAAGGAAGGAAGAGTGGGGTAATGTCATGACATTTTCATTAATCTTACCTGCACCAAGGAACGCAGGGCGAAAGGCCGCAACACAGGTCTCCACGTTGACGAAAGGCCTCTCGCTGGCGGGACAAAAATAAGCTATGGCCAGAGCCTTGTCATGGTGCAGGCCCGACTACATCTTCTGTCAAAGATGATGTCGTAGTCAGAGTGCCAGAACCCCCTGCTATTCTCACGGCTAATGTCAATGGTTGTAGCACAAGCTAACAGCTAACTCTAGGCTAACTGATAGCATCAAACGAACGTTCCCAGCCGAGCGCAGCCGGCAGCTAACGTTGTAGCTAAACAGCTAACTGGCTAACAGTTAGCTCAACCCGGCTATCGCTAACCATTAGCTAACGCAGAAGCAAGCTATGCGGCTACCACTGAAAAACTGTACAATGTGAGAAAAGCAATACAGGTGCTGACACCAGGCCACACACCGTTAGCTACTAGTAGTACTACAACAGCTAGTCGGCCAGTTTGGCTCCAGAGAGAGAGAGAGAGATATCCACGGCGGGAATAGAATAGAGTTAATAGAATAGGTTAAAAACTCACCAAACGTCCAAGAGGATGGAGACAACCGCGTGGAGTTGACGAAGTTCATCTGCCAAATGACCATCCTCTTCATCTTGGCTGCATGCGCTGTCTCTAGGTTAGCTAACGCTAGTTAGCCTTTAGCTAAGCTAGCTACTAGCCGACATCATCATGGCTATATCCCGACTGCACCATGACAAGGCTCCGGCCATTTGTCCCGCCAGCGAGAGGCCTTTCGTCAACGTTCCTTGGTGACCGACCGACTGATAATGACCGACCTCTTCGTCTTGGCTGGCATAACTAAGCATAATAGTCAAAAGCTGCACACGCGAAATAGTCAAACGCAGCTGACGCACGCCGGCGTACTACACATGATGTAATGCCACGTTCACGTTACGTGGGAAGAAGCGGAAGAACCAGCTTCCGACTGGGAAAAACCATTCACGTCAGCCTCCTAGTGGTAATTCCTACTAGGACATATGGGATTTTTTTATAGACCCCGATATCTCCCACTTCGCGTCACGAATTGCGGAAGTATGGATGTGGGCGTTTCATCCATAGATATATATAGAGTCAAAGCGTGAAGGCTTCCTAGTTGTAGCAACGAGATGTCCTCTGGTTCTTCCGCTTCTTCCCACGTAACGTGAACGCGGCATAACCACTCCCTTCGTTGAAACCAATAGTATGTCTGCTGCAGAGCCCCAGAGCTCCAATAGTGAGTGTCTGCAGACCCAGGAACAAGTCAGACACATTCTACAAACGTGTCTAATGTGAAATATATAAGCATATAAGCAAAACTAGATTTTAGGTCTGTGATGAAAAAGGGCCTCGCGGGAAGGGGGGCCTCGCAAAAAAAATAAAAAAAATTAAAAATAAAAATAAAAAAAATAATAAATAAAAAATATTTTCTTTATTTTTTTTTATTTTTTTTTGTGCGAGGCCCCCCTTCCCGCGAGGCCCTGTGCGACCGCACTGCTCGCACACCCCCTGAGGCGGCCCTGAGCACAGGAACACGAAAAATGTAAGAGATTTGGATATGAAAATACGTTCTACAGTTCTTTTAAACAGAACTTGAGGAGGGGAGTAGGTATATTAATTAAGAACTCAGTGAAATTCGAAATGACCAAAGAAATAAGGGACAAGGAGGGGAGATATGTTGTGGTGAATGTAATATTCATGCCTTGAATATGTCATTTATGACAGGCGCGCTAGGCGCACCTTTCTGTTTCAAGTATCCACACACGGGGTCCTGCTACTCAGTTGGCTACTAGCCTACGTTAGAGTCACACTCGTATTGCTGACGTCGCAATAAAGATGCTAACGTACTCTCCTTGTCCTGAATGATTATTTATCTCAAGCATAAATACGACATGGTGTCAGAGTAGAGGATTCAACATGGACTTCAACAGGGTTCCATCGCCACGGATGAATTGGGACTCTATTGGGAGAATGGAAGAAGTTCAGACAACACGCAGAGCTAATGTTTTCGGGCCTGTTAAAAAAGAAAGGAGAGGATGAAAAATGCAGCTATCTGTTACTGTGGAGTGGAGAAAAAGGGAGAGACATCTTCAACACATGGATTCTCAGTACAGAGGAAGCAAAGGTATTGAAAAGCTACTATGACAAATTCGAAGCATATAATTCCAAAAAGGAACACTATTTTCGCTAGGTACAAATTCCATGAAAAAACCCAGCAACCTAGCGAGTCGTTTGAACAATTTGTCACTGCATTGAAACTGCTCGTGAAGGACTGTGCATATGTGAACCATGATGAGATGGTTAGGGACTGTATAGTGTTTGGCATACACTCAGCAAAAGTAAGAGAGAAACTTTTAAATGTCGGATCAGAGTTGTCATTAGATGGCCGCTAGGTGGCGCAGTGGGCAAGGCGCTCGCCACCAACGCAGGAGATGCTGGGTTCGAGCCCAGCTCTCGCCGTTGCTACCAGCTTGGCTGGTCGTTCATACTAATACAATTGGCAGTATTAGGTGGTGGGAAGCTGGTGGGTGGGGATCGGACGTTGTGGACAGCGACTCCTACAGGTCGGTTGGTGCGCCTGCGCAGTAGAATCAGGAAGAGACGGGGGCGGCGTGTCCCTCCCACGCAGACCCTCGCTGCTGAGAGATCGCGCTGTGCAGGTGAAAAGATGCAACGGCTGCCTCCTCGAGTACCGGAGGGGACACGTGATGCAAGGCTTCGTCCACATTGCAGCCGGCTTATGGGAGGCATGGCCTAACAACGTTTGAGACAGGGGAGGGTAGAATTGGACAATTCGAAATTGGGGAAGGGAGAAAAATAGAAAATGGGGAGAAAAAGTTGATAAAAAAAAAAGAGTTGTCATTAGACAAAGCAATAGATGTGGCTAGAGCTCACAAGCTGGCACAATCTCAGATAAAAACCTTTATTGGCGCCACAAGCAGCGCGCATGAGCAGCTCGTGCACAGAGTGCACAGACATGAACAGAAGAATGCCGTGCAGAGGTATCGCCCCAGAACAGAGTGGACAGAGAGAGCTCACAAAGCGAGCGACACAGACACACGTAGGAACTGTGGATACTGTGGAAACAGAGCACACAAGGAAGGAGAGAACTGTTCGGCAAGAGGAAAACAATGCACGAAATGCGGAAAATGGAACCACTTTGCTAAGGTTTGCAGGGCAGGTAGCTTCCAGAAAAGGTCAGTGCACGAAGTGAGCATGCGCCCTGAGTCAGGCAAAGAGTCAGACAAACTATATGTTGACACCGTAACAGACAGACGGTTTGCTGAAACAGAGCAAGCTTTTGCAGACATACAGATAGGAAAACAGGGCACAGAGATTAAGTTCAAACTAGACACAGGTGCACAGGTAAATGTAATTCTCTTGAGAGAGTATCACAGCTTGCAAGATAAATGCAAAATCCAGCCTACTTCACGCAGACTGACAGGATACGGTGGAGAGAAGCTCGCAGTAAAGGGCACATGCACGTTGAATTGTAAATACAAAGAGTGTGACATTGGAGAATTATCCGACGTTTTCCCAAATATGTTTATTATTATTATTATTATTATTATTATTATTATTATTATTATTATTATTATTATTATTATTATTATTATTATTATTATTATTATTATTATTATTATTATTATTATTATTATTGTAACTGAGGGGTACAATTCCCTGACTGTATTATATAAGTATGGTATCATTAAACCACTACTGTCTTATGTACATTACTACTGGCCATACAGTACACAGGTATCTTTAGATGAACACTTCCCACAATGACTCGGTTCCACACACAACTGGGTTTAAGAATATTTATTAGCAGCAATGATAGTATATATAACAATACTTTACTTTGGATGCGCTTATAAGGCAAAGGAATGTGCGTAGGCAAATCAATAACGTATGTCCATTCTCATATTATGCAGGAGATAATAAATACAACCTGAATCTTAGGAATTATATCTATGGTACTCTAGTAAGGCAGCGGGAGATACTGGTAGGGTCCCTCCGGTTGTAAGCCAGCAAGGGGAGAGGAATTGTCGGTAGTAGAGTCTGGGTCAACGATGACTAGAGAGACTCCAAGTACAGGAGACAGTGCAATAATCTCTTGATCCGCAGACGAATACAGCTGTTCTCCGTGGCATGCAGCTCCGCATGGAAGAAAGCTAGCCAGCCTCAGGCTTCTGAGAGGCGGGCTCGACGTTGCTCCTCACAGGGTAAATCCCACACAATTGTGGGTGTAGGCGATTCTCCGCTCCATCAATTACAGGACCAAAGCAAATATAATCCAGCCGAAAAGGGCTATGTAGTCGTCGGGTAGATTATCCAGTGTACATGTCCACACGGTCCTCGTCTAGGGCTCCTCGGGTGAAAGCGCCAGGGTAAGCAGCCCAGCCTGGATAAGCACACTAGCTGGTACAAGGAAACGTTGGTGATGCTGGTCACTGTAGAACGATAGCCGCACGATACACTATACATAAATAGACTATTACTGAATTAATAGAATAGGTCGAACTCGACGGTACAGCGTTAAACTCTGATACTTCAGTTATTAATTCGCACGCGGTCTCAATGCTCTATTTGGGGCCAAACAGGCCATACTTCACCGCACGTTGTATCGTGGGTGAGGCTTCAACTTATTGGGTAACATACTTCTGTATTCACCTGCGCCGTATTTATACGTTAGGTGAACAAACTAGTCCCAGCCCTATTCCTGTCTCGTATCCTTGCGCAGAGCCGTTCATGCCCAGGCATGTCTTTGACGGTGACTTTGAACCAGACCTTGGGGGTATGGCAATGGCGCCTAGGGGACCGCTGTCCAATAGGAGAACGAAATATTATGGTCTGTACTGGGTTAAAGGGATATTCCGTGTATATGTACAAGGAATACACAAGGGATATCAAACGATATACAAATATTATGCAATATATATCAATCAATAAATATATATATTCGGTTTAATCTGATCCTTCGTAACAATTATCATAAGTAACATTTATTGCATGCGTTAGTTATTTTCTGGTGCTGCCTAGTGGACGCACTTTGGAACGCGTATTGTGACTCTGGACAGGTAAGCTGTCTCTGTGCCAGCTCGTAGCGCTATTTAAATGACACTCTTGACCCAGAGTGAAAAGGTGAAAAGCCCTGTGGGCGAACTGATTGGCCAACGGTACGTTGCATTGTATGCACCGTTAATATCCGCAATTATCCTTTCATTCATATATCTTAGTTACTAATTAATGCCGTTTACTTCCTTTCCTTTGTATAGGTAAATAATCTGACTACTGACTACTGACTAAATGCTATAGACTACTGAATCGACTCTGTATCGTCTATCGACGACTAACTACTGACAACTACTGACAGTTGCTAAATGCTACTATCCAATGCTAAACGCTGACAGTTACTAACTGTAACCTGACTATCAACAAACTGTTATCTGTGTCGACTCTGCTGGACATTACCAAATGCCATATCGACCTCTATACTGACATTATCCACTAACGTCTGAATGTACGCTGCGGGCTAACTGCTAACAAGTACTATCTACAGACTTAAGCTGCTACTAACTACCAGCTACCAGCTAACTGCTTGCTTAATTGACCACCTGGTGATGTCAATTCAGTTATCCAAATAACGGAATGTTTGGACATGGAGTCCCAATAAATGAACATTCTTGCAAAGTCCGAATTGTTTCTTTTGGTTCAATTTATAAGTCTTTCGCCTACACCCTTCCAATGGGGACATTTAGTTGACTCATTGACTGAGACCGCTAGATAATTGGACAATTATTTACCGCACGCATGCCGCCACGAGACGGGACGGACGGAACACAGAGGGAAGTGCCCCCGCGTGAGATACCACCTCAGCGTCAAGGTGGAACCGAGACGGAGGGATACACACGACGGGGCACATCGAGAGGACGCAGTCAGCTCAAGGGAAGTGATAACACTAATGTTGACTGCTTTCTGTGTTGGAATCGGCGTATTCCAAACACATGCTGAGTGCTTTCTGTGTTGGAATCGCCGTATTCCATCCAATGCTAACTGCTAGCCGCTAGCCAACAATGCTAACTCTGCTGGCCGCTAGCCAACGTATGCTAACTCTGCTAGCCGCTAGCCAACCTATGCTAACTCTGCTAGCCGCTAGCCAATGTATGCTAACCGCTAGCCAACCAACAATATTAACTGCTAGCCGCTAGCCATCCAATGCTAACTGCTAGCCGCTAGCCAACCAATGCTAACACTGCTAGCTGCTAGCCATCCAATGCTAACTGCTAGCCGCTAGCCAACCAATGCTAACTATGCTGGCCGCTAGCCAACCGATGCTAACTCTGCCAGCCGCTGGCCAACGAATGCTAACCCTGCTAGCTGCTTGCCAACCAGGGAAAGAGGCTAGTGTGGCTAGCTAAATGACTTTACCACGCCAATAGGCTTTGCTCGTTGTATAGCAATACCGACCAGCCAAGCATCAACGCAGGCAATTATATTATTGCTCTAACGCCGTGGACATTATCATTGATACACCTATGACTTGGCTGTGCTGAACCTATCAATTATATTTTTGCTCTAACGCCGTGGACATTATCATTGATACACCTATGCCTTGGCTGTGCTGAACTTATCAATTATATTATTGCTCTAACGCCGTGAACATTATCATTGATACACCTACGCTTTGGCTGTGCTTCAAAGTACCACTATTACATAGTATATTCGAATCACCCCTTCACGCCGTGAACTGTACTATTGATGAACTGACCTAAAGTAACTGTGTTTGAACCTACCGTCTTCGAATTACTCTTTCACGCCGTGAACTGTACTATTTATGAATTAACCAGAAACTGTAACGGTGCTCACCAACTCTTTCCTAATTTCTCACTCACATTGTGGACTGTACCACAAGTTGCAAGTGAGTTAAGCGAAGCTACGTTTGACCCACCATACGGTCCCGTCATTAACCCCTGCTGGGGACAGTGTCATTGTAATCATACAGCTACACGCCAACTGTACAACTGTGCTTCAGAATGTTAACTCCATTTTCACTACTGCCTGCGACCAGTGACTCAGCCGCGAAAGGAGCTCCAGTTGGGGCAACGGCTGACTGGGACAAGATGGAGGGTGTAGATGTGGAAGAGCTAAAGAAGAGGCGTACTGCGGCGTAGACAGCTTTCACAAGGAGAGCCAACCAGGTAGCAGACAATGTTGACACCGCATCGCCAGCGGAGCTGGTCAACGACAAGAAAGCTCTTCAAGTAGAGTTTGCGAAGCTCGTTGACACGACGGGAGACTATGTTGGAGCATTGGAGGAGGCCGACGGAACCGCACATGCTACCGTGATAGCCGACGCCACAGCAAAGAAAGACGTGAGCAAGCGGAGGAAAGCGGCACTGGAGAAGAAGATCTTCTCGGAGGTGTGGTCCCGCTTCGTTCAACCAAAGTCAGGCCCCCTTGAAGTGGAGTTCGAGGAGGCCTTGGAAGAGACAAAGAGACTCAGCACCCAATGGGCACCCAAAGACAAGAGAGCGTTGGAGGGGAACAAATTGGAGAGGAGACTCAACGCCTTCGAACAGATAGTGAGAGAGTGGCGATACCTTCTTCCAAGTCCCAACGTAGCTGAGTTGGAGAAGCGGTACAGGCACCTGGACGAGGAAAGAGCAGCACTATTGGACAGGTGGTCGACCCTCCTAGAGCCTGGGGGAAAGGGTGACATTGGAAGTGCTTATGAGGATGAAGAGGAGGAAAGGACACACAACGTTGAAAGGGGCGGTGAGGTGGCCAGCCCACTTGGTATTACAAACGAAGTTCTGCAACTTGCCGCCGAAGGTAAACCTTCCCCGTCCACCGACGACAAATGACACTCGTCATCTCCTCAGCATGACAGCAGTCTAGTGTTGTCAAAAATATCGAAGTATCGATACATATCGATACTGAATATTTAAAATGGTTTCGATACTAATTTCCCGAAATACCGATACTTTCTGCAGTATCGGTACCAGCTGGCGAGTGTTCTACCGCAAGTTGTTGACACGCTGTTCAGAGCATGCTTGCCCCTCCGCCTCCTCCAGCCCTCCCCCTCACAGAGCCGTCTTCAGTTTGTAAACAAACATTTTAGCTGAAGATGGCAAATGCAGAGCCTCCGCAACTTGTGCTTGTGGATAAAGAAAACAGCAGAAGTGCTGTTTGGAGGTACTTCGGGTTTGAAGTAAACAACGAAGGACAAGCTAAAGATGCCCCAATGCTATTTGCAAGCGGTGTTAACGCGGATCTCCATAAAGAAATGAAAGAGGTTTGTGACAGCTGCTCTTTCAACATCACTGTGACTGAAGCATTAAACCATTAACTCTAGTTTAATACATCATACGTTGTCTACTGATGGCGCATAATATCAACAGCTGATTTGTTGTTAGTAACGTTACAGCTAACGTTAGCTACTGTTAGCCATTAGCTCCGTTAGCTTAGCTTAGCTGGCCACCTTTATAATTACTGCATGGAAACGGAGTAACATTAACGTTAAAAGTTATGTCGAGGTCATACAATACTACAGTCGACATAAGGTTAACGTTACCCCGTTTCCATGAAGTGTTTAAATAGCAGCAATCTTGTTGAAAACGTAACGTTACTAAATGCTCCGAGCATAGTCTCTCTCTCTCTCTCTCTCTCTCTCTCTCTCTCTCTCTCTCTCTCTCTCTCTCTCTCTCTCTCTCTCTCTCTCTCTCTCTCTCTCTCTCTCTCTCTCTCTCTCTCTCTCTCTCTCTCTCTCTCTCTCTCTCTCTCTCTCTCTCTCTCTCTCTCTCTCTCGTTATCTTTAAATAAAAATCGAAACTGTTACTAACTGTAATACAAACAGTTCAGTTTGTCAGGTACATGCAACACAGATTACAGTGTTTACATCTGTCTGCTTGAGAAAATACCATGTTCTGCATCTGCAATAAAAATGATTGAAGTGAGATGAACAGTTATTTTTAAATGTGTGATCTAAAGATAAACAAAGGGTTTTAAAAGTGTTATATTTATCTTCTCTTATAGTACCAGAGAGAAGCTAGGGAGAATCAACCAGCAACAAAAGCTAAATTTGTTTAAAAAAAGATATATATATATATATATATATATATATTTTTTTTTTTTTTTTTTTTTTTTTGGTATCGAAATGGTATCAAGTATCGATACTTTTCAAGGTATCGAAGTCGAAATTCCAGTATTGTGACAACACTACAGCAGTCAAACAGAGGGCACTTACAAAGACTCTCCCTTACCTCTCGGGAGCCACGAGGAGGCCTCTAACGCCACCCATCTCCAGCTTGGAGAAGAGACCGCAACAAGTGGGCCTCACAAGTATATCGGAGGGAGTTCACTCCCACGGGTGAGACAACCCGGCAGCGAACCCTATTTTAACCAGCGCGCCAACCTCACTATCATGCCTCAGTCACGAGGTGACCGCGCCACGCCACCAGGTGATGAGGGCGCAACGCAGGAAGGTCTCGCTCACCACAGAGACCACCAGGGGGCCGACCAAGGATCAAGCTCGCCGCCATCAATCTACCCAAATTTTGTGGGGACAGAAGGACCTATTGGCGCTGGCGGGATAACTGGGAGGACCTCCAGGCTTTAGCCGAACCATCAGGATTGCCTCTATGCAAGTTATACCACCTGCTGGACAGCGTAGAAGAGCCGCTGAGAAAGAAACTCTGGCTGGATCGCTGCAGAACGGCAGACAATGTTTTCAGGCTCCTGGACAACCGCTTTGGGGACAGGAGCACAACCGCAAGTCTGATCCTCAAAGGTCTGGAAGAAGTGCCTGCAGTACGGAGTAACCAGCCTAGGCCAATGATCGACCTGGTCCAGGCAGTGGAAACCGCACTGTACGACTTAAAGGACCTTGGGATGGAGGACGTGATCAAAAACCACCTAACTGTCGCCGCCATAGAGAGAAAGCTGCCTATAGGTATGAGAGAAGTGGATCTCCTATGAGCGTGACCCCGCAAATGGCGTCACGCCCGGAAGTTACTTCAATAGGCTCTTGTCATTCCTGAAAGGACAGGAAAGGATCCTCGAGAGGCTAGCACAGTTGGAGATCGGAGCCACCCACGCTGGCAATAGACCAACCCAGCGTGAGAGGCTGAGCGACAGGGGAGGTGACAGACGGTCATTTACCAGAACGACAGCGAGCGAAGTAAGAAGAGACCCCCAGAGGGACTCATGCACCATGTGTGGAGAGGAAGCACATGGAAAAAGACTTTACTTCTGCCCGGCCTTCAAGAAGGCTAAACTGCTTGAGAAACGAGCATGCGCCAAGTGCCTCGCTTATCACGGGGCCAACGGCCTATGCGAGAAGAGATTCCTCTGTAAGAAGGATGAGTGTGTGAAGGGGGGCGGCCCTGTCAACCATCATTTTCTCCTCTGCTCCAAGACACAGGGCAGGAGCAAAACAACCAATGAGCCCGGTGCTCGCAGTGGGCTCAGAGGCTTTACGGCTGAGCAGGAGAAGGTTGTCACGGAGTTGAAGTTGTCGATGCTCCAAATGGAAGCATTAAAAAAAGCCTTCACGAACAAAACAATCTCCCAAGTGTGCACCAGCAAGACCCTGTTGGACAAAAGTGGCATAAAAGAATACCCAGTCCTCATGATGCTCATGGATGTCACGACAAGAGGAGGAGACTGTGTTGGAGCATTGATGGACCTCGCCTCCGACACCAACTATATCACTCACAGAGCCGCCAAGAGGCGAGCCTATCACACTGGTCGTGTACGGTGTTGGGAAGATGGCAGTCAGAGTCGATACCAAGAGGCATGTGGTGGCAATAAAAGTATGGACCCCGAAGGGGACCTTGAGGGCCCACGAAATGCTCTGCTACGGCCTTGAGGACATCGCCAAAGTAGAGAGAGTGGTGGACTCCAAGAAATTAGAACTGTTTTTCCCATGTGTCAAGCCAGGAGAATTGACCCGGCCTGAAACCATCGATCTGCTCATCAGCCCCCGAGAAGGTCGCTTGGCCCCACAAAGAATGGAGAGAGCCGGTGATCTGGTGCTATGGGACGGCCCACTGGGCAAAACTGTGAGCGGTGCGCATCCTGACCTCTTTGAAGAGGTAAAAATGACCACACGTCATTCATTGACCCACTTCGCACGCTCCATGGGCACGACAGCCGTGAGAGAATGCAAACACCTCACAGTGGACTTAACCATGAGGAAAAGCATAAAAGAAGGAGTAACCGCCGCAAGCAACAAGGAAGTCTTTGACTGGCTGAAATGGGACAGCATAGGAGCAGCCTGTGACCCCGTCTGTGGAGGGTGTCGCTGCGGTAACTGTCCTCCTGGATGAAAGGAGATGACACTGGCTGACGAGAGGGAGCTAGAGACCATTAAGGCTGGCTTGACCTTCAAGGAGAAAGACTCGCACTGTGGGGACTCCCACTGGGATACAAAGTACCCCTGGAAGGAACAACCAGCATCACTCCCTAACAACCGCCGAGCTGTGGAGTCAACCTTCCTCAGGACGGAGAAGCGCCTCGAGAAAGACCCCTCATGGAAGGTCGCCTATACCAGGCAAATCCACAAAATAGTGGAGAGAGGAGCTGCCGTGAAACTAACTAGGTCCGTGATGGACCAATGGAAAGGAGCAGTATGGTACGTGAGTCACTTGACCGCTCCGAACCCACACTCCATCACCACTCCAGTACGCATCGTCTGGGACAGCAGCCAAGAGTACAGAGGAGTAAGCATGAACAACATCCTACTGAAAGGTCCTGATGTGCTGAACCCAATCCGAGCGGTACTCCTCAGATTCCGGGAAGGAGAACATGCAGCCATCGGTGACATCAAAAAGATGTACAACTCAGTGTGGCTGGAAGAGGAGGTGGTTCATGTACACCGCTTTCTGTGGAGAGACTCCCCGCAAGACGAGATAGAAGATTACGCCGTCGTCAGGGTGAATATGGGAGACAAGCCGGCCGGATGTATTGCCCAAGTGGCTATGCGAGAGACCGCATACCTTCCTCGGTTCTCCCATCTAACCGGTGACAGAACTGTCATCGTGGACAACAGCTACGTGGACGATCTCTTCGTGTCGCACAATGACTCACACAGACTGGAAGAGATCCTGAAGGGGGTCGAAGTCATCTTGAAGACAGGCGGCTTCCACCTCAAACCCTGGGTCCGATCTGGTCACAGTGGGAGGCATGACGCCCCGGAGACCAAGCCAGAGACACTAGTTCTACCGAACCAACTCAAGGAAGAGGATAACAAGGCTTTGGGAGTCGGCTACCTTGTCCATGAAGACAAGCTCTTCGTAATGGCATCCATCAACTTTTCCCGGAGGAGGCAGAAGATGAGGATGGAAGCAGATCTAGCCGAAGGAGATATCATAGAGAGGACGCCTAACCCTCTGACGCGCCGAGTCCTACTCAGCCAAGTCGCAGGACTGTATGACCCGATTGGTCTCGCAACTCCACTCAAGCAGAAGGGAGTGATCCTAGTGAGAAGAGCATTCCAGGAGGCTGGAAAGATGACCAAGGACACTTGGGACCAGCCACTATCAGAGGAGCTCCGAGAGAAAGCGGTGGAGCTGTTCAAAGAATACGCTCGCCTGAGCCGCATCACATTTCCGAGAAGTATCACGCCCGCCGGCTGGTTGGGCAAGCCATGGGGGATCACGTTCTCAGACAGGCGCTGTGATTCCTATGGCGCGGTACTATATCTGCGGTGGGAGATGTCCGGGGGAGCAGTCGCCCGGCTAGTGGAGTCAAAAGCGAAACTGGCCCCTCTTGACCTTAGAGGTGACCCAGTGAAAGCGGAAATCTGTGGGGCAGTGTTCGCATCCCGCCTAAAAAAGTACGTACTTAAACATGGAAGAATCGGGGGCTTCCGGTATGAGAGCGGAAGAGTAGCACGCATGCGGTGAGGCTCCTGGTCAAAAGAGCGAAAAACTGAGAAATAAGGACCCGAAAGGTGACAAAGTGAACAAAAATCAAGATGCAAACGAGAAGGAAGGAGGAGAAAATATGAAGGAAAGAGAAATGGATAACTCACAGGAAGAGGAGAGTTCGATGGAGCAGAACCCCCGAGGCGAGACCGAGAAGGAGCAGGCGGAGGAAGGGGGAGTCTCGGCTGAGACGGACAAGGAAATGCCAGGATGGGCCGTGCTCATGCATGCCGGGATATTGGCGACCATAAAATTGAACTCGGACACGATGCAGGCGACCATGAAACTGAACTCTGACACGATAAGAAATGATATTGGGAAGTTACGGGAGGAATTGAGGAAGGAACAGGAGGACTTCAGAGGTGAAATGAATACAGAACTCAAAAGGGTGGATGAGAAGATGGCGGAACAGGACAGAAACGTAACAGAGGTACAGACTAGAATGGCGCAAACGGAGGAATGGAACACAGAGATACACGAGGTGTTAACGTGTGCGATTCAAAAACAAGAACAGATGGAGACAAAGATATCGGACATGGAGGGGAGGTCACAGAGAAATAACATCAGAATATGGGGATTGAAAGAAGGAGTCGAAGGGGAATCTGTGATCCAATATGTGGAAGAGCTTATCAAGGAACAACTGAAGGAGACGGGACTGGAAAAAATGGAGATACAGAGGGCCCACAGGGCGTTGGCTCCGAGACCGAAACCGGACAGACCTCCGAGGGCGGTGATTATTAACTTTCTGAGATTTGAGATTAAGGAATTGATACTCAGAACCGCGTGGACCAAGAAGATAGAAATCGAGGGGAAAAGACTGTCGTTTGATCAAGATTACTCGACAGCGGTGGCAATAACACGCAGGTCCTACGCGGGACTGAAGAGAATTCTGAAAGAAAACGGAATGAAATTCCAATCACCCATGACCTCGCTAAGGATTCACTGGAAGGAAGGGACGGTGACATACGTGACAGCGCGGGAGGCGGCGGAGGAGATGAGGCGACGGGGGATGCAGATGGCGGAGGATGGAGAGGGAATGGGACAGGAGGGCCAGACGCGGAGCCTGCAGCAGAGATTGGAGGGGGCACGCAGATGGACCAGAGTGGGAGATCGAGGCCCGAAGGAGGAGAGAGGAGAATGCCGAGGTGAGAAGTGACAGACCGAAGGCGGAGACGGACGAGGAGGCCAGAGACGGAGAAGGGGAGGAGAGGAGGCGGGAGGAGACGAACGGATGAGTACACGCACAAGAGATTGAAAAACTATCCAAATAGAGACAAAATATAGAAACTGAAATAACATATACATAAACACACATTCCCAGGTAGAGGCAGGATATAGGAACGAACATAACATATACATGGACACATAATACACAGGCTGACGGAGGAAATAAATGGAAATATAATTAGGTATGATAGACGGAACACAGAACATATTGAAACAAGTACATAGACACACGCTGAGAGTAACACAGTTGGAAGGGATTAAGGGGATAAATGGACATCACATAGAAAATAGAGAGGAGGAAAATAAAATAAAAAGGGGTACACAGAAGACACCACACACGGGTTTGGGAGGAAAGAGGGACATTGGAACACGACAGCAATAAAAACAGTAAGAAAGCTGGACAAATATGACGAGAGGTTGGGGGCAAAGGTTTCAAACCCCCAAGCCGTCAGGAGGAGGCCTCTCACTAGGAGAGCAATTACTCCTCACCCACCAGCAGGGGACAGGGGGGTACACAGGGACCCCCCGAACGCCTTGGGAGCACTTTATGTAAAGTTTATGTTTTTTATTTATGTTAATCATTATATGTATTCGGTGAAGAGAGCGGAGGCTACAACTGGAGGGGGGAATGAATGTGACATGGGGGGGACTGACAGACGAAAGAAGAAGAAAGATGACAATGGTTAAAGGTATAAAAATGATGTCGTTAAACGTTAATGGAATGAATAATGTGATAAAGAGGGGCAAAGTGATGTTGAAATGTAAAGAAAGTGAGATGGAAGTGATTTTTCTGCAGGAGACACATTTGGTAGCACAGGATCATGAGAAACTGAAGAGGTTTGGATATGAAAATGCATACTATAGTTCCTTTAAACGGAACCTGAGGAGAGGAGTAATCACATTAATCAAAAACAGTCAAATTTGAATTGATCAAGGAAGTAAGAGACAAGGAGGGAAGGTTTGTTCTGGTGAAGGGAAAAATGGAGGGTCAAATGATTACGTTAGTGAATGTTTATGCACCCCCAGAGAGTGAAAGGGATTTATGAGTCTATTTTTGATATGATAGTGATGGAACTAGAAGGGATATTGATATGCGCGGGAGATTTTAATGTAGTACTGAATCACGACCTAGACACCACGAGTACTAGAAAAGGACGGGCACCAATCAGTAGATATATGAATATTCAGATGACGGAAATGGGAATTACAGATGTTTGGAGGGGGATGCACGCCATGGACAGGGAATACACACATTACTCACACCTGCACGTGACATATGCGAGAATAGACTACTTTTTGATGACGACGGGGGACAGTTACAGGGTACGGGAGAGCAGAATAGGAGTAGCGGACATATCGGATCACAGTGCCATATATCTGACAGTAGATCTAGAAGGGAGACGGAGGAACACGATCTGGAGACTAAATGTAGGAATATTAAATAACAAGGGGGTGGTGAGTCAGATCAAGGAGGAGATAGCCAGGTATAAGGAAGAAAATGACAACGGGCGGTAGATCTGAACATTCTATGGGACACACTGAAGGTGGTGATAAGGGGGAAATTGATGGAGAAGACAGCAATGCTGAAGAAGGCCAGAACGGAGACGTATCACAATCTGATAGGGAAGCTGAAGAAGCTAGAAGGGAGACACCAGATATCAAAAGAACAGGAAACGCTCGGAGAAATCAAAGAAGTAAAGGCCAGGATAAATAGGGAATTATTGACGGAAATAGAAAAGAAAGCGAGGTTCATGAAACAAACGTACTATGAAGGGGGACCAAAAGCGACCAGACTGTTGGCTAGGAGAATTAGGACGCAACAGAAGTTGAACACGATACACACAATAAGGGATATAAAGACTAATGAAATATTGAGAGACCCAGCTGAAATAGAGAGGACATTTAGAGAATACTATGAGAAACTATACACACAGCCAAAAGCAGCGGGAGAAGAGGAAATAGAAGCGTATCTGGAGAAGCTAGAGTTACCATCGATAGGGAAAGAACAGAATGAAGAATTAAATAAAATAATTACGGAACGAGAACTTGAAGAGGCAATTAGTAGAGCTAAAAACAACAAGTCTCCGGGGAGCGACGGATTCCCATCGGAATTCTACAAGACATTTAGAACGGAATTAGCACCCATGTTAGGGGCGGCGTTCAGACACACGATGGAAGAGGGAAAAATGCCCCCCTCGTGGAAGGAAGCCATAATCACCACAATACCGAAGGAAGGGAAGGATAGAGAATTATGTAGTAGTTTCAGACCTGTGTCCATACTCAACGTGGATTACAAGATGTATACATCGATAATATCAAAGAGATTTGAGACGTTTATGCCAGACATTATAGATGAAGATCAAACTGGATTTATTAAAGGGAGACAGACACAGGACAACGTGAGAGACATTACACATAGTAGAGGAGATACAAAAACAAGGTGGTAGCGCGGTACTGATTAGCCTAGATGCAGAAAAAGCATTCGACAGTGTGAGCTGGACATTTTTATATAACACATTGATGAGGTTCGGACTGAACGGGAGGGCGATGAAGATGATCAAGGCGCTATATCAAGAACCGACAGCGAGGGTTAAGGTGAATGGCAGCTTGACGGATAGAATCAGATTAGAGAGGGCTACCAGACAGGGATGTTGTCTCTCGCCGACGCTCTTCGCCGTTTTCATAGAACCACTGGCACAACTGATCAGACAGACCGAGGACATTAAGGGAGTAAGGATAAAGGGAACGGAATATAAACTAGGCCTATTTGCGGACGACGTGATAGTATACATGAGGCAACCAGACAAGAGCTTCCCGGCACTGATGGATCTACTGAAGGAATATGGCCACTACTCAGGATACAAACTAAACGTGACAAAGACACAGACCTTAGCATGGAACTATACCCCAACGACGGAAATTAGGGAACAGTACGGGATAAGATGGGACATGGACAAGATTAAATACTTAGGGGTGAACATCACGAGAGGGGTGGAGAAACTGTTTGAGGCGAACTATACACAGATAAATCAGAACATCAAGAGAGACTTAGAGAGATGGACAGTAATTCCCTTGGACTTCAATTCAAGAATAGAGGTCATTAAAATGAACATACTATCAAGGTTACTGTACCTATTCCAGTCACTACCGATACAAATACCACAGAATCAATTCAGGGAGTGGGACAGACTGATATCGAGGTTCATATGGGCGGGGAGAAGACCACGGGTCAGATATAAAACACTACAACTACCAAAGGAAGAGGGAGGGATGGCAGTACCCAGCCTACAAGATTATTACTATGCAGCACAACTGAGAGCAGTGACGTGCTGGTGTAACGACAGATATGAGGCAAGATGGAAAGACATTGAAAAAGAAGGGGAGGGATACAAGGTACAAGCTCTGGTGGGAGATATGGAACTATTTAAAGAAAAAGAGGGACTATTAGATCCAATCACCAAATGCACCTTGACCATGGAACAGAGTAGTAAAAACACACAAATTGGAGAAGCAGTCAGGGGTTCTGAGATGGGTAGCACATGACTAGAGATTCGGGGGGGGGGGGGGGGGGGGGGGGGGCGACAGCAATATGCAAAATGATAGAGAAGGGGGAAATGCAGACACTACAAACATTAAAGGAGAAATTTGGACTAGAAAACAGGGACCACTTCAGATATCTACAGGTTAGAGACTACAACAAAGAAATAAGGGGGGCCAAAGACGAAGAACAGAATGGAATAATAAAGATGATAGTATGGGCATACGAAGGGGGGCAAGGAAGAGTAATATCAGCAATATACCGGGCTATAATGACCAGCAAGGGACACACGACCGATTACATAAGGGAGAAATGGGAGAGAGAGCTAGAGATAGGAATGGGGGAACATATGCGAGGTGCAACATTCAACAACAGGATCGAGGATATGGAAAGAGTTTGGATGGAAAAACATAATCAGATTCTTTATAACCCCAGAGCTGAAGGGAAAATATGCACCAACACAAAGAGCATGCTGGAGGATGTGTGGGAAGGAGGGGGCAAATCACACGCACATATTCTGGGGATGTCAGAAGCTGAAGGGGTATTGGGAGGAGATAGGGGAGGCAATGATCAGAATATTAGGATACGGATTACCACAAACAGGACTGGTGCTTTACTTAGGAGACCTGACACACGAGGGAATACAAGGGGGGGACAAATATTTAATAAAGATAATGTTGATAGCGGCCAGAAAAGCAATAACGAGACTGTGGTACAAGGAAGACCCACCGACAATAGCACAATGGGTAGGAATAGTGGAAGAGATACAGGATATGGAGAGGATAACACACATGCTGAGGTTACAGGAAGAGAAATTTGGAGAAAGATGGGGAAAGTGGGAGGATTACAAGGGGAACGAAAACGACATCACAGAGGAAGAACCAAATACACCACAAGAGGGCGAAGGGTAAAGGAGGAAAGAGGTTCAAAGAGGGTCTCTGAACCCATGTCACACACTTAATGTTTTCTAATTTTATTTTGGTTTAAGGTATGACAACTGTTTTATGTTTTTTATTTGCTTAAGTCAGTATTTTTTATTTTTCGTCTTTTGGTTATTAAATTTTTTCTTTATTATTTATGTCTGTTTAATAGTGTTGTTGAGGTCATTGTATATGTCGTGTTGTTTGTCTATAAATGTTTAATAAAAAAATGTACGTTTAAAAAAAAAAACATGGAAGAATCAAAGTGGCGAGATGGTTCCACTTCGTCGACAGTCATCCAAAGAGAAAGCTATGGATTACAAACGTTTTTCGCGAATCGGGTCGGAGAGATCCAGAAGGCTGGTCCCGTAGCTGACTGGTGGTGGATACCTGGAGAACGCAACATTGCTGACCTGGTCACAAGAGGCCGCTGCTCCCCAGAGCTACTCGGAGAGGACTCTGCTTGGCAATGCAGCCCTGATTTCCTCGCCTACCCCAAAGAGGAATGGCCAAAGAAATCAGCCTCAGAGGTAGCTACCGCTGCGAGAGACGCAGTAAGTAGGCTTAAACTTCACAGTTGCTATCACGAGAGCACAAGCAAAGACAATGCCTTCCGCTGCCAGCTCAGGGGAAGAAAAGACAACAGCCATGAAAGAAGAACCAGATGTCACTGTCTCGCCAAACAGAACCTCCAACAAACTTTGGGGCGGGGCTCTCATAGACCAGATAAACCCAAAAAGATACAGTTCTCTTAAGACACTCTGCTGCGTCGTCGGCTTCACCAGAAGGGCACTAAAGTTCTGGGCGACAGTAAAAACCCGGAAGGCCCAGACGACAAAAGCACATTTGCCAACCCGCACATTGGTAAAGTGGGAGACATTAACAGTGAATGAACTTCGAAGCGCATTCAAAGAACTATGCCTGGCTGCACAGGAAGGCGCAGAGTTCCCCGTGACCACACTGGACAGACTCGTGGTCCACAAAGAGGAGGACTCCAAACTCTTACTGTGGCACGGCAGAGTTCAAGCCATGGCCAAGGAATGGCCTGGGGTGCCCTTACTTCCCTACAGGGAATGGGTCAGCATCCTCCTGGCAGAGGAAGCCCACAGGACAAATCATGAGGGCATTGCAGGAACCCTCTTGCGCATGAGAGACAAGGCCTGGATTGTGCAAGGGCCAAGAGTATCCCGAAGTACGATTGACTTGTGCATACACTGCCGAAAGAACAAGGCAAAAATGTGCCATCAAATCATGAGCGAACAACCCCCGGAGCGCACAGAGCCGGCCGCGCCATTCGAGTATACAACATTAGACCTCTTTGGTCCCTACACGATCAAAGACTCAGTGAAAAAGAGGACAAGCAAGAAAGCCTGGGGCATAGTTTTCTGCTGCATGGCGTCCAGAGCAATACATGCCGACATAGTGGAAGACCTCTCGACCGAAGGTTTCCTGAAAACATTCCAACGCTTCACTGCATTGAGAGGCCATCCCAGGAAGCTCTGGTCCGATAAGGGGACTAATTTCGTGGGAGCAAAGCCAGCGCTGGAAGAACTTTACAAGTTCCTAGCAAATATCGACAATAACAAGGTACAGAAGAAAGCTGCAGAGTCTGGAACAGATTGGACTTGGGTGTTCCACCCCGCTGACTCTCCTCATAGGAATGGGGCGGCTGAAGCAGCTGTGCGAGTATTGAAAAGAGCACTGAGCAGCTTAGGCGAAGAAGGGAGCCTTACGGTTCCTGGAGTTCACTCCCAACACTCTCCTACTGGGACGTGCAAGGCCCCGTGGAGACCCCAGAGATTTCGAGTCCGCTAGCTACCCCTTCGTCCGTCTGAGAGCAATCCAGATTGAAGTGGACAGGTTCTGGAAACGATGGAGCCAGCTGGCGGGACCAGAACACTTCGTCCGGAAGAAGTGGCACATTCCCGCTAGGAATGTCGCAAAAGGAGACCTGGTCTGGCTTGCGGACCAGAACGCACTCAGAGGCCAGTTTCGACTGGGCAGAGTGATAAAGACTCACCCTGACTAGAAGGGTGTCATCAGAGATGTGGAAGTAAGGACTTGCCATAGCCTTCCCGTTACCGCCGGCCATCCCAAGCGTGACCGTCATGTCGGGGTGTGCCCCACCACCGTCCTCCACAGGGACGTCAGGAGGTTGGTGGTACTTCTACCATTCGAGGAACAATGACCAAAAGAAGGACGTCGAAAGTCGCCTGTTTCTGGCACAAAGAAGGACATCGAAAGTCGCCTGTTTCTGGCACAAAGAAGGACGTCGAAAGTCGCCTGTTTCTGGCACAAAGAAGGATGTCGAAAGTCGCCTGTTTCTGGCACAAAGAAGGACGTCGAAAGTCGCCTGTTTCTGGCACAAAGAAGGACGACGAAAATCGCCTGTTTCTGGCATGATTGAGGACGTCAAGAATCGCCCGATGCCGACGTAACTTGCGTAGTTTTCACGGGCGCCGTTGAGCTACCACCGTAAATGGGGCATAGTTTAGTTCTTTTGTTCCCCTGTAAATAATATAGACCGATGAACACTTTGTATAGTTTGGGTAGTTTTATGAGCCTGACGGTCAGAAAACTAAGTGGGAGGTGGAGAATTATCCGACGTTTTCCCAAATATGTTTATTATTATTATCATTATCATTATCATTATCATTATCATTATCATTATCATAAGTAACATTTATTGCATGCGTTAGTTATTGTCTGGTGCCGCCTAGTGGACGCACTTTGGAACGCGTATTGTGACTCTGGACAGGTAAGCTGTCTCTGTGCCGGCGCGTCGCGCTATTTAAATGACACTCTTGACCATAGGCTGTAAGGTGAAAAGCCCTGTGGGCGAACTGACTGACCAACGGTTCGTTGCATTGTATGCGCCGTTAATATCCGCAATTATCCTTTCATTCATATATCTAGTTACTAATTAATGCCGTTTATTTCCTTTCCTTTGTATAGGTAAATAATCTGACTACTGACTAAATGCTACTGAATCGACTCTGTATCGTCTATCGACGACTAACTACTGACAATGCTAAACGCTGACAGTTACTAACTGTAACCTGACTATCAACAAACTGTTATCTGTGTTGACTCTGCTGGACATTACCAAATGCCATATCGACCTCTATACTGACATTATCCACTAACGTCTGAATATATGCTGGTGGCTAACTGCTAACAAGTACTACTATCTACAGACTTAAGCTGCTACTAACTACCAGCTACCAGCTAACTGCTTGCTTAATTGACCACCTGGTGATGATGGCAATTCAGTTATCCAAATAACGGAATGTTTGGACATGGATTCCCAATAAATGAACATTCTTGCAAAGTCTGAATTGTTTCTTTTGGTTCAATTTATAAGTCGTTCGCCTACACCCTTCCAATGGGGACATTTAGTTGACTCATTGACTGACTGAGACTGCTAGATAATTGGACAGACATGTTATTGGACTTTTACATTGTAGACACTCAGGTACCCCCAGTTCTAGGCTTACAAGCATGCCTGAATATGGACCTTATTAAACTAGTGTTGTCAGTCACTGCATCCACAGACAAACAAACCATCATGGAAGAATATCATGATGTGTTCAAAGGAATTGGACTGTTCCCGGTGGAGTGTCACATTCATATAGACCCAGATGCCACGCCAGTGGTCTGCCCACTGAGAAGGACACCGATCGCCCTGTGTAGCCGCCTGAAGCTACAACAAGACACACAGATCATCACCAAGGTTATTGAACCGACGGAGTGGGTCAGTGCACTGGTCATCGTTGAGAAACCGCACACAGGCAAGCTCAGAATCTGCCTGGACCCAAGGGAGCTAAACAAGGCTACCAAGTGCCCGCATTACCCTTTGCCGACACTAGAGGACATCACACCCAGACTAACAGGTGCACGCTATTTCAGCGTACTGGATGCAAGATCAGGATACTGGTCCATCAAGCTCTCAAGTATCATCAAAGCTGATGACGTTCAACACACCATTCGGACGGTACAGGTTCCTACGCCTACCGTTTGGACTTGCCTCTGCTCAGGATGAATTCCAACGGAAAATCGACGAGACATACAAGGGTTTAGACGGAGTAGCAGCTATAGTAGACGACATCCTCGTCTATGGCGCGACCAGAGAGGAGCACGACAAGAATCTCCATGCAATGCTAGAGAGATCACGGGAGAGAGGCGTCCGGCTCAATGCAGACAAATGCACCATCGGAGCCACTGGAGTGAGTTACTTCGGGCACGTTCTTTCAGCTGACGGCGTAAAGCCGGACCCAGGCAAGATAGCTGCCATCAAGGAGATGGAGGTGCCAAAGAGCCGTGCAGAGCTGGAGACCGTGCTAAGTGTGGTCAACTACCTGGCCAAGTTCGCTCCGAGATCAACGCACCCATGAGACAGCTGCTTAAACAATCAAATTAGTTCCTGTGGGACGCACAGCACGATGCTGCGTTCCAGAAAATGTAAGACATACTCACCAGTGAACCGGGGCCAGTTCTCATCTATTTTGACCCTGAAAAGGAGCTCAGCTTGCAGGTAGACGCATCGAAGTATGGGCTGGGTGCTGTGCTGATGCAGTAAGGAAGGCCGATTAGGTACGCATTCAGATCACTCACAGACAGCGAGGTCAACTACGCACAAATCAAGAAGGAGATGTACGCAGTCCTATATGGATTAAAACGTTTCCATCAATATGCCTACGGTCGCCATGTTATGGTGCAATCTGACCACAAGCCCCTTTAGTCGATCATGAAGAAGCCTATCGCCGCAGCCCCACCAAGGCTACAGAGAATGATACTATAGCTACACAAGTACAACTTCACAAGCGTGCAACGCCCTGGGAAAGATATCCCAGTTGCCGACACTCTATCCAGGAAATCACTTACCTCTCACGACGACTCAGTGAAGGGATGGACCTTCAGGTACACATGGTGTACAACAGCCTACCTGTAAATGACACCAGACTACAGGAGATCAGAGAAACAACAGACAATGACACACAACTCAAGCTGCTTAGCCAGGCTATCATGGAGGGATGGCCTGAGGAAAGGATACAATGCCCCGAGAACATCAGTGAATACTGGAACCACCGAGATTAACTATCCAAAACGAATGGAATCATCTTCAAAGGGGAGAAAATAGTCATCCCTACCATCCGCAGAGGAGAGATGCTGATCAAGATCCATGCAGGCCCCATGGGCATGGAAAAATGCAAACTGAGAGCACGAGACATCATGTTCTGGCCTGGAATGGGTAAGCATATAGAGCAAATCATGGAAAAGTGCTCAATATGTCAGGAGCGCCGCCCATCAAACACCAAAGAGCCCATGATGCCTCATCGCATCCCAGACCGTCCCTGGCAGGTTGTAGGGACAGACCTCTTCAACTGGAACAACCAGGACTACATTGTGACCGTCGACTACTACAGCAGGTTCTTTGAACTAGACAGACTCCACAGCACCACATCAGTAGCTGTAGTCCACAAGCTAAAGGCAGCCTGTGCCAGGCATGGTATCCCGGAGACCATTGTCTCAGACAATGGACCACAATATAAGTCTAAGGAGTTTGAGGCCTTCACCAAGTCGTGGGAGTTTACACACGTCACGTCAAGCCCACATTATCCTCAGAGCAACGGACTAGCGGAGAGAACCGTAAAGACAGCAAAATCACTCATGGACAAGGCTAAAGCAGACGGAAGAGACCCTTACCTAAGTCTCCTTGAATATCGTAACACCCCAGTCGACAACTTCAAATCGCCGGCACAGCTGTTGATGAGCCGCAGGCTGCGCTCAACCCTCCCAAGCACCAACCAACAGCTGCAGCCAGGGGTAGTCAGCCCCAAAGATGGACATGACAAGCGAATGCAGAGACAACAGCACAAAAAGAGATACTATGACAAGTCAGCTAGACCGCTGCCCCCACTACACAGTGGAGAGTCTGTCAGACTCCAAGAGTATGGACGCTGGAGGCCAGCAGTAGTCATCCAGCCAGCCGACACTGCACGTTCATACCACGTTCGCACCCAAGATGGACATGATTACCGCCGTAACCGCAAGCACCTAAGGGACACAAAAGAACACTTTCTGGCAAGCAACGGTCTGCCAGGCACAGAAGGCATAGATCACTCACCTGATATCAACACCCCTGAACTGTCAGATTACTCAGAAGCAAACTCAGCTTCATACTACACCAGGTCAGGCCGAGCAGTAAAGCCTCGGGATATACTAGACCTGTGAATGTACAGGGTGTAGGCGGATCGCTGCCCTATAAAAAAAAAGAAAAAGAGAAATGTAACTTGAATACTAATGTTTATTGAAATGGCTGACTTACTAATGTTTATTGAAATGGCTGACTTACTTACCTTGTTCACCTTGTTGAATATGTTCCAATATTCAAACAGGCTGCTCCATGAATAAGAGTGCACATGGTAAGAACTGTAATACCTTGGATACAAGAGTATATATTTTTATGTTTATACATATTAATACTTACCTGTTCATATTGCCTGGCCCTGACATATTGTTAACACACATGGTTAACACATCCCACGCCGGAAACGGCTCACGACGTGTTTCAAGTTCATGCGAATTCTGCCAATCCACGGCGTACGACGTTATTGAGATCATATTTCATTTTTTCACCATGTTGTTAATAATTCCCTCACGGAGCCTGGTCTGATGCAGTCGGAGCATGCACAACTCTGCAACGCTTCAATACTGCCCCCTGGTGGATGATCGGCGAGTTGCCAAACCGGAAGTGGATCTCTTGTGATCCCGGTACATCTGACAAATGCGTCCGGCACTCGCATATTGTCGCGGGACTCAAGACACACACCGTGTATATGGATCGCTGCCATAACTCAATAATCGACATGATTTGGGCTGTTATTATTATTATATAAACCGGAAATGGATCGACTCGATCGCCGTCAAATAAGTGGGATCTTTTTGCTCCAGTCTCACCGGCCAACGGTAAGAGGACGCTGACAGGGGAGCTCCAGTAGCTCACCGCGTATCTCGGCGCTATTTCGGCGTCGGGGACAACCGTGCGCGTCACGGATCTGGGGTACACGAGTTCGACTCCCGGACTCGCCGTATTTTCTCAGTGTCTTTCCCCGATCTATATCCCATTCAACCTGTTTCTGTCGGTCATGCTTGACCAGAAAAAGCGATAAACGCTGAAAAGAACCAGCTGACTGGTCAAAGTAAAAAAAAAAAAAGAGGACGCTGACGTAATTTTCAGCACGTTTGTTTATTATTATCCATGCAAACTGCTCTGATCAATATATCACCCATACTACATAAAGCATTTACTGACGAGCACGGAATTATAAACGACCCCCCCCCGCGCATGATCAGTCATAACGTTTAGGATCATGTACAGTTGACATTTTTTATATAGCGTGTATCGCCAACAAACGGCATTTGATAATCTATATATGCGTTTATGCCTATATCTCACGTTCTAGGAATTACTGCAGAAAACGATAAAAACATATATTCTAGACGGTATTTTCGTATGAACCTATGAATGAAAAAGTAAAACGTTCCTACATCCTGAATGATAGATAATCGATGTTGAATGGGCCATAGTAATGTCAATTTAGCAATACAATTTAAAAAGTTATAGCCCTGCAAAGAAGGTAAACATCTCCATAGGCTTATCCCAGATAGCAAAAAATGAGTGAATCAACGTTGAAATAGGGTTCGGCAGAAATATTGAATCTATGTTGAAGCCTGACATCTAAATTATACAGATCGTTGTCTATGACTTACACGTTGAATCAACGTTAGGTGTCAACCATAACTGATACTATATCAATGTTGATTCAACCATCATCTAAATGGTAATCTACATGCACATTTTAGTTGATTTTATATTGAATCAATGTTAGACATCAATGTTTATTCAACCATAATCTAAATGGTAATCTACTTGTACATTTGTAACTTGTACATCTACTTGTAACTTGTAAAGTTAAGGAATCAATACTGATTAATGTACATTTTACATTAAAATATTGCTGCTGATATGTATACATCATAACATTACATGTTTTTTTCCTGCTGTTAAACACACTATTGTTAAATAAATAATAATAAAATTCTTATATGACCATATTTCCAAAAATGTGTGAACAAAAATGACAACATGGCTTTAATATGAAAATTTTTTTTTTTTCTAGGGTATCATACTTCCAGTGACCATACCTTTTACACAAAAAAAAAAGAACAGACCTTATAACAGGCTTTCATTAACAATACATATATAGCCACTGCCAGAATAGTGACACATAGTGTGTGGTGAGCACACGCATTCATGCACAACGAAGACAAGATTGCGTTGTCTCAATCATTTTAACTCTAAATTTATGAGCTCAAAGTATGAGCTCACTACTGACTGAAATGTCCAACAAAAAGCATCAATTGTCAAATAATATTGATCACATTAACTAGACTAGATGTTTGAGGAAATTAGAAAGGGAACAACAACTTAACCCTTGTGTCTGATCAGATTCGTATTTGTTTGATAACTTTGCAGTGATTATGTTTGTAGCCAACATAATATGTGGCATAATCTTTTAATTATCTTGTATTTTTTTTTTTACTCTTCATAAATTGTTTATTCCACTTCAGCCCGATCATAACCACCACATATTCTTTTTTTTGTCATATTTAACAACTCTTTTCAGAAAAGTGGGAGTATTTCATTACAAAAATAATATAAAAAATGGTTATGATCAGGGCTGAAGTTGAATAAAATATTTATGGAAAATAAAGTGGGAAATTATTTCAACATAATCTTTTTATGGAGTTTTTCAATTTAGTCCCCTAATAAGAGTATAATACTTTAGTTTTCAGACACAAGGGTTAAATAACAATGGCATAGGATTTGAATTTAAACACAGTGGAGCTTAGATGATCTACAGTTGTCCACGACTTATCCTCCAAGGCATCTGCTATATAATAATCTTCAGATTTACTTAAGTGTTATTAGTAGGTTACAGCAGTAAGCATTAGTTTGCTCAGTCAATTATGGCCAATTCGTTTTATATTGTTTAATACAGTTAAATAAATAGATAAATGAAAAGCTATTTTTTTTGGATTCCCCCCCCCCCCCCCCCACCCACTGTACCGAAAATAAGACCGAACCGTGTCTTCAAAACCGAGGTACGTACCGAACCGTGGATTTTGTGTACCGTTACACCCCTAATGTTTCTATAACTCTCTCCCATATAACTCTCTCCCATACCCTTAACACCAACCGCTGAAGTGCCCTTGAGCAAGGCACTAAACCCCCAACTGCTCCAGTGGAGTTGCTCAGTGGCCAACAGTGTCAGACTGTGGTTGTACTGGGGCCTAACAAAATTAATAGTTGGTTTCAGGTTGGTTGTCAGTTTGGCCATGGGTAGGTAGGGAATTTATTTTATTTTATTTTTTTATTTTATTCTTTCCCACGGCGACTATGGATAGGGAATTTCTTTATTTAATTAAAATGTTCACAACAACATGGATGCATGTACTCTGCCAGCATGTTTAATATCCATAATACTAAATGTTTGACTAAGATTTCTATGAAACTTTATAAAAAAAAAAAAAAAAAATTATTTTTTTTTTTTAATTTTTTCTAAAAACTCATAAAATATATTGGGTCGCACCTAAATCGGCAGGGTCGGTCGGCAACCTGAAACCAACTATTAATTTTGTTAGGCCTGGGCAGCTCCCAGGTGTGAATGGAACTCTGTGAATGTGAAGCAGGGCGTAGCTGAAAAAGAGCATCCGTGCTCAGCGAACCTACCCTGGGTAAATAAAGGTTAAAATAAAAAATAAAAAAAATAAACACTGCAAGAACAGGCTGAAGCAGCATAAGTCATTCAAGTAGATGCCGTCCATGGAAGAACAGTGTCCATGAGGGTAATTCCTTGTACTGTATGAACCAGGGAAACAGTGTGCTGGGGTACCCCAAGTTTGACTCTGGTTCGCTTGACAATTAAGTTTGGGTCACTTCGGTTCCAAGAACAGGCTGAAGCAGCATAAGTGCCTTCGACACCATCTCACACTCAATCCTCCTAGACCGCCTGGAAAGTGTCCTTGGCATCACTGGTACCCCCTTGTCCTGGTTCACATCCTACCTCACCAACAGGTGGCAGTATGTTTCCCTCGGGGGCTCCAGGTCAGCTCCAGCACTTGTTAAACAGGGTGTTCCCCAGGGTTCGGTGCTAGGTCCGCTCCTTTTTATGATTTACCTCCTCCCACTCGGTGACATCATAAGGAAACACGGCCTCCACTTCTATGCAGACGACACACAGCTCTACCTCCACACCAAACCCTCGGCCCCCCTTCCTCCCCCCTCCCTCACTGCCTGCCTCCAGGACATAAAAACATGGATGACCACCAATTTCCTTCAACTCAATAGTAAGAAAACCGAACTCATAGTTGTAGCCTCCCCAGTCCTCCTCCAAAAGATCGACCACCTTGTTCTCTCCGTGGATGGCTACTCCATCTGCCCCTCCACAGAGGTAAGGAACCTGGGCGTCATACTGGACTCCACCCTCTCATTTCACCCTCACGTCAAGTCTGTCACCAGATCCGCCTTCTTCCACCTCAGAACCATCTCCCGCCTCCGCCCCTCACTCTCCGACACCTCAGCGGAAACACTCATTCACGCCTTCATCACTTCCCGCCTCGACTACTGTAACGGAGTCCTTCTTGGTGCCTCCAAGAAGGTTCTGGATCGTTTACAGTACGTCCAAAACTCTGCTGCGAGGGTCCTCACGCGCACCAAACCCTGGCAGCACATCACCCCCACCCTGCAAAAACTCCACTGGCTCCCCATCAACTATCGAATCCCCTACAAGATCCTCCTCCTCACCTACAAATCCTTGCACGGGTTGGCCCCTTCCTACCTGACCAACCTACTCCACCCCTACACTCCAGCACGAGGCCTCCGATCCTCCAACTCCGACCTCCTCACCATCCCCCGCACCAGGCGTTCCACACTGGGAGACCGAGCTTTCGCTGCAGCAGCCCCCAGACTGTGGAACTCCCTCTCCCCCCTCATCCGAGGCTCTGACACCATCAACCTCTTCAAAACCAAGCTAAAAACCCACCTGTTCACACTTGCCTTCACGCAACACGGCCCCGCTCCCAAGTAGCCCACCCCTGACTCTTTTTAAGCCACAGATTCCGTTGTTTTGTTTTGTTTTGTTGTTTGTTTGTTTGTTAATTTTAACCACTTCATCCAATTGGACAGAACTTGCCTCCTTTTTTTATTTATTTTTATCTCTTATCTTATTTGTTTTTTCTTGTTGTTACTATACACAGATCTTTTATGTATTTTATTATATATATTTTTTCAATTTTATTACTTACGTTTATTTTTTTCCATCCTTTCCTTGTACAGTGTCCTTGAGTCTGAGAAAGGCGCTTCTCTCTTAAAATTCAATCTATTATTATTATTATTATTATTATTCAAGTAGATGCCGTCCATGGAAGAACAGTGTCCATGAGGGTAATTACTTGTACTGTATGAACCAGGGAAACAGTGTGTGCTGTGCTGGGGTACCCTAAGTTTGACTCTGGTTCGCTTGACTTAAGTTTGGGTCACTTCGGTTCCTTGAGATGCCTCCCTCCCGGTCTGGCGCATAACGAAGCCACTTCTTGACAGTTTCGCTGTAGTCCTGGTCGGTCAGCTTGGGGTCAAACTGTCGAGCAGCAGCTGATAGACACAAAAATAAAAAAGTGAGGAAGAGAGGTGGGTGAGATGATGTACGATGATAAGAGCACCCCTCACTTCACACGAGTGCGATTTTTTTTAATCACTCAATTACTCACTCTGTAGGTCTACAGTAACAAGCTACAGTCAGCATCCAGTTAGACTGGACAGGAAAGAGAATTAAGCAATCGCCTAGCCTGACACCATCTAGGCAATACAATGTGTATCCATGCACCTCTAAAGCTCACCAATTACGTTGTCCATTTCTTATAGGTTGCACTTTCATCACTTTATTCCAACATAACACTTTTTTTTAAAGTTTTTGCAACAGCATAATTATATTCTGAATCACCAGCATCACCAGCATCACCACCTCACTACCTAAACTTAACCTATGAAGTAGTTTGCAGGGGAGGAAGCTCACCAAACATGCAGGCTTGTAGTGTGGTGTGCTTGAATGGCTTCTTGCTTTCTGAACAACGCTTGTCTTTCTTTCCAGCCCAGTTGAACCCACTGGCCAGGGCGTTGGTCATAGCAGTTTTCAACATCAGTCTGATCAGGTTCTCTGAATTGGTGCCTCCTACCAAAGCCAGGCGAGAAATCTAAATCAGAGAGAAGAAAATGAAGGCCCTGCGTTAGAAACAGCATAACGTTTATTTTATGAACACAGAGCAACCAACTTGTTTATACACACACTTTATGCATGCACTGATATTCCAGCCCATGCCAGTCATTAGGTTTAACCACATTAACCCTCCTGTCCATATGTAAACGGTATATTTGAACAATTTCAAAACGTTTCATAAATAGCAGATATACAAGCTCTAACACGTTTTGAACTAGAAAGTGCTAAACACATTTTTCCCCTGAACAAGACCACACTGAAACTATCTACATTTGATAAATGAATGCAGTTCAATAAATTACCATCTTTTGACGGACTGATTGCTCCATCAGTAATGATTCTGCCTCATTGAAGTCTTGTTCACTGGCGATTGGCAGCTGGAAGGGGAGCATAGTGGTTGTGGTGGCCACCCCGTGTCCCCTGGTCCCACCAGATATGTTGCCCTCAGCCAACTCGGTCTTGATGAACTGCACATCTCTGGATAGATCCTTCACCACGACAAGTAATTCAGCAAGCATTGAATTATTCTTCTGGATGGTAAGATCTTCAGAAGAAGAGTTAAAATCATTAAGTGAGAAATAAAAATAAGCAGCAAATCACACGAGGAATTACACCATGTCCAATAGACTTGCCTTTCATAAGCTGCCAGTCATCGCCGGCCATCTGTCTACGCTGTGAAACACCAGATGGGGTGTTGTAGTTCTCTAAAGAGTGATGGTTTGTCCTTGAATTAGCAGCAACAATTAACTTATAATCAGTGAGGATAGCCTGCTCTGTCTCTCTCAGTAATTTGTTGACTCTACGTCTTTTAGCCCGAGAATAAGATGACATAGTGATGAGGTGCTGTAGTCAATGTAATGGTACATAAATTGTGGTATTTACTTGGCTAGAACAGGTCTTTGCTTCAATTGCTGCAACGTGCGGCTTCTTGAAACTGGTACGTGATTCTGGAAAAAGAAAGAAAAAAGGGGGGAGGGTCCTGATTAATGTGCTGCATTGCAATGTGCAGGGTGAAACGCTTGCATAATTCTACATTTTGATCAATATCAAGAGAGTCCATTATTATATTATTGTTATATTGTTCATTAGAAAATACCATGCATATAACCAAACGTCTAACTATATAGTCAATGTAATGGTACATAAATTGTGGTTTTTACTTGGCTAGAACAGGTCTTTGCTTCAATTGCTGCAACGTACGGCTTCTTGAAACTGGTACGTGATTCTGGAAAAAGAAAGAAAAAAGGGGGGAGGGTCCTGATTAATGTGCTGCATTGCAATGTGCAGGGTGAAACACTTGCATAATTCTACATTTTGATCAATATCAAGAGAGTCCATTATTATATTATTGTTATATTGTTCATTAGAAAATACCATACATATAACCAAACGTCTAACTATATAGTCAATGTAATGGTACATAAATTGTGGTATTTACTTGGCTAGAACAGGTCTTTGCTTCAATTGCTGCAACGTGCGGCTTCTTGAAACTGGTACGTGATTCTGGAAAAAGAAAGAAAAAAGGGGGGAGGGTCCTGATTAATGTGCTGCATTGCAATGTGCAGGGTGAAACACTTGCATAATTCTACATTTTGATCAATATCAAGAGAGTTCATTATTATATTATTGTTATATTGTTCATTAGAAAATACCATGCATATAACCAAACGTCTAACTATATACTATCTGTATGTCATGTATGTCCCTCCCTATGCCATAAATGTCATCATGTGTATGTCATAAATGTCACTATGAATTGAAAATGGGGGACCCTGATGTAAACGAGACAAAAACGTCTTTCTCTGGTCTGCATCCCCTTAACAATTGTGTGTATTGAGCCATACTGTATTGTACCCCTTCTGCAATCTGTTAAATAAAGTTTTCATTCATACATTCAACATTAGCAGGACCAGTGGCACGCCAAACAGCCTGCAAACTACCTGGTGTTCTATCGCCATGCTCTAAGACAAACTCTAACCTTAACCAACTTCGAAAGAGTGCCTAAGCTTAAAGGGGAGATGAAGCATATAGCGATATAAACATAGTCATAGCATTAAATTAGTATTTAGATAAGCCACAGAAAAAATCACGTTATAAAAATAAGCAATAGACACAATATTTCTGACAATGTGAATACATTCCCTGAGGTCCATAGATGTCCCTAGATACCAATAATATGCAAATGGTCTTTCGATTTTGATTACTATTATTGTGAAATAATAATTAAATGTGAAATATTGCTATGTTATTGTGAGATTACAAAATCTGATGTGATATTACAGAGGATTTTGATTACAGCATTTTATTGTGAAATAATAATTAAATTATGTGAAATCAAAGGATACTGTATGAATGTCACTGTAATATGACACTCATAACAGAATTAGTTATCAATAACCTACCTGTATAAATGTTAAAAGTTGTTGCAAATATGCTTTCCCCTCATAAATATACCACTATACATTAATTTCTTATATTAGTTTTAAAATGACCATTTAACAGTTTAACAGTGCTCTGAAAATGCTCTGAGAACATGCGGTCATCATTCACTGTTTTAAGCACAAACACATGAGGGAGGGAGGGAGAGAGACAGGCCCGGCCTGTATGCCTGCACCAGCCAGGTATCAACGTTAGCTCCCGGAACGATAGCCAGTTAGCCAGCACCAGCCAGGTATCAACGTTAGCTCCCGGAACGATAGCCAGTTAGCCAGCACCAGCCAGGTATCAACGTTAGCTCCCGGAACGATAGCCAGTTAGTTAGCACCAGCCAGGTATCAACGTTAGCTCCCGGAACGATAGCCAGTTAGCCAGCACCAGCCAGGTATCAACGTTAGCTCCCGGAACGATAGCCAGTTAGCCAGCACCAGCCAGGTATCAACGTTAGCTCCCGGAACGATAGCCAGTTAGTTAGCACCAGCCAGGTATCAACGTTAGCTCCCGGAACGATAGCCAGTTAGCCGGGAGCTAACGTTGATACCTGGCTGGTGCTGGCTAACTGGCTATCGTTCCGGGAGCTAACGTTGATACCTGGCTGGTGCTAACTAACTGGCTATCGTTCCGGGAGCTAACGTTGATACCTGGCCTCTTATATTCTTATATGCAACAGGTGGATATCACTAAACACCAAAATCAAGAAACATTATAGCTAACTGCTAACGCTACTAGCTAAATTAGCTTCAGCTAGCAGGCATGCATAACGGTTAATATAATATTCTCTACCATGTAAAAACGAACACGGCACTACTCCACTGGCGTTTGCAATCGAAAGCATACATACAACATACAACATACAACATAATCGACATTATTGCCATGCAGTACTCACCAGTCTTAACTATGCAGAGAGACATGAGGTAGCTAGCTGCCAGGAAGCTGCCGCACAGGTGCATTCTGGGAGGCGGGGCACAAGTGCAGTGCAGTCTGGGTGATGAGACAATGACGACAGCATACGTTGAGCAGCATACGTTGATTCAACATTTATTAGATATTGGCATTTCAATCATTAAAATGCAACCACAAAACAATATTGATTCAATGACATGTTTTCAACATTAGTCAATTGCTTCATCGGTTAATGGGTGATTCACCATCAATCGTCGACCTTAACCAAAAATCAAGCATTTTGACCATAAATCAACATTGAATTAACACCTTTTGCTATCTGGGTAGACTGGTGGCAGTGATCAAACATTGATGGATATAAGCGTGGCAGGGAATGTGTTAATGTTTACAAAGAATGGCTTACAGAGTAATGCATAATATATATTTTTTTACATTCAGTCTGTTGTTAGTAGCTTATAAAGTTTTCTTTAAAAGAAGGAGGATGTAATATTCATGCCTTGAATATGTCATTTATGACAGGTGCGCTTGTTACGACCCTGGCTCAAAGGGAAGCAACATTAGTGCACACAGACACCAATGGTCTGTGTTTAAACCAAAAGACTATTCTAAATATGATAACTAGCACAAACTAAAGACCAAAGAGGTGGAAGGGTCTAGAGACACTGTTTCAACAATCTCTTCTAGCAACCGTGACCCTGCATGTGTGTGTGGTAAAGAACCTTTGAGCACCGCCAGGCAGGTGTCCAATTAGCAGCAATCAGCCAATTAGCAGCAGTCAGCTGCAGCACAGGACACAAGATTAACATGGTACATAACATCTCCCCCACAAAATGGTTGCCCAGGAGGCAACCACTACACATCAAACCACTAAACAAAAAAGATATCCATCAACATGCACCACAATCACAATGCACTATGACCGTGAGAGGGTGTCTGCCAGCACGTTGTCCCTCCCACAAATGTGGCGAATATCCAAGTTATACGCTTGGAGGAACAAAGTCCATCGCATCAAACGATGGTTCGAGTTCACCATGCTGCGAAGAAAAACCAAAGGGTTATGGTCTGTATACACAACAAGGGGTAAACTGGACGATCCAACGTAAACATCAAAATGGTTCAAGGCAAGAACCAAAGCGAGCGCCTCCTTCTCTATAGTAGAGTAGTGCAGTTGATGCCTGTCAAACTTTTTAGAAAAGTAGCACACTGGATGCTCCACCTCTAATGCATCCTCTTGCAGGAGGACGGCTCCAGCACCGAGGTCACTAGCATCCACTGCTAACTTGAATGGCAGTTGAAAATCAGGAGCTGACAGAACGGGAGCACTAATCAGAATGCCCTTGATGCTCTCAGTCCACACGAAAGGTACCTTAGGACTGAGCAGATTAGTCAGAGGGGCAGCAACAGAAGCAAAGTTTCTACAGAAACTCCTATAGTACCCTGCCATACCTAGGAAGCGCTTCAACTCCCGCCTGGTGATGGGGGCAGGGAAGCCCACTATAGCCTCCACCTTAGCTGCAATGGGGCACACATGCCCACGTCCAACCACCTTACCCAGATAGGTAACCGTGGCCTGTCCAAACTCACATTTTGCAAGGTTAACTGTCGAGTTAGCTTCACCCAACCGCTTGAACACTTCCGCCAGATGCTCCACATGTTGTGACCAAGAGGAACTGTGGATAACCAGATCATCCAGGTATGCCTCACAGAACGCTACCCCTGCCAGGACCTTGTTCACTAGCCGCTGAAACGTCGCTGGGGCATTTCGCATGCCAAAGGCCATCACCGTATACTGGCAGAAACTCTCTGGTGTGACAAAAGCGGATATCTCACGTGCTTGCTGAGTAAGCGGAACCTGCCAGTATCCCTTTAGCAAATCCAACTTACTTACAAAGGCTGCTGAACCCACCCGATCGATACAGTCGTCCATCCGAGGAAGAGGGTACGAGTCCGGCTTGGTTACTGCATTAACCTTACGGAAGTCAGTACAGAACCGATGAGTGCAGTCTGGCTTATCAACAAGCAGGCAGGGGGAGCTCCATGCACTAGAACTGGGCTCCGCAATGCCATGTTTCACCATATAGTCTACTTCCTTACTCAAGATCCGTCGTTTTTCCGGATTCACCCTGTAGGCATGTTGTTTAATTGGCCCTGCACTACCAACATCAATGTCATGCTCGAGTACATTAGTACGACTAGGGACATCAGAAAACAAACGTATATGTTGCAGAATTAGGCGCACAACATCCGTACGCTCAGGAAATGGCAAGTACGACAGGTGGGAGTCCAAATCACCTAGTATCTGAGTGTTTGGCAACCTGCCCTGAGAAATCTCCTTTGACACAGAACAGTCGGCTACAATAGGAGATGCAGAAATCGTTAGCACATCATTGCTAACAAAATATCCTTGAGACATATCTATCATTGCATCCTCTAAAACCGCCTCTTCAAAGAGGGATGACAAGGAGACATCCTTATTTTGCTCTAGTACTAGCTGCTCATGAGACGGTATCACCTTACCAAAGCCCTCATCAGGGTCACTTTTCAACTCAACAAAGAACGTGTCACTAAGTGTCATATCACAATCTGAGTTACCAACATCATGGCTGTCACTTTTGACCTTTGACATTGAGCGTGTCACAGCACACACAGGGAACACTCCTGGATGTTTCTGTGCCAGCTCATCAGGAACCTCAGAAACTACAGGGATGCGAATTACAACTGGAGTAGCCAGCACCTTGCCACCGGCCAAATCGTTCCCTAGAATGAAGGACACCCCTTTTATGGGGACGTGAGAACACACTCCTACAACAACATTGCCTGATACTAAGGGAGAGTTTAGCGAGACCTCATGCAAAGGTGTATTCACAAAGCCTCCTCCAAAGCCCTGAACAATGGCACCGGAATGCAATGAAGAATCTTCTGAAAATGGCAAAATCCCATCCAGAATGAGAGACTGAAAAGCTCCTGTATCTCTCCATATTGTAATAGCCTGCTTTGACCCTAGTGCACCAGCCAGGGAAACAAATCCATCCATCATAAATGTTGAGGAGCCCTCTAGCTCCCTGTCCGCACCTTTGATACTTCGCCCACCACCCTCTAATGTCGGCATAGGTGTCCTGCCTACGGTTTCTACCAGAGCCACAGTTTTTAAATGTTTCTTCTTTGATCGCCATGGTTAAATTAATAATTTACCATCCCTAGCCAGCTCTATTTGTCTATGGAGAAGTTCCCCTTCTTTGCAGGGCTATAACTTTTTAAATTCTATTGCTAAATTGACATTATTATGACCCATTCAATGTCCTATATCCATTGTTCAGGGTGTAGCAACGTTATTGTTGTGAAGGATCAGATTAAACCGAATATATATATTTATTTATGGATATATATTTAATAGTATTTGTATATCGTTTGATATCCCTTGTATATTCCTTGTACATATACACGGAATATCCCTTTATTCTACTACAGCCCATAATAGTTCATTCTCTTATTGGACAAAAGGACCAGGCGCCAGGGACAAGCCCCTGGCATTCAAGTTCAAAGGTACCGACGAGACATGCCCTTACTAGCCTCAGCTCCGCGCAGGAATACGGCTACCGAAAGCAGAGCGGCACTACTTGTCCACCGTGCATATAAATATGGCGCAAGAAATGTAGAATTCCTCTTAGTCCTTTACCCTTCTACCCAACTAAGTAACAAGACGTGAAGCCTCACCCCACGATACCGCGTGCGGTGTAGTACGGCCTGTTTGGCCTTAGAATAGCAGTGAGACCTCGTGCGAATTAATAGCTGAATTGCCAGAGTTTGGCACCGTATTTCTATTAAGTAATAATAGTCTATTATGTATGGTGCATCGTTCGGTTAGAGTTCAAAAGTGAGCAGCACCCCCATCGTTTCCTCGCGTTATCTAGAGTCTTAACCAGGTTGGGCAGACCACGCGTGGTGCTTTCATCCGAGGAGTTCTGGGCGAGGACGAGTGGACCTGCACATTGGATTACCTACCCCGACGACTGCTGAGCCCTATACGGCATGGAATATCTATTTGCTTTGGTGCTTTGATTTGTGGAGCGGATAATCGCCAACACCGGTGAGTGTTGGATTTACCCCAAGAGGAGCCAAGGTGAGACGGCGCTCAGACCAGACTGAGGTCGCCTCGCTTCTTCTCCGTTGTGGACCTACAGCTACGACTGCAGCTATCGTCTACAAGAGAGCCCAAGTGTATTCATCTGTGGATCAAGGTTCTACGGGCACTGTGTTCTGTACCTGAACTCTCCCTGGAAATCGTTGACCAGACGGGATACAGCCGACGGCTCTCCTACCCCCCCTACTGGCTTACAACCGGCGGGACCCCTTCAGTATATTATCCAGCTATAATCATTAAGTGACCATCGCTATAATTCCCTAAGAGCCAGGTTGTATACTTGCTTCCTGTGTAACCAGAGATTGGACATTCAGTGTTGATTTGCCTACGAATACTCATTTGCCTTACAAGTGCATTCAAATCATAAATGTAATAAGTAACTATTATATGTACCCTTTGCTATATATTAAATATTTGACTTATACCTTTGTGTGGACCTGATTTCATATGTGGGAAAGTGTTCATCATACTTAGATATCGTGTACTGTATGGCCAGTAATTAAAGTACATAAAGCGGTAGTGGTTTAATGATACCATACTTCAATACTTCAATACTTCAATCAATACAGTCAGGGAATTGTACCCCTCAGTTACAGTTATACTTTTTCATTCACATATTCATACTAAAATATGGTCTAAAGTATAAGTATGTTTTTATCGTTTTCTGCAGCTTTCTCCAGAACTTGATTCCACTATATAAATACAGTTTGGTAGCGATCGGTGCCAGATGAAAAATTTCAACTGGAGGTACTTCTAGAAGTTACTACGTATCATCTGATATTGACCGGATGGGCGGGGGGTCGTTTATAATTCCGTGGGCAACGTTATATCATTCGTCTAGTGTGGGTCATATGGTCATCAGAGCAGTTTATATGGAACACGTTAGAAAATAACGCTGGATCTTAACATATCTTCCTCGCGCCGTTGGACGATCAGCTTGGAGTAGACAGTTTTCGATTATGGGATGTTGATATAGATTAACCATTTCCAGGTTGTATAATACTATACGTCCAAATAACGTTGTTTATTGAGTTAGGGCGTGCGATTGATTATCCAGTGTGTTGAGATGGAGTCCGGCTAACGATCGCGAGTGCCCGGACGAAATATGGATGAGCACTTCCTGTTTGGCGCGCCACGTCCTGTTTGCCGATCTGCCGATCGGCCACCAGATGGCGCTCTTGAACCGTTAGACAGTTGAGTGGAGCTCATCAGTACATCTCATGTCTCCGGAGGAGAAATATGATTTCGATCACAGATTTTTGAAATATTGATATCAAAGACGAGTTACGGCGTCTTCGGCAGAATGAGCATGGCGAGCAAAGACGAGTTACGGCGTTCCCGGCAATTAAAGTGTTAAGCACAGGGCACCCGGCAACGATATGACCAGGCTCCTTACAGTAAAAACATATAACTCCCTCTGGGAGTGCACTAGCAGAACCACCCTGCCTAGGAGTCGAAGTAAACCGACCAGCAGACACAGGTGCCGGGAAACGGCTCCCCTGAAAAGGACGCCTACCCCTGGACTCAACACGGCCTTCCTCTACAAAGACGGATTTGTGTGTCAACACAAATTCATCAGCCAAGACAGCCGCGTTGCCTATCTTCAATACCTTACGCTCACTTAGATGCGTGGAAACGGTATCAGGAACACAGTTTTTAAATTCCTCTAGGAGAATCAACTGTCTAAGCTGCTCTCTTGACTCTGCTTTCTGAGAGGTGCACCACCTATCAAACACGCTCTCCTTCTCTTTTCCAAATTCCACATACGACTGTCCCTCCGACCTGCGATAGCCTCTAAAATGCTGACGATAGGCCTCTGGGACTAACTCATAAGCCCTCAATATGGAAGCTTTAACAAGCTCATAGTCAGCACTCTGTTCAAGGGACAGAGCAGTATACGCCTCCTGTGCCCTACCAATGAGAACACACTGCAGCAGCAGCGTCCAGGCCGTATTAGGCCACTTCAACGTGGTTGCCACCCGTTCAAAAAGGGGAAAATACCTATCCACATCCTTCTCAAAAAAAGGAGGCACCATCCTAATATTTTTGCCGATATCAAAACCGGAACGCGACTCTGAATGCAGAGAACCCGCCTGCAAGGCAGCATGCTTAAACTCAAGCTCCTTCAGCGCATGTTCGTGCTCCAGCAACATTCGTCTCTCCTCAAGCCCACACTGTTGCTGTAGCTGTTGTTCCCTAAGCTCACGCTCTTGTTGCAGCTGTTTTTCCTTAAATGCTAATTCTCTAGGCCCCCAATCAATGGCAACACCTTCCGCCACACCAGAGAGTTGTGGAGACACCTCAGACAAAAGTGGCTTGTCCACCTTCGCCACAAGCACCTGCTCCTCAATGAGTATAGCCCTCAAAGTCCCCAAGGCAGTCGTTTTTAAACGCTTCTCACTGGCAGTAAGCTCCACATTGTAGTGCACAGCAAGCTTCAGAAGCTGCTCTTTGGAAAACCTCTCCAACATCTCGTCAGAAGGGTTATCAACAAAATCCTTTATGGAAGCCATCCTTACTGTACCAGCGCCACAAACTACTCACTTTAGAGTTACCAAGAGTTTCCAAAACCACCCTAGCATACACACAATTTATCTGACGAACCACTAAAGAACCACTGAAGAACCACTGAAGAACCACTGAAGAACTACGAAGAACCACGAAGAACCACTAAAGAACCACTAAAGAACCACTGAAGAACCACTAAATAACCATAAAGAACCACTGAAGCACATAGCAGAGTTAGCACAGAGCAGAGTTAGCACAGCAAATGGCTAACCACACAAGAGAACCAACGCCCTTCAGTAACACAAACCAGTGAGGCAAAACCCCCTGTGTTACACTCAAAACAAATTAAATACAACAAACAAATTCAAACAGGTGCCCCTATAATCTGATATGACTATTTACAGCTTCCACATCTACACTGCAGCCAATTAAGAACTGCCAGGCCCACCACATGTCTACACTAAAAAAAAATTACATCAGGCCCTAACACACTACCTGTATTTTCTGGCACCCTAACCTACCTACACTGAAGCTAAAGCACTGTAGACCTAACCCTCTTCAACCACACCTGCTACCAGCCAAAGATCATATTGACCACCAACCCGTCAAGTATATGGTATGGTACTGTTAGATCCTGATCAATCTGGCCAGTATCACGTCTTCTTGTGTTATCCTCTCTCCATCCAATTCCTCTGCGTTGTGTAATTTTAATGGTCCTGACGTCTCAGATACTGGCTGAATATAATCCTTATCTCTCCCCGTTAGTACGATCCGCAAACCATAATAATTCTCCACCTTCGTAAGAATTCGACATTTTGACAACGTGAAATACCTTACAAGGAGAAGCATGGTTTATTTGATAAACAGAAGCCTCAGCTCAGATGTTAACAGATGGTATTGTCCTTGAAAAGTCTATTCTAATGATCTTTCGGTGTGTTCAGTCTATCGTCCCTCGCTATTCAGTCCAATAGTGGTCAGGCCTGGTCGTTGACCATCCCAGTGGTAGCCGAAGCTAATGATGATGTGGCATCCTCCCCCCCCCCCCCCTCTTCGTTGGTGAGAGGAGAGAGTCCCTTGGTCTCTTCCCTCCTGTGGGATTTGTTTCTTTGGTCTGCCTTACACCCGGAAACCACCGTTCGACTTATAGATCTTCGTCGTAGCAACGCCGGCCCCCGCCCCTCTCCTGGTTGTCATCCGATGCTGTCATGACAACTGCTAATAACCTTTCACACATTTCAAAACGTTTCCACTGTCAAAACCTCCATCGCGCTCTGCCTCTGTGCCCTGTGCTGCTCCGTTATCTTTGTTGTGTCTTAGATCGGAATTCAAAACAAACACCCTGCTAACGCGGCCTGTGCCTGTGAAACCGCTGGTTCACCACCGTCGATATCATCCCGTGATGATAATGATATTACCCTCTTAAAGCGTCTCTTTATATCAGTTTATAAACCAAATATACATTGAAAAAACACCATTTTCTCTCAATCCCCCCTTGATTCTTATCACCCCTTCAGAATCATAAATCATTATTTGGTTTTTTTATTAATTATGCCAAAAATAGACTGTGGTTGAAACAAACCAACCTCATCTCTTGTGCACAAGAAATGAAGACGGCCCGCGGTCAACCCAGTGATCTTGCTGGCTGATGTCTGTTTGCGCCCCCCCCCCTTCGTGCACAAAGGGAACCGAAACAGACCACCAAAACCAACAACATCCAACGACTCATAACAATTAGGGCTCCTCTGTCTGTTCCCAATAATTCTATCCTGTTGTTTTACTGTTTTCCCTCTTATCTACCTTCTATATATATATCCTTCTATACATATATCTTATATATGAATCCTCCATTTATATCTCATACTCCTAATCAATGAACACAGGACTTCTCGCTGTTGTCTCGTCTCTCGATCTCCTGATTGACTCTGAAAGGAAGTCCCTGTTTGTCCATGATTCATTCGATACACCCACCCATGCTCTGTTGTTTCAAAACGCCTCGAAACAGCGTCTCCGCAGGAAAGCCCCCTCCGATGTCCGCCTCGTTCTCCCCTGGGCAACACCGCCTGCGACCGCTGGACTCCGCCCCGTCGGCTGTCTCCGCCCCGTTGGCCGTCTCCGCCCCGTCGGTCATCTTGGTTGAGGCTCGTCTCCACCGCCGTCGGCCCTCTCCAGACTCTGAAAGCAAACACCACGCCAACAGTTTTTCTGTACACTCAACCCTGTGTTTTCTATTAGTCTACCGTGGCTTTGGGCCTGCAGCTCGTTCCATGGAGTTATCTCCAGTTCTCTATATATTTTTCCTCTGCATCCATGGCCACGCCCTTTCAGACGGTGTGAGTGTCCTACAGCCCATGGTGCTATTTGTTCTCTATTAGTCTCCCACCTTCTCAACACCCATATCTATCCTACAGGGCTGTTCCCTGTTTGTTGTCTTCCGGCGTGACACCCGCAACTAAACTGATTCCCACTTTTCGACGCACTTTTCGACGCACTATCTTCATCCCAGGTTGGCCCCTGGCGCGCACCAGATCTTCTGGTGACGTGTCTTCAAGACTCTGCCTATTTATTAGGTGTGAGAAGGCCCCACTGGAGATCGAACTCCCTATTATTTAATTAACCGCATCTCATCTCTCTGTGCAATTCTTATTTAACCCATTCAATAATTAAACTATTTAATTAACCCGTATATCAATATTATTATTATGATAATAACATCCAACAGAGCATCGCTCTAACATACAACAGAGCAGGTTGGTTCCCTGCCCCTAACTCACATACACGTACTCGTACTATTATCTAACATACAACAGAGCTGTCCGTTGCTCTACCCTAAATGTGGCAGTTTCGTCGCCCTGGAGCTGTCCCAGTAGTAAAGAAGGCGAAACAGCGTCTCTACCACCTGAGACAGTTAAGGAAGTTCAGAGTATCGGGGAAGATACTCCAGTCCTTCTACTCAGGAGCTGTAGAGAGCATCCTGACCGGAAACATCACTGCCTGGTATGGAAACAGCACGGCACAGGACAAGAAGGCCCTACAGAGAGTGGTGCGCTCAGCCGAGCGTACCACGGGTATTGCACTACCCCCCCTGCAGGTTCTATACAACAAGAGGTGCAAATCCAGAGCCTGCAGGATAATGAAAGACCCTCACCACCCCAATAACAGCCTGTTTCAGCTGCTGAGGTCAGGCAGACGCCTGCGAACCCCAGCTACTAGGACAGAGCGGCTTAGGCTCAGCTTCTTCCCCCAGGCCATCAGAGCCATGAACAATGAACATTGAGTGCTCAGAACATTGAACTGTCCACACACAAGCACACATGAACACACACACAACACGCACACTGTGCACGCTCACACACGAGCAGCCACTAAACACTTTAACATGAGCGGGCACACACTCATGTCGCACACACGCACACTTATGGCCAAAGGAAAGGACATTTTAAATTAGAATAACAGGAACAGTGTATTGCACTACCAAAGCTAACTAGCATGTCCCATATGCTCTGTAAATAACTATGTACAGATACCGAGATGTCACTCCATGTTACCTGTTACTGCACAATGTTGTTTTCTTCTTTGATTCTATTATATATCGTTGCGGGCAAGACCACCCGCATTTCATTGTATACCTGTATGCCGTGACAATTAAAACTCTTGACTTGACTTGACTTGTCCCGTTGCTCTACCCTACACAGGGCTGTTTCCGTCGCCCTGGAGCTGTACGTTGCTCTATACCACACGGGGCTGTTTCCGTCGCCCTGGAGCTGTCCCGTCGCTCTATACTACACACAGGGCTGTTTCCGTCGCCCTGGAGCTGTCCCGTCGCTCTATACCACACAGGGCTGTTTCCGTCGCCCTGGAGCTGTCCCGTCGCTCTATACTACACACAGGGCTGTTTGCGTCGCCCTGGAGCTGTCCCGTCGCTCTACACCACACAGGGCTGTCTACATCGCCCTGGAGCTGTACCGTCGCTCTATCCTAAACACGGAGCAGTCCGTTGCTCTGGAGCGGTCCGTTGCTCTATTCTACACGGAGCAGTACGTTGCTCTGGAGCGGTCCGTTGCTCTATTCTACACGGAGCAGTCCGTTGCTCTGGAGCAGTCCGTTGCTCTATTCTACACTTTGAGTTCCTTTACAAAGTTCTCACATACACCACAGTGTATACACACAAGCAGTTGGTAATTTGAAAAAATTAAACTCCTTAATTAAATTAAACTCTAAATATTCCCCTTTGGGTAATGGAAACTCCCCAGCACTATCCCCCCTCCGCCACTAGGTGGTGACCTACTCCTCCTCTATTTGCCTGTATTATCCCACTGCCCCCCCTAGATGGCGGCCAAACTCAGTCTAGAGGATTGTAGCTGACGTGTCACTTCCTGGTTCTTATCTGTTATCTCCTCGTGGCTCACGGCCATCTTGTCTCATCCTCCTCGTGGCCCTTTGCGGCCATCTTGTCTCTGTGCCTATTTTTTTCCCACTGTCCCTTTAATGCCTCAAACATTCTCTCGCTACCGACCACACCCGTAACGTTTGTTCACTGCTCCCTTCACGTCACAGTCCCGCTTCCCGCTTTCTGTGTTTTGAACAGTAATCAACTAAATATGATGTTGCCCCTTTAATTCCACTAGACATCTCCCCTTTGCCTCCCTTCTCATCTCCTACACAGTGGCTTCTGTGCTCTGTAGATAAGACTCTCGATTTCCAAAACAAAAACCGTGCCGCTCTTCCTGTCCCAAAACACACTATTACAGCTGGCGTTCTCTCTGTGTCAAACTAAATATGTTTATGGATGCACTATTGTTCGTTTTTATTTGGCTTAAAGATCAAACAACCACGTGCGTGCAAGTGAACTCACATTATTTCTCCAGCCACTGTTTGCTCGCTCCTCATGGCCGCTCGAAACGACTCTCTCCCATGGTTGGCTGTCCTCGCTTGCCGGCTTGGCTCGAGTCCATGATGGCTGTTGTTCACTCGTCCCCGCATTGAAAAGTCTTTTTCTGTTCTTATCTCTTGCAAATCCGGCTGTCATCGGCAACCAACTGTTAGATCCTGATCAATCTGGCCAGTATCACGTCTTCTTGTGTTATCCTCTCTCCATCCAATTCCTCTGCGTTGTGTAATTTTAATGGTCCTGACGTCTCAGATACTGGCTGAATATAATCCTTATCTCTCCCCGTTAGTACGATCCGCAAACCATAATAATTCTCCACCTTCGTAAGAATTCGACACTTTGACAACGTGAAATACCTTACAAGGAGAAGCATGGTTTATTTGATAAACAGAAGCCTCAGCTCAGATGTTAACAGATGGTATTGTCCTTGAAAAGTCTATTCTAATGATCTTTCGGTGTGTTCAGTCTATCGTCCCTCTGCTATTCAGTCCAATAGTGGTCAGGCCTGGTCGTTAGCCAAGACCATCCCTGTGGTAGCCGAAGCTAATGATGATGTGGCATCCTTCCCCCCCCCCCCCCCCCCCCCCCTCTTCGTTGGTGAGAGGAGAGAGTCCCTTGGTCTCTTCCCTCCTGTGGGATTTGTTTCTTTGGTCTGCCCTACACCCGGAAACACCGTTCGACTTATAGATCTTCGTCGTAGCAACGCCGGCCCCCGCCCCTCTCCTGGTTGTCATGCGACGCTGTCATGACAACTGCTAATAACCTTTCACACATTTCAAAACGTTTCCACTGTCAAAACCTCCATCGCGCTCTGCCTCTGTGCCCTGTGCTGCTCCGTTATCTTTGTTGTCTTAGATCGGAATTCAAAACAAACACCCTGCTAACGCGGCCTGTGCCTGTGAAACCGCTGGTTCACCACCGTCGATATCATCCCGTGATGATAATGATATTACCCTCTTAAAGCGTCTCTTTATATCAGTTTATAAACCAAATATACATTGAAAAAAACACCATTTTCTCTCGGGTACAAGACAAGTACATGGTACTAATCACTTCTATGACTGCCCCAGCGGTAAGTGGTGCACAGGAAGCTACAAACAACCAGAAAATAATGACCCTACCTACATGTGGTGTCCACTAAACTATATATTTTAACAGCATACAAGTAGTCATATCAAATCACAAAGTAAAGGCATACTCACCTGTTTGAAGACCGGCTCAAGCCCCCACGTTACACAACATGTAACGATCACTACCCAAACTACAGCACCAAGACACACCATGCAATAGAAAAAAAAGAAAAAACAACAAAATAATGTTTTTATTTTTTTTCTACCAAAAGCAATTTGCTTAACCAAACAAATCTAGGGTTATCTGTTTTCCAAATTCACTCCCGGACGAGCGCCCAATTGTTACGACCCTGGCTCAAAGGGAAGCAACATTAGTGCACACAGACACCAATGGTCTGTGTTTAAACCAAAAGACTATTCTAATATGATAACTAGCACAAACTAAAGACCAAAGAGGTGGAAGGGTCTAGAGACACTGTTTCAACAATCTCTTCTAGCAACCGTGACCCTGCATGTGTGTGTGGGGAAGAACCTTTGAGCACCGCCAGGCAGGTGTCCAATTAGCAGCAATCAGCCAATTAGCAGCAGTCAGCTGCAGCACAGGACACAAGATTAGATATCCACGTCTCTGAGTCCGACATCTCCGCCTGGATGACGACCAACCACCTCAAACTGAACCTAAGCAAAACAGAATTGCTCCACCTGCCGGCCAAATCCTCCGCCCTGACCGACCTTTCCATCACAGTCGAGAATGCAGCTGTGACCGCGTCCCCGACCGCCAAGAACCTTGGTGTTGTCCTCGACGACCAGTTGAACTTCTCTGCTCACATCGCAGCGACAACCAGAACCTGCTGATTCATCCTGAGCAACGTCAGAAGGATCCGCCCCTTCCTGACAAAAGAAGCCACCCAACTCCTCGTCCAATCAACAGTCATCTCCCGCCTCGACTACTGCAACGCACTGCTCGCTGGCCTCCCGGCCACTGCCACTAAGCCTCTTCAACTCATTCAGAACGCAGCGGCCCGCCTAATCTGCACTGGCTCCCCATTGCTGCACGAATCCGCTTCAAGGCCCTCGACCTAGCATACCGCTCCCGCCTACCTCCGGTCAATGGTCTCTAACTACACACCCTCAAGACCCCTACGTTCTGCATCTTCTGGCCGCCTCAGACCTACTCCTATCCAAGATCCGGGAGGGTCATCAAAGAGAAGTCGCCTATTCTCAGTCCTTGCCCCACAATGGTGGAATGAACTACCCACCCCAGTTAGGACAGCCGAAACACGTCCAATCTTTTGCCGTCGACTAAAGACGCACTTCTTCAACCATTATCTGAATAAAAAAATAAATTAAAAAAAATCTAACCCTAACTAACCATACTGTCATACACTTGTCCTAATAAACTAACCTACACTGTAGCACTCAACACTTTGATGAACATTGTTGCTCAGCTGATAGAGGTGTGCCCTTCCTGATGGCTTGTCGTACAGAACATGTAAGTCGCTTTGGATAAAAGCGTCAGCTAAATGTAAATGTAAATGTAAGATTAACATGGTACATAACACGCTAGGCGCACCTTTCTGTTTCAAGTACCGACACACAGGGTCCTGCTACTCAGTTGGCTACTAGCCTACGTTAGAGTCACGCGTGTATTGCTGACGTCGCAATAAAGATGCTAACGTACTCTCCTTGTCCTGAATAATTATTTATCTCCAGCATAAATACGACAGTGAAGGGAAAAATGGAAGGACAAATGATAACGTTAATCAATGTATATGCACCTCCGAATAGTGAGATACCCATTTGAATTTTTTTTTATATCATAGCAATGGAAATGGAAGGGATTTTAAAATGTAGGGTGATTTTAATGTGATACTGAACTATGACATGGACACCACAAGTACAAAGAAATGGAGGACACACATCAGCAAATATATGAATATACAAATGACAGAAATGGGAATTACGGATGTGTGGCGAGAAATGCATGCATTAGACAGGGAATACACACACTACTCGCACCCACACACAACATATTCAAGGATAGACTATTTTATCATGACAACAGGGGACAGATACAGGGTGAAGGACTGCAGGATAGGGGTAGCGGACATATCGGACCATAGTGCGACATATCTGACAGTAGATCTCAAAAGTACACAGAGAAACACAGTCTGGAAGCTGAACGTAGGACTATTAAATAACAAGGGTTTAGTAAATGAAATAGCCAGATACAAAGAAGAAAATGACAATGGGGAGGTAGATCTGAATATTTTATGGGATGCACTGAAGGTATTAATACGAGGCAAATTGATAGCGAAGACAGCACTACTTAAGAAAGCAAGAATGGAGACGTATCCAAATCTAATAGGAAAACTGAAAGAACTAGAGAAGAAACACCAAAACTCAAAGGACCAGGAGACACTTAGGGAAATCAAGGATGTGAGCGGAAGAATAAACAGGGAGCTACTGACAGAAATAGAAAAGAAAGCAAGATATATGAAACCGAAAGCAGGACTAGACTTTTGGCTAGAAGGTTTAGGACACAACAAAAACGTAACACGATACATACAATAAGGGATACAAAGACTAACAAGATATTGAGAGAGCCAGCTGAAATAGAGAAGAAATTTGAAGAATACTACAAGACACTATACATGCAACCGATAGCAGCAGAAGAAGAGGAAGTAGAATTTTTTTTAGGAAAGCTAGATTTGCCATCGATAGGGAAAGGACAGAACGAAATATTAAATGCAGAAATCACAGAACAAGAAGTAGAGAATGCAATTAGTAGAGCAAAGAATAGCAAATCTCCGGGTAGTGACGGATTCCCATCAGAATTCTACAAGACATTTAGACAGGAACTAACTGCCATATTAGAAGCAGCATTTAGACACACGATAAAAGAGGGCATAATGCCACCCTCATGGAAAGAAGCCATAATTACCACAATACCAAAAGAAGGAAAGGATAAAGAGCTATGTAGCAGTTTCAGACCTGTGTCCATACTTAACGTGGATTACAAGATGTATACATCGATAATATCCAAAAGATTTGAGACGTTTATGCCAGACATCATAGATTAAGATCAGACCGGATTCATTAAAGGAAGACAGACGCAGGATAACATAAGGAAGACATTGCAGATAGTGGAGGAGATACAGAGGGAAGGAGGTAGTGCAGTACTGGTTAGTCTAGATGCATAAAAGGCATTCGACAGTGTGGGCTGGGTATTTCTATACAAGGTACTAGAGAAGTTTGGTTTAGACAAAGACGCTATGAGAACAATTAAAGCACTATATCAGGAACCGACAGCAAGAATTAAGGTAAATGGCAGCCTGACTAACCGAATCAAACTAGAGAGGGCTACCAGACAGGGCTGTTGTCTTTCGCCGACGCTCTTGGGTAACACACAACAGTAGATTCAAGCCGGGGATGGGAGACCATGGATTCAAAAGATGCGAAAGGGGGGGGGGGGGGGGGGGTGTAACAGCGATATGTACAATGATAGAAAAGGGAGAAATACAGACCCTACAAAAACTAAAAGAAAGATTTGGACTAGAGAATAAAGACCACTTTAGATATTTACAGATTAGAGACTATTACAACAAATAAATAAGAGGAGACAAGGACAAAGAACAGAATGGAATAATTAGGATGATAGTAAGGGCATATGAAGGGAAGAAAGGGAGGGTCATATCAGCAATGTACCAAGCAATAATGGACAGTAAGGGGGATACAACCAAATACATAAAAGAAAGATGGGAGAAGGAACTAGAGATTGAGATTACAGAGGAAGAATGGTACAACATATGCAAAGTACAGCACTCAACAACTGGTTCAAGGGTATGGAGGGAGTTTGGATGGAAGAACATAATTAGATTCTTTATAACACCAGGGATAAAAGGCAAATATGCACCAGCACAGACATTTTGTTGGAGAATGTGTGGAAAAGAGGGTGCGAACCACACACACATATTCTGGGAATGTCAGAAAATAAGAAATTATTGGGAAGGAATAGGAGAGACAATAAACGAAATAATAGGATACGAAATAACCCAGACAGGCTTAGTGCTGTATCTAGGAAAGCTGACGCAGGAAGATATACAGGGGGAAGACAAATATCTGTTAAAGATACTATTAGTGGCAACCAGGAAAGCAATAACCAGACTGTGGTACAAGGAAGATCCACCGACTAAGGACCAATGGGTAGGAATAGTAGAGGAGATACAAGAAATGGAGAGAATAACACATATGCTGAGGTTACAGGAGGAGAAATTCATATCAAGATGGGGAAAATGGGAAGACTATAGGACAATTAGGAACGACACCACAGAAGAATGAAAAGGAAACAAGAAAAGGAATTGAAATGTAAATAAACAATGTAAAGATAGAATTGACAGACGAACCCATGTCACCCCCTGTCTTTTATTTCAGTTTTTTTTTTTATTATTAGAATTTTTTCTTTATTGCTTCTGTCTGTTTAATTGTATTGTCTATGTTTGTAAATCAAAAATGAAAATAAAAATGTAAGTAAAAAAAAAAAAATTATTTATTATAATATGTGGTTGGTCTTTATCGTTGCTATTGTAGATAACTGTGGCATTTCTAGAGTTAATACATGTAAAGAAAAAAGTGTATTCATTGATAACCCAAAAAAAACATTATCTACTTGAGGAGAGAATGTGTATATCTGTGTTTTAACTTTGTGTACACACTGGCCCATAATGGGAGTAGGTATGCGTTACTCATAAATAGTTTCTGCTTGGGGAGAAGTCTTGGTTTTGGGGAGAGTAATACTTAGGGTTTCCAACCTGCTCTACTTCTAGAAACAAAACAGTGAACAAAATGTGTATTTTAGCAGCTTTAGGGGCTACAGGCGTAGTTCACCAGTTTGATAAGAATCTATTATTTGGGAAACAGAAAATACTCTGTTACACTATAACCACTTGTAGGGCTGGGCGTTATGGCCAAAAATGATATTGCGATAACGATATCGATAACAATATCATATCACGCGATATCTATAATTATCGATATTGTTATAAGTATTAAAAAAATATATATATAATTTTTTTTAAACAACAGATTTATTTTGCAGCAATTCTTTGTTGTTGCCGCCATCTTTAGTGTTACAGCCCCTCACACTCCAGTTCTCAGGCTGCAGCTGGTTTGAAAGCTAAAGTAAACAGGCTTCTCTGCTGGCTGTGGCACCAGGGGAGTTGAACAGTTCTGGCTCTGCTAGTTTCTTTTCTATCTTTTGGCGCTTTTTTGGTGGACAAACCACCGCACATGTGCACCGTGACTGGAGACTAGCTCTGCTAGCACACGTAGCCTACTGTGTACAGATGGTTTCAAACTGTATTTTACATTAGAAAGCAAACAAAATAAATGGACAAGAGAAAAATATCTCTCAATTTGGTCAGTATTGTCATTTGGACAAGCAAAGCCATTACTTTAAGTTGCAGGCAAGAAAGACATGTCTGTCCACTGTCTCTGGGTTTACTGTAACACATTTATTTTTTTAATCCGATTTTAATTTTTTTTTATCGATTATTAAAATATATCGTGATAATTATCGTTATCGTTATATCGCCTAGCCCTAACCACTTGAATGTGCAAACACCATGTCTCATGCCTCAGCATAGTGTGAACAATATGTATATATATACCATCTTATATATCTTTACATATTGTTTTCAAAGGCATTTTAGAGAGAGAGAGAGAGAGAGAGAGGACTGACACGACTGACTCTTGGAATGGGTGTCTGGGAGGAAGTGGGGGGTCTTTCGATGTTGATTAAACGGCAAGCAACTAATGTCATGAGTGCAAAATTAAAGGACAATAAATCGAATTTAATTGTGTAGCACAGACATGGATCAAAACCTCAATATTATTATGGCGTAGTTAATACTTCATGTATCCTTAATCCCTAGGCTAATGAGGCACTAAGATGTTAGTAAAAAAAAAAAAAACGTATGCCAATGACAGGAAGTAACGGTGTGTGTGTGCGCGTGCGTGCACTGTGCACGAGTGCACATCTAGGGGCAGGGTGTAGATTTGGTCTCCCTGATGTTGACTCCTTAGCCACAGCCTTGGGTTGTTTAATACTGGACGATTGTTTCATAATGGCCGTTGTGTGGGCCGGTTTCGGGGCCGTTGCGTGGGCCGTTGCGTGGGCAGGTGCGTGGGCCGTTGCGTGGGCTGGTGTGTGGGCAGCCTCATAATAAAATGGCAGGGACTGCAGTATCACTACCACAGCGCCATCTCCTGGTTCTCTCCTGATATCACCGTTACCAGGCAACTGGCACATTTATTGTGCGGTGTTATTTTGATTGAGGCTAAAATGAGGACAAAAATAGAAAGGAAATAAATGTGTAAGAAAAGACTATTCAAAATGGACTTTTACATAATGAACTCTGCTTCAGCACCCAGAAGTTTAGGATTATAAATTTAATTATTGACCTTTCACTTAAAGATGGGTAGAGCAGTTGTCTGGTAATCCGGACATTCCCTGTTCTATTCCCGATCCTCCTGTGTGTCCAGGAGCTAGCTAATACAAATAAAGTTATTATTATTATATAATATAATTGCTCCTGATGAGCTGGTTTGCACCTTGCATGGTCGTCGGGGTGTGAGTGAATGGGTAAAATGTGAGGAACAAATTGTAAAGCGTTTTGGATAAAAGCGCCATATAAATGCATTTGCACAACCCTGTGGCACTTTGGAGTTGTCCGACCTCAGGAATCCCTTCTGTGCTGTACTATAAGATATTAATTTATTGATCCCCTCTGGGGAATTCAGGCATAGCATCATGGGGGGGGGGGGGGGTACAGGCATTGGCAGGGTAATAGTAGAAAGACATAAATTTAGGCAATATTATAAACAAAATATAACACTAGCTATCTTTTTCGTTTTCAATATGCCTTCCTCATGGTACACTGGACCAGGAACATGCTCAGACCTTTTGGGAGGCAGGTGGACACCAACATCACGCAGGAATCTTTTTTTGGAGCGTGTTTTTGCTGTGCTGTCTGTCACTTTACCTCCAGCCTCTCTCTCTCCCTTACTCTCCTTTGTAACTTGTCTTGCAGTGTTGAGCCCTCGATGGTCAAAAGCATGATAAATAAAAATAACACTCTTACTGTCTTATACTATCATGCACTCTTCCTACTATACTAATATGTCTTTACTACTGAGAGAAAATGGTGGTTTTTTTCAATGTATATTTGGTTTATAAAACTGATATAAAGAGACGCTTTAAGAGGGTAATATCATTATCATCACGGGATGATATTGACGGTGGTGGAACCAGTGGTTTCACAGGCACAGGCCGCGTCAGCGAGGGTGTTTGTTATGAATTCCTTGTAAGAACAAAGATAACAGAGCGAGGGAGAGGGGTGACCTCTTTAATGCAACAGTGAATGAGACGTTTTGAAGTGTGTGTAAAGGTTAAACGCGGTTGTCATGACAGCGCGTCGCCCTGACAACCAGAAGAGGGGCGGGGCTATCGTTTCTACGACGAAGATCTATAAGTCGAACGGTGTTTCCGGGTGTAAGGCAGACTAGAATCTGACCAATATCGAGTAGGACTGAGATCACACAGAAGACACTCTCTCCTCTCACGAGAGAGGGGGGGGGGGGGGAAGGAAGAATGCCACATCATCATTAGCTTCGGCTAACACGAGGAGGGTTCAGGCTAACGACCAGGCCTGACCACTATTGGACATAACAGCAAAGGGACAATAGAACACACCGAAAGATCATTAGAATAGACTCTTCAAGGACAATACAATCTGTTAACATCTGAGCTGAGGTTTCTGTTTATCAAATAAAACCACGCTTTTCCTTGTAAGGTATTTCACGTTGTCGAAGTGTCGGATTCTTACGGAGGTGGGGAATTAGTATGGTTTATGGATTGCACTAACGGGGGAGATAAGGATCTTATCAGCCAGTGTCGGAGAGACGTCAGGACCATTAAAAGTACACAACTCAGAGGAATTGGACGGAGAGAGGATAACACAAGAGGACGTGATACTGGCCAGATTGATCAGGATCTAACAGTTGGTGCCGTGACCCGGATTTGCAAGAGATAAAAACAACAGGAACAGTTGGTTGCCGATGATGACAGCCGGATTTGCAAGAGATAAGAACAACGGATAAAGACTTTTTCAATAATGGGGCGACAGTGGACAACAGTCATTGTGTGTGGGAGAATCATGATCGAAGCAAGGCCGGCCAGCCCTGGGAGAGAGCGGCGAGTCGAGCGGTCATGAGGCGGACCAGCGCTGTAGGAGAAACAGCGCTTAGGAGAAAGATGTGAGTTCACTGTGCACACACAGTTGTTTTGATCTTTTAAGCCAAATAAAAACGAACAGATAGTGCATCCGTAAATAAGAAGCGACAGAGAAGCCAGCTGTAATAATATGAGCAGAGAGCCATGGTGAAAATCGAGGGTGTTATCTACAGAGAATGAAAAACAAACAGGGCAGGCTGCATGGTTTCTGGTGTTGGGAGTGTAAATGCAGGAGGAGAAAGGGGGGGGGGGGGGGAACGCTTGAACCAGACTGAAATCTGTTATGGCGGGATTGTTATGACAAGACTGTCGCCTGAGACGGCCCACCTTAAACTGGTCGCTGTGGTCTCAAGACGGCCGGAATTTGTCGTTGCGGGAGGAAAGTCGATCGGGTGTTTACCTTAAACTGTGTATTATGTCCGATAAGCAAGAGTTTAGTCCGGGAGAAGCGTCCCCTGATATGGAGGAAAACAGTAGTGTTTTTAGGCCTTGGACCAGGCCTGAACACTATTGGACTGAATAACAAAAGGACGATAGACGAACACACCGAAAGATCATTAGAATAGACTCTTCAAGGACAATACAATCTGTTAACATCTGAACTGAGGTTTCTGTTTATCAAATAAAACCACGCTTTTCCTTGTAAGGTATTTCACGTTGTCGAAGTGTCGGATTCTTACGGAGGTGGAGAATTATTATGGTTTGCGGATTGTACTAACGGGGATCTTATCAGCCAGTATAGAGACGTCAGGACCATTAAAATGACACAACGCAGAGGAATTGGATGGAGGGCCAAACAGACGAAGACGTGATACTGGCCATTTTGATCAGGATCTAACACTACTAAGCACTCATCACTGCAGCACCCAAGTTTCAGCACTGTTTGATGAACATTGTTACTCAGTTGTAAGAGTCGTACCCTTCCTGCTGACTTGTTGTACAGAACCTGTAAGTCGCTTTGGATAAAAGCGTTCAGCTAAATGACAATGTAAATAAGTGGAGACAACAGACAACTTGTGAATTGCTTAAAGCAATTGTAATGGTAATTATTATATGTTTCATCCTATTACATAATTTGTACAGCTTACTGGGCATGTTCATAGCTCTGTTTAAATACATATTCTCTGTACAGCCTTGACTAGTTAATATAGTTAACTAGTAATACAGCTCAGACACTAGGGCGACAGTCTTAACAGTGTTATTAAAACAACGGCCAAGGCCCAGGACAGCTCGACTTGGATATGACATTTGGCCTTGTCTCCAGGCTTGTCTTGTCAGACACGACAAAACCCCTAAACCCATCTTTTGTTTTTAATTTTTCATCTTTGTTTTCATTTGTCATTCCAAGCTGCTATTTAATTGTAAGTCTGACCAGAGCTCTTTCTCACTTTCTGGTCAGACGCTCGTGTTAGATTTGTCTCTGATTGTAAACTGAGGATACTTTTCTGTGGCCACAAATTTTATACAATTTGACTCATCTGAATTTCTACAGTTCACCGTCTCGGCTTATTTAAAATATTCCACAACACAATCAATAACCTATAGGCTGAGCAATAGAGAAGTCGGCACCCCAGCAACAGGTGCACTTACAGGGTTTCATTCATCAATTCCATCAATAAACTGCCAAGCAATAGAGAAGTCGGAAGTCCAACAAGAAGCACACTTACATCTTTTTCAAGATGAATAGGTCACAGCAGCCACACTTACAACCCTGAACAAATACAGTATGCAATCAACATCAATGCAAAGTAAAAATGCATTGTTTTGCATGTATAGTTACCACATTGATAGAATTTCAATAGTGTGGTATCATTGACTTGATAAAACGGTTCAATTCAACAAATAAGACTGTGTAAACCTTGGGTGACTGCTAAAATGCCAGATAACAGGTTGAAACAACATACAACATACAACAGGAAACTGTGAGCCAAATAAGACTGCAGATAGCTTACTGGATGTCGTAAAAACCCCACCACCAGCAGCAACTGCTCTCTGTGTAAACAGTACCACATTCCGGGGGTGCGAGCGTCGCATCTGAGTGCGTCTCTATAACAGAATATCCTTGTCAACTTAAGAAAGGGTATATTTGAATATCATTAGGTGAATATCATTAGAATATCATTAGAATCACCATAGGTGATTCTCTCTTCAATATATATTACGTATCTGGTGTAGACAATTGAACATGGTGTTAAACAGGTATTCTCGAGTTACAAGCTCAGTACTTTAAAGGGTTTAAAGCATACTGTGAATATTGGACAAGGGCTATTCTTAAAACATAATTGAATATAGGTGTGATCTCGCTCTGTCTATCTCTCTCTGAGAAAATACAGGTAGAGTTTTGGGGTATTAACTGTTTCATCTGTTTATCATGTATTCCATAAATCCAAATATAGACTGCTTAGTATTGAACTATGGCTAATTACATACACTGGTTGAATATTACATTGGAAGTTATGAAAATAGAACTGTTTTCATTGAGGTCAACTGCCAATACAAGAAATGACTCTTGAGGAATTAGCCCCTCTGCCACAGGCAGCAGGCCACCTGAGGTGCAGACAACACAACCATATTTGGAAAGGCAGACCCAGGAGGGAGACAAATGCCTTGGTTGTAACTTTTGATTGGGCAGACAATCAAACGTTGCTCAGGAGGAATCTGCAGGTTCTGGTTGTTGCTGCGATGTGAGTGGAGAAGTTCAACTGGTCATCGAGGACAACACCAATTAGGTTCTTGGCGGTCGGGGACACGGTCACAGCTGCATTCTCGACTGTGATGGAAAGGTCGGTTAGGGGGGAGGGTTTTGGCCGGCAGGTGGAGCAATTCTGTTTTGCTTGGGTTCAGTTTGAGGTGGTTGGTCGTCATCCAGGTGGAGATGTCGGACAGACAGGCCGAGATCCGCTCAGAGACGTGGATTTCTGAGGGAGGGAAGGAGAGGAAGATGAACATAAGTTCATGAGGATTCAAAACGTTTTTGTCATTTTGTCCAAATTGTCCGAATTACGTGAATGTCCGACTTCCACCAAATTTGACAAATATGTTTGCGTTACAATAGCAAGTAGACCTATGAAGTTATTTGGTGCTATTCTCATAAAACTAAAAACATGAATTACTCCTCAACAGCTCAGATTAGGGGTGTGGTCAAAAGGTGAGCTCAAATTAGGGGCGTGGTCAAAAGGTGGATTGATCATCTGGGCTGTTCGGGGATATACCTGCTTGTGCACTTTTTCCCCCGCACAAAATAAAGTACACTGTTTTCTGTTTTTCAGAAATATGAGGTGTTTATTCTTCTACTTCTACAACAACAGGGGTTTACTAATCAGGGCTTCACCCTCTTGTCCAATAGGCAAAACAAGACACTGAAGCCAATATAATGAAGGTTATGCCTGATAACGAAAGGTTATCCTATAACCTAGTTATGAATACTGGCTGAGTGTCTCTCTCTTCGCCATTATGAGATATCTCTTATCTCCTAGCACATAATGTGCTCACGAAACAACAAATGCACTCACATGCATGTGACCAGGCCACGCCCCTGCGTCCCACTATATGACGCCGGACATGGTCACACTCACCCTTCCTCAGAAAGATTTCCAACACTGAAAACCCATCCAAGGGACCTCAGGGCGCTAAGAGCGAGACGCTCAGCCAGTATTCATATAACTAGGTTATAGGATAACCTTTCGTTATATTATAATACTGGCCAATCGCGTCTCGCTCTTCGCCATTATGAGATATGGGGCAGAGCAGACGCGTGACCCGACAAGTGTACCCCCTGAGGGCCCATAAGCCCCAACCAGGGAGGAGGGGAGTCCCATCCACCCGCCCGTCCTAACGAAGGGGGGAGGAAGTCAACTCCACCAAAGTGCGAAAAAAGGGGGAACCAGACACCCCTGAAAACGCACAGCACAGGCGGGACCACATGTGACACAGCACCCCGTGGCACACACCCACACACCCCTGCTAGCCCACCAAAAGGTGGGACGCAGGAGAGGTTCCAGACCACAGAACCGCCTGGGAGACAGAACCCCCAGTCACGTCCACAAGGTAAAACCTAACGAAGGGACCCGGGGAGGACCAGAAGGCCGCAGCACAGATGTCCTCCACCGAGGCCCCCCCTAACAGGGCAGCAGCCCGAGGGGGGACCTGTCCAGCCAACCTGCAGCAAAGGGTAACGCCCCCGCAAAACCAATGTGGCAAGTGCTGCTTGTACAGCGCCTCACCCGCGCAAGGGCCACCGTAACAAACAAACAGTTGAACGGAAGCCCTGAGAGCCAGAGTCCTGAGGTAAACCCCTAGTGCACAGACAGGACACGACAGGTGAAGGCCCGCCTCCAACTCACTAGGCGGACGAACGCCTGAACCACAATATCCCTGGAGCGAAAAGAGCTCGAAGACTGGATTAGGCCTCAGAGTCGCACCGCTATCGGCCGAATAGATAGGCACTCAGGCCGCACGAGAGAGCACACAGCTCACCACACGCTTAGCGGAGGTGATGGCCAAAAAGAACCCGGTCTTAAAGACAGCTGATCCAATGGCGCCTGCTCAAGAGACTCAAACGGGGCCTCCGACAACCGGCCCAACACCAGTTGGAGGTCCCACTCGGAGACAGAGAACGTTCCACAGGCTTGAGACGCCGAGCGCCAAGCAGGAATGTTTCACGAGAGGGTAGCTGAACAATGTTCTGCCCCCACACTCGACCATACGCCACTCCCCAGCGTAAGCCGCGGTAGAGGACGGAGCGTGCGCGTACCGGATAGAGTCAACCACACAATAGTCAAGACGCATCCCCACCAGATTCAAACTGTCAGCAGCCAAGCCTAGAGGCTGCCCCAGAACAGGAGGCAGAACAGAGTTCCGCGTGCCTGAGAGAGGGCCCACGGTGACCACGGAACAGGCCACGGCGGGGCCACCAAAAGCTGAATCAGGGCCAGGGACCACACAGCTGAGCCCCGGCCCGGCGCGACCAGGATCAAGTCCCGCGCTCCTGACGTACCCGCCCCAACAGCTGAGCTATCAGGTGTAAGGGGGGGAATGCGTACAGCATCCTGGGCGGCCACGGAATCGGTCCCAGACCTGTCCGACTATGTCTGGACGTAGTGCCCACTCGTCAGGGTGAGGACCGCCCGCGACATCACATCTGCACCCACATTCTCCCTGCCGGGGATGTGGAGAGCCCTCAGGCTGCACAGATGGAGAACACCAATAGCCAGAGCCCGACCGCCGCCCGGTGCAGACGGGGGGAGCGCACTCCTGCCTGTCTGTCAATATACGACGCTGACGTCGCGTTGCCCGTCCTGACCAAAACATGCCTGCCCACCACAAGGTGGCCGAGCCGTTTGAGGACCAGAAGGACTGCCTTCAATTCCAACACATTGAATGTAGCACAGACCGAGCAGCATGGTCTTGCCAGCTGCCCCCTACTGCATTGGCCCGACACGTCCCCCCCATCCCACGAGGGAGGCGTCGGTGAAGACCGTGACGTGTGACAGCCTGCTGCCCATGGGGACCCCGCTGGTGAGGGCACCAGGCCCACCCCAGAGGACGAGGTCCCCCAGTACTGACATGGGAACCTTCAGCCGCTTCCACATGTCTCACATGTCTCCATGGGACAGGTCCAGACCCCCCCCCCCCGATTTCTCAGGCACCAGAGAATACCAGTCTCCTTTGGGACCACGACGATGGCTTGCTTTGCCAACAGAGATTGGATCTCGTCGGCCAGAGCTGTCACCGCTGCTGACCCTGACAACAGGGTCTGTACCAAACCTGAAAATGGAGGGTGGGGTTGTGCAAACTGCAACACAAGCCCCCGCCTCAACGTTCTCCCCATCCACCTTGACATATGGCACTGCTGTAGCCATACGTGATGATAATCCCAAAGCGCACCCGCCGCCAACTGGTGCTGGTCCGCCAGGAACTGTAGATAGGAGGCTCAGTCCCACCCGCTGTACGTTGCCAACCCTGGACTCGCCAACCGCGCGAGCAGGGCGTCTCGCGGAGCCGGGATATCGCACCCTGACACTACCAACGAGGCAATCGCACCCAAGGGGGGACCCCGACAGAAAGGGCCGGTCTGATACGGGGAGAGCGGTGAAGGAGAATGGAGCTTCTTAAGGAAAGTAGACGAGGCTGGTCTTAATTATATCGACAGTTTATTCAATTTAAAGCACTGAAGTTCAAGACAGAACAGAACAGAACAGAACCAGCCGGCAGAAGAAAGAGAAGCCCGGTCTTTCATAATACATTGATATTTATAGACATTCAAGAACAGCTGATCACATAACAAGATGACAAGTGTAAACAGGCGTGTCCTCCCTCAAATCATACGATCTTACATCATCGGACAAAGATCATTGGGCTTTTGACGAGGCCCCCCCTGGTCCTGATGACCTGGCTGGGTTACGGTACCTTGTCCTGCCTTTGTACACATTCTACCTTGAATATTGTTTGATGAAGATGAACACAACTCTTCCCACAGAGGTCTGTCAACGTTAATATGTTACAGAGCTCAAAGGGAAGCTGATATCACTGATTTGTAGATCAATAGTAATTATGTAATTATGATCTTATGGTATGGAAACTATACATTTTCTCCTACAGCGGCCATCACACTCTGTGACATATGCTCCCCCACTGAACATCTCCCCGGCATGGACTGCTGAGGATCTGTTCTACAGCTGGACATGCAAGGCGTGTGGTCCCCACACTGCCCGATAGGGTGGGTTCCTACACACCGTAGCCCTGCAGTGATATTACTACCACCCAAACCGGTCTTCCGGCCATGGGAGGCACTAACGTGATACCTGGCCTGGCGAGTGGGGGGGGTTGGGGGGGGGTTGGGGGAACTCACGCTGCGACCTCCTAGGCCTCGAGTTCCCCCGCTGACAACCTTCGTCGTTGACGGACACAACACCAGGCTCACCAAACACAGACACAGAACGTGTGGCGTGGGAGCCGTTTGACCGCACAGCATTCTCACGGACAGACCCAGGCCTAGCCAGCAACTGGGTGTCAGCCCCTGTCCCCATGAGAAGCGAAACGTGGGGCCGCTTGTGCTTCACTGAAAGCAGCCAAAGGGAACAAATCAGAGCCTGTATCCCGCTGGTGTTGGGGGGGGGGGAGTGACCGGAGAGCGTGCTAGACACAGCTAGACGGCGACGGTTTTTATGGCGTGCTCATCTAATGTAGCCGATCCCTCTGCCACCAAGGCTGTCGGCCTTGTGATCACCTGTTGTCTTTGTACCCAGGGTACCTCAGGCGGGGGAAACATGGCCGCTGGTCGGGGGCCTCGCCACAGCCGCTGGCGAGGCCGTGCCCTCACCTCTGGCTGTGCGGTGTGAGGCGGTGTGGGGCCTAGGTCAAATACAGCCAGCGCTTCCGCGGAAAGACCAAAAGTCCCTCTGCGGAGAGGGGAGCCCCGAGGAGGGAAAAACCTTCTCTCCTCCTCAAGGGGAGACTGTTCCAACCAAAGATGTCTGTGAACAAGCGTTGACAGCATCCTAGCCCTCCCTGCGGTTATAGCTTGCGGCTAGGTCAAAAGCTGAGTAACCTTAAAACCTCGCGCAATGTTTTGACGTCGGCTGGCCCTAAGGCCCCACCACCCGACACCATTTTTGACAGAAAAAACAGCAATTTGAACAATGTTGCCAGTCGCTGCTAATTCTATACCGCGGCGGTATAGGCTTTATCAGCCCACCAGCCACCTGCCGGGCCGACTCGCCTCATGGCGTTGGCCGGGCGGGACACCGTTCCACCATGTCAGAGGCAAAGGACTGATGCCACCTGCTTCACTAAGCACGGAACACCAGTGGTGGCTGCAGACCAAAGTCTACTACTAGTGAAGCACTGACTAGTAGGCATGCAGCAACCTCCACTGTGGTGTGTACCCATGAAGGGGTAAATGAATAAATTAACGAAAACTCTATTAACATATTGCAGAATGGGCTAGCCCATACACACAATTGTCAAGGGGATGCAGACCAGAGAAAAAAACCAAGGACCCCCATTTTCAATTAATAGATTCACAAAAAGCACACCAGGCCTGAGCCTCAGCCCATCCACCCATGTAAATGGTAAACAAGCCCCTGTTAAACCCCCAACATTAGACACCGATTGACCGTCGGCATGAATGGTTAAGAGGAGGGAAGACCTTTTAGTAAAGACAGCCCTCGGCGGGGAACAAAGGAACGGCGTCCCAGCATTGTAGCATTAGCATTAGCCGCTCGCTCTAGGATAGCTGGGAAAACACCCAAAACAGAATCATGACTACCATGTTTTCCTGCCCCTCGCGCCAATACATCACTCGGCTGTCTCACGGGACAACGAGCAGTATTACTCATGCTAGTATCAATGCCTGAGAACGCAGGCCTTACCTGTGCACGACTTAGCTCGACTGCTAACCGTCGCGTGACGTCCCTCAGTCCGCTGTCACGAGACGAGGAAAACCCAGGACAGGCCCGTTGCGCTGTTTAGGATGTACCAAGAAGATTCCAGGGGCTGATGAACTTCTGGCGAATACCCAACATTGTGTAAATTCTCCCTGCGTTTCATAACAGCTAGTTCACGGAGTGCACTGCTACTCCCGTGTTGGAAACAAAAAGAGGAAGGGTGAGTGTGACCATGTCCGGCGTCATATAGTGGGATGCAGGGGCGTGGCCTGGTTACGTGCATGTGAATGCATTTGTTGTTTCGTGAGCACATTATGTGCTAGGACATAAGAGATATCTCATAATGGCGAAGAGCGAGACGCGATTGGCCAGTATGATAATATAACCCTAGTTATCTTAATACAGTATGAGATATAATGAAGGTTATGTATTATAACCCTAGTTATATTAATACAGTATGAGATACAATGAAGGTTATGTATTATAACCCTAGGTATATTAATACAGTATAAGATATAATGACGGTTATGAATGATAACTGTAGTTATATTAATACAGTATGAGATATAATGAAGGTTATGTATTAAGGCTGTCAAAGTTAACGCGGTATTAACGTGTTATCGCCCGATTCTATTAACGCCACTATTTATTTTAACTCGCGATTAACCTTTTTTTTTTACTTAAAAAAAAGAATTAGGCTTCACTCAGGTGTATTATTGATGCTCTCATTGATACTATGTTTGTTTCTGAAGTGTGTGTGTGTGTGTGTGTGTGTGAGATATATAGAGAGAGAGAGGGGGTGAGAGAGATGAGGAAGGGGCAAGAGAGAAAGAAAGCTGGGAGAGTGTGTGTGTGAGAGAGAGAGAGAGAGGGGGGGGGGGGGTGTGATTACTCAGCCCTTGTGTGGGTGAATGTAACAAGTTCCTAACGTTTTCTTTCCCCTATTATTTCATGCACACTTTATTCATTGTTTTAAATTATTATTTTCTTTTAAGTTATTCACTCTGTTTTGAATTTGATGCAAATTTGCAATGCATGAGGATCATCCTTTTGTGTTAAATGGCTGCATAAAGCAAGCATTTGTTGACTCGCATGTTGATAAGAGTATTAAAACTTGGAACTTGAAAAAGATCCGTTTAAGGTAGATACAAAAAAATGCGATTAATTTGCGATTAATCGCGAGTTAACTATGGACAATCATGCGATTAATCGCGATTAAATATTTTAATCGATTGACAGCCAGAAGTTCGCCAGCCCCGGGAACGTTCTTGGCACGTCCTGACAGCACGACGGCCCTATCCTGTTGTTCCTCGTCGCATGACAGCAGACCGAGGGACTTCGCGCAACGGTTAGCAGTCGAGCTACGTCACGCCCAGGTAGGACCTGCCCTAGCAGGCATTGGTATATGTAATACTGCTTGTTGTCTCGTGAGACAGCCGGGTGATGTATTGGCACGGGGGGCAGGATATTTGGATAAACGTGGTCATCATGACTCACTTTTGGATGTTTTACCAAGTATCCTAGCACACGCAGCTAATGCTAATGCTACAGTGTTGGGGCGCCGTTTCCCATGTACCCCTCCGAGGGCTGTCTTTACTGTCTTCCCTCCTCTTAACCATTCATGCTGACGGTCAATCGGTGTCTAATGTTGGGGGTTTAGCGGAGGCTTATTTACCCGGGGTAAAGTGATGGCCGCTCCCCCCGTATCAGACCGCCCCTTCTGTCGGGGTCCCCCCCTTGGGTGCGATTGCCTCGTTGGTAGAGTCAGGGTGCGATATCCCGGCTCCACGAGACACCCTGCTCGCGCGGTTGGCGAGACCAGGGTTGACAACGCACAGCGGGAGGGACCGGGCCACCTATCTACAATTCCTAGCGGACCAGCGGCAGTTGGCGGCGGGGGCGCTTTGGAATTTTTACCACGTATGGCTGCAGTGGTAGCCATATGTTGGTGTGGATGGAGACACCGCTGAGGGCGGCGCTTGTGTTACAGTTTACACACCCCCGCTCTCCGTTTTTGGGTTTGGTACAGACTCTAATATCAGAGTCCGCAGCAGTGATTGCTCTGGCCGAGGGGATTTGTGGCGAAACAGCGGCGGCGGCGAAACAGGCCGTCGTCGTGGTCCCATGCGGCATTTCCTCCCGATATTCTCTGGTGCTCGAGAAATCGGGGGGGGGGGGGGGGGGGTCAGACCCATACTGGACCTGTCCCATGGAAGGTTCAGAATGTTGACCGTCACCCACCTGTTAAGCTCTGTCAGGTGGGGGACTGGTTCACCTCCATAGACCTGTAGGATGCGTATTCGCATCCCGATCTTCCCTTCTAGGACATACCTACGCTTCCTTTTTCAGGGCTTAGCGTACGAGTACCAGAGGCTGCCGTTCGGCTACTCTCTGGCTCCTCGCATCTTCACCAAGTGCGTGGAGACCGCGCTGGGGCCTCTGCGTCGTCAGGGGATACGAATTTGATTCTACCCTGGACGACGTTCTGGTCCTCGGCCGGTCAGAGAAGATCGGCAGGTCTCATACCAGGCAGGTGGTGGGATTCCTCACCAGCCTGGGTTTTGCTGTAGACTGGAACAAGAGTACTCCTCTTCCCAATCAACGGGTGGAGTACTTGGGCTTATTTCTAAGCTCAAGGTCTATATGGGCATCCCTCTCAGAGTGGCTCTCGGCACGCTCTGGAGGTTCCATCCTAGGGCGGTTACGGCGCTGTCCGTGATGTGCCTGCTCGGTATGATGGCATCTGCTCACTCTGTGGTCCCTCTTGGCCTCCTCTTCATGAGGAGGATACAGAGGTGGTTTTCCAGTATGGAAATAGACCCGGTGAGAGACAAGTGGAAGCGGCTGAAGGTTCCCATGTCAGTACTGGGGGACCTCGCCCTCTGGCTTACGCAGGGAAGTGGCGTATGGTCGAGAGTGGGGGCAGAACATTGTTCAGCCACCCTCTCGTGGGACGTTCTTGCTTGGCGCACGGCGTCTCAAGCCTGTGGGATGTTCTGTCTCCGAGTCGGGACCTCCAACTGTTCTGGAAAGGCTGTTGGGGGCCCCGTTTGAGCCTCTTGAGCAGGCGCCGTTGGATCGTCTTATGACCGCGTTCCTTTTTTGGGCCATCACCTCCGCTAAATGCGTGGGTGAGCCATGTGCTCTATTGGTGCGGTCGGAGTACCCGTCTATTCGGGCCAATAGCAGGCCTGTGGCCTGATCCGGCCTTCGTGCCAAAGAATATCCGGAGCTCTTGTCGCTCCTGGGATATGGTGCTTCAGGCGTTTCGCCCTCCTCCTCACGCTAGTGGGTTGGAGGTGAGCCTTCACCTGTTGTGTCCTGTCCGTGCACTGAAGGTTTACCTTAGTCGCACGCAGGGTTTCAGGGCCTCCTGTAGTAAAGCTCTTGGTGGTTAGGACATTTTGTCAACGACACGGGGTGTCTAGTCAGGACACGGGAGGCAGGAACGTTCTTTGAGGAGTTTTATTATCAATCGTCAGACGGATGCACAGGCAATTGTTACTTTCTATTTCCCATTAACACGGTGGGAGTGTGTGAGTGTGTGTGTGGTTCTAAATGGGGAGGAAACAAAGACATCAGCGTTACTAATACTTATTAATCAGTCTGTTATATACTATACAATATACTGTCGCTACAAGTAACATAAACCTCATGAGTGGAACTAACAATGGGGATAAGCAGTGCTTTACCTATACTAGTTACAGGGATAAACAGTGCTAAACCGGTACTAAATACTACAATCAACAATATAGATTATACTCAATAGGCTAGATTATCACTATAAGCATACTGGTAAATTGCTTCCTAAACAGCTGGTAGAATTATAACATTACTATAAGCCTTAACTATATAAATCGCCAACAATAACTAAGCGTCCTCATTATACACATATTTAACACTTACTTGTGATCAGGGACGCACACAAGAACTGAGAGGATCAACTCAAGCCAACTATAGTCTATATTCTGACTAACACTGACATGCCTGGGCATGTCCTACAAAGGGGGTGTGGCCTAGCATTGAGTTACATCCCACTGTCTTTATGTCTGCCCAGTTCTTGGGCCTTTTGCACAGCCGCCCCCTAATCCACAGTGTGGATTAGTTCCTGGAAAGGCTCAACTGTCCCCCAGAGTCGTTGTCGGGGCATCCTCTGGGATGGCTGGTAACTCAATAAGCTTGGCCACTGGTCTGGTGTAGGTCCTATCGTCCACCAGCACCTCTGCAGACCGCACCTTCCCGTCGGCACTCCTGATGGTCTTCGTGACCCGTCCTAAAGGCCACAGTGCTCTAGGTAGCCTCTGGTCGATCAACATCACCACCGTGCCGACAGTGAGGTTCTCTGTATCCTTAACCCATTTCTGCCTGGACTGCAAGGAAGGTAAGTAGTTCTGCAGGAAGTGGGTCCAGAACTGGTCGGCTAACACCTGACTGTGTCGCCATCTTCTCCGACTGAGGATTTTGGATTCAGGGTACACCACTGGAGGAAGTGAGGAGTCGGGCCGCCCCATGAGGAGGTAGTTGGGGGTCACCGCGTCCACATCGGCTACATCTGTCGACACATAGCCCAGCGGCTTGGAGTTGAGGATTCCTTCTACCTCAATCAGTACTGTCCGCAGGACTTCTTCGGTCACTGTCTGTGCTCCAAGAGAAATGTAGAGTGCAGCCTTGATGGACTTGACTTCCCACTCCCAGGCCCCACCAAAGTGGGGTGCATTTGGGGGGTTGAACTGGAAGCAGATCTGGCGCTTTGCAAGTTGGGTCTGCAGCCCTTTACCCATGGTCTGGAAAGTTGCTCTGAGCTCCGATTCTCCTCCACAGAAGTTGGTCCCCCGGTCAGAGAGGAGTTCGAAGGGGTTTCCTCGTCGTGCCACAAACCTTCTGAGCGACATAAGGAATGAGTCGGTATCCATGTTGTGTAGCACATCTAAGTGGACACACCTAGTGGTCATACACTTGAAAACTATTCCCCATCTCTTCTCAGTACCCCGACCTCGCTTGACCTGAAACGGGCCGAAGCAATCCACTCTTGTCGAGTAGAATGGAGGCTTCATGAGGCGGAGACGGCAAGGGGGCAGATCCGCCATCTTGGGAATAGACGGCTTTGCTCTCCACTTTTGGCACTCCGGGCAGGATCGCTGATGGCGGCGCACTGCTTCACGCCCTCTGAGGATCCAGAACTTGCGCCGGAGTTCAGCAAAGACCCTCTCGGCTCCAGGATGGAGTAGCTTGTTGTCGTACTGTTGTATGATGAGCTTAGTGACAGGATGCTTGGGTTCTAGCAGGATCGGGTGCACAGTGTCTTCCTCCAGGCTGGTGGAACGGCGCAACCTACCGCCTACGCGGATAAGGCCTTTAGAGACGTCGTACTCTGGGGCGAGTGCCAGGAGCCTACTGTTGGGTGGAATCACTTTCCCTGTCTGTAGGCACTTGATTTCTTCTGAGAAGCTATCACCTTGTGCTCTTTGAAGGATTCTGAGTTCTGCCTCTGCATAGTCATCTGCACTGGGGGCACTTGACGGAGACGCCGCCCCGTGCAGTGATCTACTTGTGGCCTCAAGGAGGTCTTCGAAGGTGGAATGGTCTTCTGTGGTTGGGGTCTTTGGAGCTGAAAGGGTTGAAGTGAGGCCACAGAACACAGGCTTCCTTGTCTCTGTCTCATCCAGAACTTCTGTGACCGAGGGTCTGAGTGGCCAACCAGTGCGTGGTTCTTGGAGGAAGGCGGAACCATGACTGAACTGATTTGGCTTGGCTAGGTCAGACACTGTCATTCCTCTGGTGATAGTGTCTGCTGGGTCAGTGGTTCTCAAACTTTTTACACCAAGTACCACCTGAGAACGTAGCTGGCTCTCCAAGTACCACCATATGACCGGTGTTAAAATACAGTCTATTCAGCTATGCACAGTTCACGCAGGAGGCAATGTATTCCTAATACCATTATTTATTGTTAACTTTTGTCAGACACAGCCACAATGTACAAAGGGATAGCACTAGAACTAGCAAACTCTTCCACACAACTCATACAATGCAAGGGGCATTGAGAACATAATAACTAACATTCTCACATAGCAAGTGAGAAAATTAAGAGCAACTGTATTTCAGCAAATGTACTTAACACTATGATCGCCGATGACGAGAGTCAACAGGGCTTATTGCACCCGTCGGCGGAGAACAAAAGGATTTAAATCTCTCACAAATGCTCAGGAAGTCCCGTTTTTCAGAAATCTGTAAAAATAGAACAAAGACAATTTCGAGTGCATATAGTGTAATCTATATGTATCCTTACTTGTGTAGTAGAATCCTAACAATATTGTACAGTACAAGGAGGTCGCTAAACTGGAGGAGGAAAGAAGGGTCATATGTGATAGAATTTGGTCTCCTCCTCTGACTTAGTCAGATGAGAAATAAACGTGTATAGCCAGACAACCAGAACTCTATTTCAACTCAACTGATTTATTTGTCACAGGGCCAAGAGTGAATAAAAGGTTGCTTTTCACGTACAAGGATTATCAGAAAACATTAACATGTCTGTTTTGTACAATGGATCAACAAGGTTTGCATCTCAAAACCCCAACAGGTACATACAACAGTCAGTGTTAATATAAATGAACATAGAGCATTTACTGTAGGCCCCTTTTCATATGAGTAAGCCTGGTTTCTAAGATAAGTATCTATTCTAACCAACCATGGGTCCATGATTTACTCACATAAAAAGCAGCACAGTCTCTCTGGTGGTGTGGTGGGAGCGGTGGAGCCACAGACCTGGGTTGGGGGGTCTGGGCTCCTGAACTAACACTATGTTTGCTCTTATATACTATAACTTCCCTCCAATCATAACATTTCTAGTAGTACATTTTGGTCCAATCAGGTGGTCTTCTGTGGGGGCCGTCCCCAATCGATCTCCTGGGTGTCTCTGCGGGGGCCAGCTGCCCCCACCTCCTCGATCTCCTGGGTGGGTCTTGACTCAATAAACCGAGGGGGCCGCTGGTGGCCCCCGTCATTGTCTTCCTGTTGGGGCTGGTTCTTGTCCTCGGGTGGGGGTTGGTGTCAATGGCCCCCGTCGTTGTCTTCCTTCAGTGAACAGAAGGGGGTTCTTGGTGGCCCCCCCCCTCGGTGTGGCTGCCCAAATCTCCTCTAAATGACTATATAACTTTAACATTCCTTCTATATGGTTACAGATGTCTAATATCATCCAAGTACAGTCAGTGCTTTCTCAGACTGATACCAGACATCCTATGAACCTATATAGATGTTTTTATTGGGTTCTTTATTCAATCACAGCCAATCCAGTATCATGCTTTTTCATTTAGCTTTGAACCATGTCTTTATTGATTAATGATCTTTTAGCTCTGTCTGATATTGTCAGAGCCAGTATCTGGTCTCTGGTTAGACCAGCTGTCCTCTGCTGTAATCTGGTCACAGTAGGTGTGACCTTTGTCTCTTTGTTCTGAGTACTGAGTACATTTGTTAGTGGGGGTTTATTGACTGTTTCTGTAACACCAGTATCACTTCTTACTTTAGCACTGAAAACACACTCTGCTGTTGAAAGGGTACACCTGGCTTTTTGCATTATGGTTTTCTGATTATACACCCATATTAGTTATGAAATTCAAGGTCAATATTACCACACTTGCTAAACGTAATACGACTTGTAAATATGTTTAATTCTTGCTAAATTGTATTGTTCTAAATGATCCCTGTATTCCCCGAACTACAACGCGTCACGTACATGCACGCGCGCACACACAAACAGTGCATAGGTGTTAATCACTGAGTGATCTAATATGCATATTCTTCAGCGCGAGAGGGGGGGGGGGGTTGTGTTTCTCACTGTCTGTCGTTGATAATATAATCTGAAGAGGTCCTGCATTATTATTATTATCATTCTCGAGAATACACGCGGACCCGACGGAACGTTAACTTATGAATTAAAAGTAGTCTAACATGCTTTTCATCCTCGCCCGTGTATATACCCACGTCGCGCTAAAACAACATAACTACTGTATGGCAGAGACAGAGTGCGTGTGTGTACGAGTTATGAGTTATCGCGCAGTTCATTCAAGCGCGCTACGTGATGACAGCTCTCTATCTAGAGTAGAAAGGTGCGCTCAGTAGAGCACACACACACACACACACACACACACACACACACACACACACACACACACACACTCTCTCTCTCTCAAACAGAGAAATCAAAAGAAATCAGTACATTACAGAAGGAATTTCTTGTACAGTCTTGTACAGTGGGTGACAATATTGTCACAAGGAAAGATGAAATTACATACCTAGGTTTCATCCTAGAGGCAAATCTTTCCTGTGACAAAATGGAATCCAATGTAATAAAAAAAAGTCAAAAAAAAAGTTGCAAGCCATTCTGAAGAAGGTGTGTTCACACCGAAACGTCATGATTACAGGCTGCCAATAAATTTGGAAAAACCTGGAGTGCGTGCCTGGACATTGTTTCCCTATTTTTAAATAAAAAAAAGTCAACCAACGAACTAGATTCTTGTACCGGATCTCCTCTCTGGTAAACAAGAATACCCTGAAGGCTTATGGCGGCACACAATGTGATATGCTACAGTGTAGGTTAGTACATTCTGGAACGTTGTGTTGTCATAGTAGTGATGTCATAGCAGAACCTTCCAGACCTGCACTCATTGTATAATATTAGTATACAACAATATACTATTACTGCCAAGCAATGTGTGTGTGTCTATCTATATCTCCCTATCTCCCTCTCTCTCCCCCTCTCTCCCTCTATATCCTCTCTCTCTCCTTATCTCCCTTTTTCTCCCTCTCTCTCTCCCTCTCTCACTTTCTCTGAACTGCATATGAAAGACAAACTGATGCCACGCAGGCACCCACTCACCCACCCACGCAGATACACACACACACACATTTGAAATGTTTATTTATGTCCACATAAACAGAAGTACAAGGAAGCCTCATACAAAGGACATCTCTCTCTCTCTCTCTCTCTCTCTCTCTCTCTCTCTCCCTCTCTCTATCTATATCTCCCTATATCCCTCTCTCTCCCCCTCTCTCCCTCTATCTCTCTTTCTTTCTCTCCCTATATATCCTCTCTCTCTCCTTATCTCCCTTTTTCTCCCTCTCTCTCTCCCTCTCTCTCTCCCTCTCTCACTTTCTCTGAACTGCATATGAAAGACAAACTGATGCCACGCAGGCACCCACTCACCCACCCACGCAGATACACACACACACACACACACACATTTGAAATGTTTATTTATGTCCACATAAACAGAAGTACAAGGAAGCCTCATACAAAGAACATAAACAATGCGAGTGCAATCAGAAAATTATGAAGAACAGTCAGGTACAGGTCTTTCTTTCTTTCTTTCTTTCTTTCTTTCTTTCTTTCTTTCTTTCTTTCTTTCTTTCTTTCTTTCTTTCTTCTTTCTTCTCTCTCTCTCTCTCTCTCTCTCTCTCTCTCTCTCTCTCTCTTCTCTCTCTCTCTCTCTCTCTCTCTCTCTCTCTCTCTCTCTCTCTCTCTCTCTCTCTCTCTCTCTCTCTCTCTCTCTCTCTCTCTCTCTCTCTCTCTCTCTCTCTCTATATATATATATCTCCCTCTCTATATCTCTCTCCCTCTCTCTCTCTCCTCTATCTCCCTCCCTCTATCTCTCCCTCTCTCTCTCCCTCTCTCTATCTATACCTCCCTATCTCCCTCTCTCTCCCTCCATCTCTCCTCTGTATCTCCCTCTTTCTTTATCTTCCTCTATATCC